>NC_135501.1:12530689-12838373 GCF_052857255.1 Amblyomma americanum
GTGAAGTCTCGATGCGCGCGTTTTCTTCACGGTGGCCGTCGATGGTCCTTCCACGTTCATCATTTCAATCAAGATAGCAAGATGTATCGTTAATTCCTGCGTTCAGTGGTCTTCGACGCCGTTCATTCGCAGAGCTGTCCTAGAAGCATCCTGCAATCCTGGAGCATAATACAGCAGAGCTTGTAAAAACAGGGTCCGTCATCGAGATGCTTCCATACGTGAAGTCTCGATGTGCGCGTTTTTATCACGGTGGCCGTCGATGGTCCTTGCACATTCTCCATTTCATTCAATATAGCAAGATGCCTCGTTAATTCCTGCGTTCAGTGGTCTTCGACGTCGTTCAATCCGAGAGCCGTCCTAGAAGCATCCTGCAATCCGGAAGCGTAGTACAGCAGAGCTAGTAAGAACAGGGTCCATCATCGAGATGCTGCCATACGTGAAGTCTCGATGCGCGCGTTGTCATCACGGTGGCCGTCAATGTTCCTTGCAGGTTCTTCATTTCATTCTATATAGCAAAATGACACGTTAATTCCTGAGTTTGGTGGTCTTCGACGTCGTTCATCCGCAGAGCCGTCCTAGAAGCATCCTGCAATCCACGAGCGTAGTACAGCAAAGCTTGTAAGAACAGGGCCCATCATCGAGATGCTGCCATTTGTGAAGTCTCGATGCGCGCGTTGTCTTCACGGTGGCCGTCGATGGTCCTTGCACGTTCTGCCTTTCTTTCAATATAGCAAGATGCCACGTTAATTCCTGCGTTCGGTGGTCTTCGACGTCGTTCATTCGCAGAGCCGTCCTAGAAGCATCCTGCAATGCTGGAGAGTAGTACAGAAAAGCTTGTAAGAACAAGGTCCATCATCGTGATGCTGCCATACGTGAAGTCTCGATTCGCGCGTTGTCACCACGGTGGCCGTCGATGGTCCTTGCACGTTCTCCCTTTCTTTCAATATAGCAAGATGCCACGTTATTTCCTGCGTTCGGTGGTCTTCGACGTCGATCATTCGGAGAGCCGTCCTAGAAGCATTCTGCAATCCGGGAGCGCAGTACAGCAGAGCTTGTAAGAACAGGGCCCAACATCGAAATGCAGCCATACGTGAAGTCTCGATGCGCGCGTTTTCATCACGGTGGCCGTCGATGGTCCTTGCACGTTCTCCATTTCATTCAATATAGCAAGATGCCACGTTAATTCCTGCGCTCGGTGGTCTTCGACGTCGTTCATTCGCAGAGCCGTCCTAGAAGCATCCTGCAATCCGGGAGCGTAGTACAGAAAAGCTTGTACGAACAAGGCGCATCATCAAGATGCTGCCATACGTGAAGTCTCGATGCGCGCGTTGTCACCACGGTGGCCGTCGATGGTCCTTGCACGTTCTTTCTTTCATTCGATATAGCAAGATGCAACGTTAATTCCTGCGTTCTGTGGTCTTCGTCGTCGTTCATTCGCAGAGCCGTCCTAGAAGGATCCTGCAATCCGGGAGCGTAGTACAGAAAAGCTTGTAAGAACAAGGCCCATCATCGAGATGCTGTCATACGTGAAGTCTCGATGCGTGCGTTGACATCACGGTGGCCGTGGATGGTCCTCGCACGTTCTCCATATCATTGAAAATAGCAAGATGCCTCATTAATTCCTGCGTTCGCTGGTCTTCGACGTCGTTCATTCCAAGATCCGTCCTAGAAGCATGCTGCAATCCAGGAGCGTAGTACAGCAAAGCTTGCACGAACAGGACCCATCATCGAGACGCTGCCGTACGTGAAGTCTCGATCCGAGCGTTGACATCACGGTGGCCTCTGATGGTCCTTGCACGTTCTACATTTCATTCAAGATAGCAATATGCCTCATTAATTCCTGCGTTCGGTGGTCTTCGACGTCGTTCATTCGCAGAACCGTCCTAGAAGCATCCTGCAATCCGGGAGCGTAGTACAGCAAAGCTTGTAAGAACAAAGCCCATCATCGAGATGCTGCCATACGTGAAGTCTCGATGCGCGCGTTGTCATCACGGTGGCCGTCGATGGTTTTTGCACGTTCTTAATTTCATTCGATATAGCAAGATGCAACGTTAATTCCTGCGTTCTGTGGTCTTCGTCGTCGTTCATTCGCAGAGCCGTCCTAGAAGGATCCTGCAATCCGGGAGCGTAGTACAGAAAAGCTTGTAAGAACAAGGCCTATTATCGAGATGCTGCGATACGTGAAGTCTCGATGCGCGCGTTTTCATCACGGTGGCCATCGATGGTCCTTGCACGTTCTCCATTTCAATCAAAATAGCAAGATGTATCGTTAATTCCTGCGTTCAATGGTCTTCGACGCCGTTCATTCGCAGAGCTGTCCTAGAAGCATCCTGCAATCCTGGAGCGTAGTACAGCAGAGCTTGTAAGAACAGGGTCCGTCATCGAGATGCTTCCATACGTGAAGTCTCGATGCGCGCGTTTTCATCAC
The DNA here is from genome assembly GCF_052857255.1 of Amblyomma americanum. NCBI lineage: Eukaryota > Metazoa > Arthropoda > Arachnida > Ixodida > Ixodidae > Amblyomma > Amblyomma americanum. The sequence continues at coordinate 12,533,118 of NC_135501.1, forward strand.
GGTGGCCGTCGATGGTCCTTGCACGTTCTCTATTTCATTCAATATAGCAAGATGCCTCGTTAATTCTTGCGTTCGGTGTTCTTCGACGTCGTTCATTCAGAGAGCCGTCCTAGAAGCATTCTGCAACCCGGGAGCGTAGTACAGCAGAGCTTGCAAGAACAGGGTCCATCATCGACATGCTGCCATACGTGAAGTCTCGATGCGCGCGTTTTCATCACGGTGGCCGTCGATGGTCCTTGCACGTTCTCCATTTCAATTAAGATAGCAAGATGTATCGTTATTTCCTGCGTTCAGTGGTCTTCGACGCCGTTCATTCGCAGAGCTGTCCTAGAAGCATCCTGCAATCCTGGAGCGTAGTACAGCAGAGCTTGTAAGAAAAGGGTCCGTCATCGAGATGCTTACATACGTGAAGTCTCGATGCGCGCGTTTTCATCACGGTGGCCGTCGATGGTCCTTGCACGTTCTCCATTTCATTCAATATAGCAAGATGCCTCGTTAATTCCTTCGTTCGGTGGTCCTCGACGTCGTTCATTCCGAGAGCCGTCCTAGAAGCATTCTGCAATCCGGGAGCGTAGTACAGCAGAGCTTGTATGAACAGGGTCCATCATCGAAATGCTGCTATACGTGAAGTCTCGATGCGCGCGTTTTCATCACGGTGGCCGTCGATGGTCCTTGCACGTTATCCATTTCATTCCACATAGCAAGATGCCTCGGTAATTCCTGCTTTCGGTGGTCTCCGACGTCGTTCATTCGCAGAGCCGTGCTAGAAGCATCCTGCGATCCGGGAGCGTAGTACAGAAAAGCTTGTACGAACAAGGCCCATCATCGAGATGCTGCCATACGTGAAGTCTCAATGCGCGCGTTGTCATCACAGTGGCCGTCGATGGTCCTTGCACGTTCTCCATATCATTCAAAATAGCAAGATGCCTCGTTAATTCCTGCGTTCGGTGGTCTTCGACGTCGTTCATTCCAAGAGCCGTCCTAGAAGCATCCTGCAATCTAGGAGCGTAGTACAGCAAAGCTTGTAAGAACAGGACCCATCATCGAGACGCTGCCGTACGTGAAGTCTCGATGCGAGCGTTGACATCACGGTGGCCTCCGATGGTCCTTGCACGTTCTACATTTCAGTCAAGATAGCAATATGCCTCATTTTTTCCTGCGTTCTGTGGACGTCGACGTCGTTCATTCGCAGAGCCGTCCTTGAACAATCCTGCAATCCGGGAGCGTAGTACAGAAAAGCTTGTAAGAACAACGGCCTATTATCAAGATGCTGCCTAACGTGAACTCTCGACGCGCGCTGTCACCACGGTGGCCGTCGATGGTCCTTGCAAGTTCTTCATTTCATTCAATATAGCAAGATGCCACGTTAATTCCTGCCTTCGGTGGTCTTAGACGTCGTTCATTCGCAGAGCCGTCCTAGAAGAATCCTGCAATCCGGGAGCGTAGTACAGAAAAGCTTGTAAGAACAAGGCCCATCTTCGAGATGCTGCCATACGTGAAGTCTCGATGCGCGCGTTTTAATCACGGTGGCCGTCGATGGTCCTTGCACGTTCTCCAATTCAATCAAGATAGCAAGATGTCTCGTTAATTCCTGCGTTCGGTGGTCTTCGACGTCGTTCATTCGCAGAGCCGTCCTAGAAGAATCCTGCAATCCGGGAGCGTAGTGCAGAAAAGCTTGAAAGAACAGGGTCCGTCATCGAGAAGCTTCCATACGTGAAGTCTCGATGCGCGCGTTTTCATCACGGTGGCCGTCGATGGTCCTTGCACGTTCTCCATTTCATTCAATATAGCAAGATGCCTCGTCAATTCCTGCGTTCGGTGGTCTTCGACGTCGTTCATTCCGAGAGCCGTCCTAGAAGCATTCTGCAATCCGGGAGCGTAGTACAGCAGAGCTTGTAAGAACAGGGTCCATCATCGAAATGCTGCCATACGTGAAGTCTCGATGCGCGCGTTTTCATCACGGTGGCCGTCGATGGTCCTTGCACGTTCTCCATTTCATTTCAGATAGCAAGATGCCTCGGTAATTCCTGCGTTCGGTGGTCTTCGACGTCGTTCATTCGAAGAGCCGTGCTAGAAGCATCCTGCAATCCGGGAGTATAGTACAGCAAAGCTTGTAAGAACAGGAACAATCATCGAGACGCTGCCGTACGTGAAGTCTCGATGCGCGCGTTGTCATCACGGTGGCCGTCGATGGTCCTTGCACGTTCTCCATTTCATTCAAGATAGCAAGATGCCACGTTAATTCCTGCGTGCGGTGGTCTTCAACGTCGTTCGTTCGCAGAGCCGTCCTAGAAGCATCCTGCAATCCGGGAGCGTAGTACAGCAAAGCTTGTAAGAACAAAGCCCATCATCGAGATACTGCCATACGTGAAGTCTCGATGCGCGCGTTGTCATCACGGTGGCTGTCGATGGTCCTTGCACGTTCTCCATATCATTCTAGGTAGCAAGATGTCTCGTTAATTCCTGCGTTCAGTGGCCTTCTACGTCGTTCATTCGCAGTGCCGTCCTAGAAGCATTCTGCAATCCAGGAGCGTAGTACAGCAAAGCTAGTAAGAACAGGACCCATCATCGAGACGCTGCCGTACGTGAAGTCTCGATGCGAGCGTTGACATCACGGTGGCCTCCGATGGTCCTTGCACGTTCTACATTTTATTCAAGATAGCAATATGCCTCATTAATTCCTGCGTTCTGTGGTCTTCGACGTCGTTCATTCGCAGAGCCGTCCTAGAAGAATCCTGCAATCCGGGAGCGTAGTACAGAAAAGCTTGTAAGAACAAGGCCTATTATCAAGATGCTGCCATACGTGAACTCTCGATGCGCGCGTTGTCACCACGGTGGCCGTCGATGGTCCTTGCAAGTTCTTCATTTCATTCAATATAGCAAGATGCCACGTTAATTCCTGCCTTCGGTGGTCTTAGACGTCGTTCATTCGCAGAGCCGTCCTAGAAGAATCCTGCAATCCGGGAGAGTAGTACAGAAAAGCTTGTAAGAACAAGGCCCATCATCTAGATGCTGGCATACGTGAAGTTTCGATGTGCGCGTTGTCATCACGGTGGCCGTCGATGGTCCTTGCACGTTCTCCATTTCATTCAAGATAGCAAGATGCAACGTTAATTCCTGCGTGCGGTGGTCTTCGACGTCGTTCGTTCGCAGAGCCGTCCTAGAAGCATCCTGCAATCCGGGAACGTAGTACAGAAAAGCTTCTAAGATCAAGGCCCATCATCGAGATGCTGCCATACGTGAAGTCTCGATGCGCGCGTTGTCATCACGGTGGCCGTCGATGGTCCTTGCACGTTCTAATTTCATTCGATATAGCAAGATGCAACGGTAATTCCTGCGTTCTGTGGTCTTCGACGTCGTCCATTCGCAGAGCCGTCCTAGAAGAATCCTGCAATCCGGTAGCGTAGTACAGAAAAGCTTGTAAGAACAAGGCCTATTATCGAGAAGCTGCCATACGTGAAGTCTCGATGCGCACGTTTTCATCGCGGTGGCCGTCGATGGTCCTTGCACGTTCTCCATTTCAATCAAGATAGCAAGATGTATCGTTAATTCCTGCCTTCAGAGGTCTTCGACGCCGTTCATTCGCAGAGCTGTCCTAGAAGCATCCTGCAATCCTGGGGCGTAGTATATCAGAGCTTGTAGGAACAGGGCCCATCATCGAGATGCTGCCATTTGTGAAGTCTCGATGCGCGCGTTGACTTCACAGTGGCCGTCGATGGTCCTTGCACGTTCTCCCTTTCTTTCAATATAGCAAGATGCCACATTAATTCCTGCGTTCGGTGGTCTTCGACGTCGTTCATTCGCAGAGCCGTCCTAGAAGAATCCTGCAATCCGGGAGCGTAGTACAGAAAAGCTTTTAAGAACTAGGCCTATTATCGAGATGCTGCCATACGTGAAGTCTCGATGCGCGCGTTTTCTTCACGGTGGCCGTCGATGGTCCTTCCACGTTCTCCATTTCAATCAAGATAGCAAGATGTATCGTTAATTCCTGCGTTCAGTGGTCTTCGACGCCGTTCATTCGCAGAGCTGTCCTAGAAGCATCCTGCAATCCTGGAGCATAGTACAGCAGAGCTTGTAAGAACAGGGTCCGTCATCGAGATGCTTCCATACGTGAAGTCTCGATGCGCGCGTTTTCATCACGGTGGCCGTCGATGGTCCTTGCACGTTCTCCATTTCATTCAATATAGCAAGATGCCTCGTTAATTCCTGCGCTCGGTGGTCTTCCACGTCGTTCATTCCGAGAGCCGTCCTAGAAGCATTCTGCAATCCGGGAGCGTAGTACAGCAGAACTTGTAAGAACAGGGTCCATCATCGAAATGCAGCCATACGTTAAGTCTCGATGCGCGCGTTTTCATCACGGTGGCCGTCGATGCTCCTTGCACGTTCTCCTTTTCATTCAATATAGCAAGATGCCACGTTAATTCCTGCGCTCGGTGGTCTTCGACGTCGTTCATTCGCAGAGCCGTCCTAGAAGCATCCTGCAATCCGGGAGCGTAGTACAGAAAAGCTTGCACGAACAACGCCCATCATCAAGATGCTGCCATACGTGAAGTCTCGATGCGCGCGTTGTCACCACGGTGGCCGTCGATGGTCCTTGCACGTTCTCCATTTCATTCAATATAGCAAGATGCCTCGTTAATTCCTGCGCTCGGTGGTCTTCAACGTCGTTCATTCCGAGAGCCGTCCTAGAAGCATTCTGCAATCCGGGAGCGTAGTACATCAGAGCATGTAAGAACAGGGTCCATCATCGAAGTGCTGCCATACGTGAAGTCTCGATGCGCGCGTTTTCCTCACGGTGGCCGTCGATGGTCCTTGCACGTTCTCCATTTCATTCCAGATACAAAGATGCCTCGGTAATTCCAGCGTTCGGTGGTCTTCGACGTCGTTCATTCGCAGAGCCGTGCTAGAAGCATCCTGCAATCCGGGAGCATAGTACAGCAAAGCTTGTAAGAACAGGAACAATCATCGAGACGCTGCCGTACGTGAAGCCTCGATGCGCGCGTTGTCATCACGGTGGCCGTCGATGGTCCTTGCACGTTCTTTATTTCATTCAAGATAGCAAGATGCCACGTTAATTCCTGCGTGCGGTGGTCTTCAACGTCGTTCGTTCGCAGAGCCGTCCTAGAAGCATCCTGCAATCCGGGAGCATAGTACAGCAAAGCTTGTAAGAACAAAGCCCATCATCGAGATGCTGCCATACGTGAAGTCTCGATGCGCGCGTTGTCATCACGGTGGCTGTCGATGGTCCTTGCATGTTCTCCATTTCATTCAAGGTAGCAAGATGTCTCGTTAATTCCTGCGTTCAGTGGTCTTCGACGTCGTTCATTCGCAGAGCCGTCCTAGAGGTATCCTGCAATCCACGAGCGTAGTTCTGCAAAGCTTGTAAGAACAGGGCCCATCATCGAGATGCTGCCATACGTGAAGTCTCGATGCGCGCGTTGTCATCACGGTGGCCGTCGATGGTCCTTGCACGTTGTCCATTTCATTCCAGATAGCAAGATGCCTCGGTAATTCCTGCTTTCGGTGGTCTCCGACGTCGTTCATTCGCAGAGCCGTGCTAGAAGCATCCTACAATCCGGTAGCATAGTACAGAAAAGCTTGTACAAACAAGGCCCATCATCGAGATGCTGCCATACGTGAAGTCTCAATGCGCGCGTTGTCATCACGGTGGCCGTCGATAGTCCTTGCACGTCCTTCATTTCATTCAATATAGCAAGATGCCACGTTAATTCCTGCGTTCGGTGGTCTTCGACGTCGTTAAATCCAAGAGCCGTCCTAGAAGCATCCTGCAATCCAGGAGCGTAGTGCAGCAAAGCTTGTAAGAACAGGACCCATCATCGAGACGCTGCCATACGTGAAGTCTCGATGCGCGCGTTTTATACACGGTGGCCGTCGATGGTCCTTGCACGTTCTCCAATTCAATCAAGATAGCGAGATGTCTCGTTAATTCCTGCGTTCGGTGGTCTTCGACGTCGTTCATTCGCAGAGCCGTCCTAGAAGAATCCTGCAATCCGGGAGCGTAGTAAAGAAAAGCTTGTAAGAACAGAGTCCGTCATCGAGAAGCTTCCATACGTGAAGTCTCGATGTGCGCGTTTTCATCACGGTGGCCGTCGATGGTCCTTGCACATTCTCCATTTCATTCAATATAGCAAGATGCCTCGTTAATTCCTGCGTTCAGTGGTCTTCGACGTCGTTCAATCCGAGAGCCGTCCTAGAAGCATCCTGCAATCTTGAAGCGTAGTACAGCAGAGCTTGTAAGAACAGGGTCCATCATCGAGATGCTGCCATACCTGAAGTCTCGATGCGCGCGTTGTCATCACGGTGGCAGTCAATGGTCCTTGCACGTTCTTCATTTCATTCTATATAGCAAGATGACACGTTAATTCCTGAGTTCGGTGGTCTTCGACGTCGTTCATCCGCAGAGCCGTCCTAGAAGCATCCTGCAATCCACGAGCGTAGTACAGCAAAGCTTGTAAGAACAGGGCCCATCATCGAGATGCTGCCATACGTGAAGTTTCGATGTGCGCGTTGTCATCACGGTGGCCGTCGATGGTCCTTGCACGTTCTCCATTTCATTCAAGATAGCAAGATGCCATGTTAATTTCTGCGTGCGGTGGTCTTCGACGTCGTTCGTTCGCAGAGCCGTCCTAGAAGCATCCTGCAATCCGGGAACGTAGTATAGAAAAGCTTCTACGAACAAGGCCCATCTTCGAGATGCTGCCATACGTGAAGTCTCGATGCGCGCGTTGTCATCACGGTGGCCGTCGATGGTCCTTGCACGTTCTTAATTTCATTCGATATAGCAAGATGCAACGTTAATTCCTGCGTTCTGTGGTCTTCGACGTCGTCCATTCGTAGAGCCGTCCTAGAAGAATCCTGCAATCCGGTAGCGTAGTACAGAAAAGCTTGTAAGAACAAGGCCCATCATCGAGATTCTGCCACACGTGAAGTCTCGATGCGCGCGTTGTCATCACGGTGGCCGCCGATGGTCCTTGCACGTTCTCCATTTCATTCAACATCGCAATATGCCTGGTTAGTTCCTGCGTTCGGTGGTCTTCGACGTCGTTCATTCGCAGAGCCGTCCTAGAAGCATCCTGCAATCGGGGAGCGTAGTACAGAAAAGCTTGTACGAACAACGCCCATCATCAAGATGCTGCCATACGTGAAGTCTCCATGCGCGCGTTGTCACCACGGTGGCCGTCGATGGTCCTTGCACGTTCTCCATTTCATTCAATATAGCAAGATGCCTCGTTAATTCCTGCGTTCGGTGGTCTTCAACGTCGTTCATTCCGAGAGCCGTCCTAGAAGCATTCTGCAATCCGAGAGCGTAGTTCAGCAGAGCTTATAAGAACAAGGCCCATCATCGCGATGCTGCCTTACATGAAGTCTCGATGCGCGCGTTTTCATCACGGTGGCCGTCGATGGTCCTTGCCCGCTCTCTATTTCATTCAATATAGCAAGATGCCACGTTGATTCCTGCGCTCGGTGGTCTTCAACGCCGTTCATTCGCAGTGCTGTCCTAGAAGCATCCTGCAATCCGGGAGCGTAGTACAGCAGAGCTTGTAAGAAAAGGGCCCATCATCGAGATGCTGCCATACGTGAAGTCTCGATGCGCGCGTTGTCATCACGGTGGCCGTCGATGGGCCTTGCACGTTCTCCATTTCATTCAGTATAGCAAGATGCCACGTTAATTCCTGCGTTCGGTGGTCTTCGACGTCGTTCATTCGCAGAGCTGTCCTAGAAGCATCCTGCAATCCGGGAGCGTAGTACAGAAAAGCTTGCAAGAACAAGGCCCATCATCGAGATACTGCCATACGTGAAGTCTCGATGCGCGCGTTGTCATCACGGTGGCCGTCGATGGTCCTTGCACGTTCTTCATTTCATTCAATATAGCAAGATGCCGCGTTAATTCCTGCGTTCGGTGGTCTTCGACGTCGTTCATTCGCAGAGCTGTCCTAGAAGCATCCTGCAATCCGGGAGCGTAGTACAGAAAAGCTTGTAAGAACAAGGCCCATCATCGAGATACTGCCATACGTGAAGTCTCGATGTGCGCGTTGTCATCACGGTGGCCGTCGATGGTCCTTGAACGTTCTCTATTTCATTCAAGATCGCAATATGCCTGGTTAATTCCTGCGTTCTGTGGTATTCGACATCGTTCATTCACAGGGCCGTCCTAGAAGCATCCTGCAATCCGGGAGCGTAGTACAGCAGAGCTTGTAAGAACAGTGCCCATCATCGAGATGCTGCCATACGTGAAGTCTCGATGCGTGCGTTGACATCACGGTGGCCGTGGATTGTCCTTGAACGTTCTCCATATCATTCAAAATAGCAAGATGCCTCGTTAATTCCTGCGTTCGGTGGTCTTCGACGTCGTTAAATCCAAGAGCCGTCCTAGAAGCATCCTGCAATCCAGGAGCGTAGTACAGCAAAGCTTGTAAGAACAGGACCCATCATCGAGACGCTGCCGTACGTGAAGTCTCGATGCGAGCGTTGACATCACGGTGGCCTCCGATGGTCCTTGCACGTTCTACATTTCATTCAAGATAGCAATATGCCTCATTAATTCCTGCGTTCTGTTGCCTTCGACGTCGTTCATTCGCAGAGCCGTCCTAGAAGAATCCTGCAATCCGGGAGCATAGTACAGAAAAGCTTGTAAGAACAAGGCCTATAATCAAGATGCTGCCATACGTAAACTCTCGATGCGCGCGTTGTCACCACGGTGGCCGTCGATGGTCCTTGCAAGTTCTTCATTTCATTCAATATAGCAAGATGCCACGTTAATTCCTGCCTTCGGTGGTGTTAGACGTCGTTCATTCGCAGAGCCGTCCTAGAAGAATCCTGCAATCCGGGAGCGTAGTACAGAAAAGCTTGTAAGAACAAGGCCCATCTTGGAGATGCTGCCATACGTGAAGTCTCGATGCGCGCGTTTTAATCACGGTGGCCGTCGATGGTCCTTGCACGTTCTCCAATTCAATCAAGATAGCAAGATGTCTCGTGAATTCCTGCGTTCGGTGCTCTTCGACGTCGTTCATTCGCAGAGCCGTCCTAGAAGAATCCTGCAATACGGGGGCGTAGTAAAGAAAAGCTTGTAAGAACAGGGTCCGTCATCGAGAAGCTTCCATACGTGAAGTCTTGATGTGCGCGTTTTCATCACGGTGGCCGTCGATGGTCCTTGCACATTCTCCATTTCATTCAATATAGCAAGATGCCTCGTTAATTCCTGCGTTCAGTGGTCTTCGACGTCGTTCAATCCGAGAGCCGTCCTAGAAGCATCCTGCAATCGGGAAGCGTAGTACAGCAGAGCTTGTAAGAACAGGGTCCATCATCGAGATGCTGCCATAAGTGAAGTCTCGATGTGCGCGTTGTCATCACGGTGGCCGTCAATGGTCCTTGCACGTTCTTCATTTCATTCTATATAGCAAGATGACACGTTAATTCCTGAGTTCGGTGGTCTTCGACGTCGTTCATCCGCAGAGCCGTCCTAGAAGCATCCTGCATTCCACGAGGAGTAGTACAGCAAAGCTTGTAAGAACAGGGCCCATCATCGAGATGCTGCCATACGTGAAGTTTTGATGTGCGCGTTGTCATCACGGTGGCCGTCGATGGTCCTTGCATAAGAACAAGGCCTATCATCGAGATGCTGCTATACGTGAAGTCTCGATGCGCGCGTTTTCATCGCGGTGGCCGTCGATGGTCCTTGCACGTTCTCCATTTCAATCAAGATAGCAAGATGTATCGTTAATTCCTGCGTTCTGTGGTCTTCGACGCCGTTCATTCGCAGAGCTGTCCTAGAAGCATCCTGCAATCCTGGGGCGTAGTATATCAGAGCTTGTAAGAACAGGGCCCATCATCGAGATGCTGCCATTTGTGAAGTCTCGATGCGCGCGTTTTCTTCACGGTGGCCGTCGATGGTCCTTCCACGTTCTCCATTTCAATCAAGATAGCAAGATGTATCGTTAATTCCTGCGTTCAGGGGTCTTCGACGCCGTTCATTCGCAGAGCCATCCTAGAAGCATCCTGCAATCCACGAGCGTAGTACAGCAAAGCTTGTAAGAACAGAGCCCATCATCGAGATGCTGCCATACGAAAAGTTTCGATGTGCGCGTTGTCATCACGGTGGCCGTCGATGGTCCTTGCGAGTTCTCCATTTCATTCAAGATAGCAAGATGCCACGTTAATTCCTGCGTGCGGTGGCCTTCGACGTCGTTCTTTCGCAGAGCCGTCCTAGAAGAATCCTGCAATCCGGTAGCGTAGTACAGAAAAGCTTGTAAGAACAAGGCCTATTATCGAGATGCTGCCATACGTGAAGTCTCGATGCGCGCGTTTTCATCGCGGTGGCCGTCGATGGTCCTTGCACGTTCTCCATTTCAATCAAGATAGCAAGATGTATCGTTAAATCCTGCGTTCAGTGGTCTTCGACGCCGTTCATTCGCAGAGCTGTCCTAGCAGTATCCTGCAATCCTGGGGCGTAGTATATCAGAGCTTGTAAGAACAGGGCCCATCATCGAGATGCTGCCATTTGTGAAGTCTCGATGCGCGCGTTGTCTTCACGGTGGCCGTCGATGGTCCTTGCACGTTCTCCCTTTCTTTCAATATAGCAAGATGCCACGTTAATTTCTGCGTTCGGTGGTCTTCGACGTCGTTTATTCGCAGAGCCGTTCTAGAAGCATCCTGCAATGCGGGGGCGTAGTACAGAACAGCTTGTAAGAACAGGGTCCGTCATCGAGAAGCTTCCATACGTGAAGTCTCGATGCGCGCGTTTTCATCACGGTGGCCGTCGATGGTCCTTGCACGTTCTCCCTTTCTTTCAATATAGCAAGATGCCACGTTATTTCCTGCGTTCAGTGGTCTTCGACGCCGTTCATTCGCAGAGCTGTCCTAGAAGCATCCTGCAATCCTGGAGCGTAGTACAGCAGAGCTTGTAAGAAAAGGGTCCGTCATCGAGATGCTTACATACGTGAAGTCTCGATGCGTGCGTTTTCATCACGGTGGCCGTCGATGGTCCTTGCACGTTCTCCATTTCATTCAAGATAGCAAGATGCCTCCTTAATTCATGCGTTCGGTGGTCTTCGACGTCGTTCATTGCAAGAGCCGTCCTAGAAGCATCCTGCAATCCAGGAGCGTAGTACAGCAAAGCTTGTAAGAACAGAACCCATCATCGAGACGCTGCCGTACGTGAAGTCTCGATGCGAGCGTTAACATCACGGTGGCCTCCGATGGTCCTTGCACGTTCTACATTTCATTCAAGATAGCAATATGCCTCATTAATTCCTGCGTTCTGTGGTCTTCGGCGTCGTTCATTCGCAGAGCCGTCCTAGAAGAATCCTGCAATCCGGGAGCGTAGTACAGAAAAGCTTGTAAGAACAAGGCCCATCTTCGAGATGCTGCCATACGTGAAGTCTCGATGCGCGCGTTTTCATCACGGTGGCCGTCGATGGTCCTTGCACGTTCTCCAATTCAATCAAGATAGCAAGATGTCTCGTTAATTCCTGCGTTCGGTGGTCTTCGACGTCGTTCATTCGCAGAGCCGTCCTAGAAGAATCCTGCAATCCGGGAGCGTAGTACAGAAAAGCTTGTAAGAACAGGGTCCGTCATCGAGAAGCTTCCATACGTGAAGTCTCGATGTGCGCGTTTTCATCACGGTGGCCGTCGATGGTCCTTGCACATTCTCCATTTCATTCAATATAGCAAGATGCCTCGTTAATTCCTGCGTTCAGTGGTCTTCGACGTCGTTCATTCCGAGAGCCGTCCTAGAAGCATCCTGCAATCCGGAAGCGTAGTACAGCAGAGCTTGTAAGAACAGGGTCCATCATCGAGATGCTGCCATAAGTGAAGTCTCGATGCGCGCGTTGTCATCACGGTGGCCGTCGATGGTCCTTGCACGTTCTTCATTTCATTCTATATAGCAAGATGCCACGTTAATTCCTGCGTTCGGTGGTCTTCGACGTCGTACATTCGCATAACCGTCCTAGAACAATCCTGCAATCCGGGAGCGTAGTACAGAAAACCTTGTAAGAGCAAGGCCCATCATCGCGATGCTGCCTTACGTGAAGTCACGATGCGCGCGTTTTCATCACGGTGGCCGTCGATGGTCCTTGCACGCTCTGTATTTCATTCAATATAGCAAGATGCCACGTTGATTCCTGCGTTCGGTGGTCTTCGACGCCGTTCATTCGCAGAGCTGTCCTAGAAGCATCCTGCAATCCGGGAGCGTAGTACAGCAGAGCTTGTAATAAAAGGGCCCATCATCGAGATGCTGCCATACGTGAAGTCTTGATGCGCGCCTTTTCATCACGGTGGCCGTGGATGGTCCTTGCACGTTCTCCATATCATTCAAAATAGCAAGATGCCTCGTCAATTCCTGCGTTCGGTGGTCTTCGACGTCGTTCATTCCAAGAGCCGTCCTAGAAGCATCCTGTAATCCAGGAGCGTAGTACAGCAAAGCTTGTAAGAACAGGACCCAACATCGAGACGCTGCCGTACGTCAAGTCTCGATGCGAGCGTTGACATCACGGTGGCCTCCGATGGTCATTGCACGTTCTACATTTCATTCAAGATAGCAATATGCCTCATTATTTCCTGCGTTCTGCGGTCTTCGGCATCGTTCATTCGCAGAACCGTCCTAGAAGAATCCTGCAATCCGGGAGCGTAGTACCGAAAAGCTTGTAAGAACAAGGCCTATTATCAAGATGCTGCCATACGTGAACTCTCGATGCGCGCGTTGTCACCACGGTGGCCGTCGATGGTCCTTGCAAGTTCTTCATTTCATTCAATATAGCAAGATGCCACGTTAATTCCTGCCTTCGGTGGTCTTAGACGTCGTTCATTCGCAGAGCCGTCCTAGAAGAATCCTGCAATCCGGGAGCGTAGTACAGAAAAGCTTGTAAGAACAAGGCCCATCTTCGAGATGCTGCCATACGTGAAGTCTCGATGCGCGCGTTTTCATCACGGTGGCCGTCGATGGTCCTTGCACGTTCTCCAATTCAATCAAGATAGCAAGATGTCTCGTTAATTCCTGCGTTCGGTGGTCTTCGACGTCGTTCATTCGCAGAGCCATCCTAGAAGAATCCTGCAATCCGGGAGCGTAGTACAGAAAAGCTTGTAAGAACAGGGTCCGTCATCGAGAAGCTTCCATACGTGAAGTCTCGATGTGCGCGTTTTCATCACGGTGGCCGTCGATGGTCCTTGCACATTCTCCATTTCATTCAATATAGCAAGATGCCTCGTTAATTCCTGCGTTCAGTGGTCTTCGACGTCGTTCATTCCGAGAGCCGTCTTAGAAGCATCCTGCAATCCGGAAGCGTAGTACAGCAGAGCTTGTAAGAACAGGGTCCATCATCGAGATGCTGCCATACGTGAAGTCTCGATGCGCGCGTTGTCATCACGGTGGCCGTCGATGGTCCTTGCACGTTCTTCATTTCATTCTATATAGCAAGATGCCACGTTAATTCCTGCGTTCGGTGGTCTTCGACGTCGTACATTCGCATAGCCGTCCTAGAACAATGCTGCAATCCGGCAGCGTAGTACAGAAAAGCTTGTAAGAGCAAGGCCCATCATCGCGATGCTGCCTTACGTGAAGTCTCGATGCGCGCGTTTTCATCACGGTGGCCGTCGATGGTCCTTGCATGCTCTGTATTTCATTCAATATAGCAAGATGCCACGTTGATTCCTGCGTTCGGTGGTCTTCGACGCCGTTCATTCGCTGAGCTGTCCTAGAAGCATCCTGCAATCCGGGAGCGTAATACAGCAGAGCTTGTAAGAAAAGGGCCCATCATCGAGATGCTGCCATACGTGAACTCTCGATGCGCGCGTTGTCACCACGGTGGCCGTCGATGGTCCTTGCAAGTTCTTCATTTCATTCAATATAGCAAGATGCCACGTTAATTCCTGCCTTCGGTGGTCTTAGACGTCGTTCATTCGCTGAGCCGTCCTAGAAGAATCCTGCAATCCGGGAGCGTAGTACAGAAAAGCTTGTAAGAACAAGGCCCATCTTCGAGATGCTGCCATACGTGAAGTCTCGATGCGCGCGTTTTCATCACGGTGGCCGTCGATGGTCCTTGCACGTTCTCCAATTCAATCAAGATAGCAAGATGTCTCGTTAATTCCTGCGTTCAGTGGTCTTCGACGCCGTTCATTCGCAGAGCTGTCCTCGAAGCATCCTGCAATCCGGGAGCGTAGTACAGCAGAGCTTGTAAGAAAAGGGCCCATCATCGAGATGCTGCCATACGTGAAGTCTCGATGCGCGCGTTGTCATCACGGTGGCCGTCGATGGGCCTTGCACGTTCTCCATTTTATTCAATATAGCAAGATGCCACGTTAATTCCTGCGTTCGGTGGTCTTCGACGTCGTTCATTCGCAGAGCCGTCCTAGAAGCATCCTGCAATCCGGGAGTGTAGTACAGAAAAGCTTGTACGAACAAGGCCCATCATCGAGATGCTGCCATACGTGATGTCTCGATGCGCGCGTTGTCACCACGGCGGCCGTCGATGGTCCTTGCACGTTCTTCATTTCATTCAATATAGCAAGATGCCACGTTAATTCCTGCGTTCGGTGGTCTTCGACGTCGTTCATTCACAGAGCCGTCCTAGAAGAATCCTGCAATCCGGGAGCGTAGTACAGAAAAGCTTGTAAGAACAAGGCCCATCTTCGATATGCTGCCATACGTGAAGTCTCGATGCGCGCGTTTTCATCACGGTGGCCGTCGATGGTCCTTGCACGTTCTCCAATTCAATCAAGATAGCAAGATGTCTCGTTAATTCCTGCGTTCGGTGGTCTTCGACGTCGTTCTTTCGCAGAGCCGTCATAGAAGAATCCTGCAATCCGGGAGCGTAGTACAGAAAAGCTTGTAAGAACAGGGTCCGTCATCGAGAAGCTTCCATACGTGAAGTCTCGATGTGCGCGTTTTCTTCACGGTGGCCGTCGATGGTCCTTGCACATTCTCCATTTCATTCAAGATAGCAATATGCCTCATTAATTCCTGCGTTCTGTGGTCTTCGACGTCGTTCATTCGCAGAGCCGTCCTAGAAGAATCCTGCAATCCGGGAGCGTAGTACAGAAAAGCTCGTAAGAACAAGGCCTATTATCGAGATGCTGCCATATGTGAACTCTCGATGCGCGCGTTGTCACCACGGTGGCCGTCGATGGTCCTTGCACGTTCTCCAATTCAATCAAGATAGCAAGATGTCTCGTTAATTCCTGCGTTCAGTGGTCTTCGACGTCGTTCATTCGCAGAGCTGTCCTAGAAGCATCCTGCAATGCGGGAGCGTAGTACAGCAGAGCTTGTAAGAAAAGGGCCCATCATCGAGATGCTGCCATACGTGAAGTCTCGATGCGCGCGTTGTCATCACGGTGGCCGTCGATGGGCCTTGCACGTTCTCCATTTCATTCAATATAGCAAGATGCCACGTTAATTCCTGCGTTCGGTGGTCTTCGACGTCGTTCATTCGCAGAGCCGTCCTAGAAGCTTCCTGCAATCCGGGAGTGTAGTACAGAAAAGCTTGTACGAACAAGGCCCATCATCGAGATGCTGCCATACGTGAAGTCTCGATGCGCGCCTTTTCATCACGGTGGCCGTGGATGGTCCTTGCACGTTCTCCATATCATTCAAAATAGCAAGATGCCTCGTCAATTCCTGCGTTCGGTGGTCTTCGACGTCGTTCATTCCAAGAGCCGTCCTAGAAGCATCCTGTAATCCAGGAGCGTAGTACAGCAAAGCTTGTAAGAACAGGACCCAACATCGAGACGCTGCCGTACGTCAAGTCTCGATGCGAGCGTTGACATCACGGTGGCCTCCGATGGTCATTGCACGTTCTACATTTCATTCAAGATAGCAATATGCCTCATTATATCCTGCGTTCTGCGGTCTTCGGCATCGTTCATTCGCAGAACCGTCCTAGAAGAATCCTGCAATCCGGGAGCGTAGTACCGAAAAGCTTGTAAGAACAAGGCCTATTATCAAGATGCTGCCATACGTGAACTCTCGATGCGCGCGTTGTCACCACGGTGGCCGTCGATGGTCCTTGCAAGTTCTTCATTTCATTCAATATAGCAAGATGCCACGTTAATTCCTGCCTTCGGTGGTCTTAGACGTCGTTCATTCGCAGAGCCGTCCTAGAAGAATCCTGCAATCCGGGAGCGTAGTACAGAAAAGCTTGTAAGAACAAGGCCCATCTTCGAGATGCTGCCATACGTGAAGTCTCGATGCGCGCGTTTTCATCACGGTGGCCGTCGATGGTCCTTGCACGTTCTCCAATTCAATCAAGATAGCAAGATGTCTCGTTAATTCCTGCGTTCGGTGGTCTTCGACGTCGTTCATTCGCAGCGCCATCCTAGAAGAATCCTGCAATCCGGGAGCGTAGTACAGAAAAGCTTGTAAGAACAGGGTCCGTCATCGAGAAGCTTCCATACGTGAAGTCTCGATGTGCGCGTTTTCATCACGGTGGCCGTCGATGGTCCTTGCACATTCTCCATTTCATTCAATATAGCAAGATGCCTCGTTAATTCCTGCGTTCAGTGGTCTTCGACGTCGTTCATTCCGAGAGCCGTCTTAGAAGCATCCTGCAATCCGGAAGCGTAGTACAGCAGAGCTTGTAAGAACAGGGTCCATCATCGAGATGCTGCCATACGTGAAGTCTCGATGCGCGCGTTGTCATCACGGTGGCCGTCGATGGTCCTTGCACGTTCTTCATTTCATTCTATATAGCAAGATGCCACGTTAATTCCTGCGTTCGGTGGTCTTCGACGTCGTACATTCGCATAGCCGTCCTAGAACAATGCTGCAATCCGGCAGCGTAGTACAGAAAAGCTTGTAAGAGCAAGGCCCATCATCGCGATGCTGCCTTACGTGAAGTCTCGATGCGCGCGTTTTCATCACGGTGGCCGTCGATGGTCCTTGCACGCTCTGTATTTCATTCAATATAGCAAGATGCCACGTTGATTCCTGCGTTCGGTGGTCTTCGACGCCGTTCATTCGCTGAGCTGTCCTAGAAGCATCCTGCAATCCGGGAGCGTAATACAGCAGAGCTTGTAAGAAAAGGGCCCATCATCGAGATGCTGCCATACGTGAACTCTCGATGCGCGCGTTGTCACCACGGTGGCCGTCGATGGTCCTTGCAAGTTCTTCATTTCATTCAATATAGCAAGATGCCACGTTAATTCCTGCCTTCGGTGGTCTTAGACGTCGTTCATTCGCTGAGCCGTCCTAGAAGAATCCTGCAATCCGGCAGCGTAGTACAGAAAAGCTTGTAAGAACAAGGCCCATCTTCGAGATGCTGCCATACGTGAAGTCTCGATGCGCGCGTTTTCATCACGGTGGCCGTCGATGGTCCTTGCACGTTCTCCAATTCAATCAAGATAGCAAGATGTCTCGTTAATTCCTGCGTTCAGTGGTCTTCGACGCCGTTCATTCGCAGAGCTGTCCTAGAAGCATCCTGCAATCCGGGAGCGTAGTACAGCAGAGCTTGTAAGAAAAGGGCCCATCATCGAGATGCTGCCATACGTGAAGTCTCGATGCGCGCGTTGTCATCACGGTGGCCGTCGATGGGCCTTGCACGTTCTCCATTTTATTCAATATAGCAAGATGCCACGTTAATTCCTGCGTTCGGTGGTCTTCGACGTCGTTCATTCGCAGAGCCGTCCTAGAAGCATCCTGCAATCCGGGAGTGTAGTACAGAAAAGCTTGTACGAACAAGGCCCATCATCGAGATGCTGCCATACGTGATGTCTCGATGCGCGCGTTGTCACCACGGCGGCCGTCGATGGTCCTTGCACGTTCTTCATTTCATTCAATATAGCAAGATGCCACGTTAATTCCTGCGTTCGGTGGTCTTCGACGTCGTTCATTCGCAGAGCCGTCCTAGAAGAATCCTGCAATCCGGGAGCGTCGTACAGAAAAGCTTGTAAGAACAAGGCCCATCTTCGATATGCTGCCATACGTGAAGTCTCGATGCGCGCGTTTTCATCACGGTGGCCGTCGATGGTCCTTGCACGTTCTCCAATTCAATCAAGATAGCAAGATGTCTCGTTAATTCCTGCGTTCGGTGGTCTTCGACGTCGTTCTTTCGCAGAGCCGTCATAGAAGAATCCTGCAATCCGGGAGCGTAGTACACAAAAGCTTGTAAGAACAGGGTCCGTCATCGAGAAGCTTCCATACGTGAAGTCTCGATGTGCACGTATTCATCACGGTGGCCGTCGATGGTCCTTGCACATTCTCCATTTCATTCAAGATAGCAATATGCCTTATTAATTCCTGCGTTCTGTGGTCTTCGACGTCGTTCATTCGCAGAGCCGTCCTAGAAGAATCCTGCAATCCGGGAGCGTAGTAAAGAAAAGCTCGTAAGAACAAGGCCTATTATCGAGATGCTGCCATATGTGAACTCTCGATGTGCGCGTTGTCACCACGGTGGCCGTCGATGGTCCTTGCACGTTCTCCAATTCAATCAAGATAGCAAGATGTCTCGTTAATTCCTGCGTTCAGTGGTCTTCGGCGTCGTTCATTCGCAGAGCTGTCCTAGAAGCATCCTGCAATGCGGGAGCGTAGTACAGCAGAGCTTGTAAGAAAAGGGCCCATCATCGAGATGCTGCCATACGTGAAGTCTCGATGCGCGCGTTGTCATCACGGTGGCCGTCGATGGGCCTTGCACGTTCTCCATTTCATTCAATATAGCAAGATGCCACGTTAATTCCTGCGTTCGGTGGTCTTCGACGTCGTTCATTCGCAGAGCCGTCCTAGAAGCTTCCTGCAATCCGGGAGTGTAGTACAGAAAAGCTTGTACGAACAAGGCCCATCATCGAGATGCTGCCATACGTGAAGTCTCGATGCGCGCGTTGTCACCACGGCGGCCGTCGATGGTCCTTGCACGTTCTTCATTTCATTCAATATAGCAAGATGCCACGTTAATTCCTGCGTTCGGTGGTCTTCGACGTCGTTCATTCGCAGAGCCGTCCTAGAAGAATCCTGCAATCCGGGAGCGTAGTACAGAAAAGCTTGTAAGAACAAGGCCCATCTTCGAGATGCTGCCATACGTGAAGTCTCGATGCGCGCGTTTTCATTACGGTGGCCGTCGATGGTCCTTGCACGTTCTCCAATTCAATCAAGATAGCAAGATGTCTCGTTAATTCCTGCGTTCAGTGGTCTTCGACGCCGCTCATTCCCAGAGCTGTCCTAGAAGCATCCTGCAATCCGGGAGCGTAGTACAGCAGAGCTTGTAAGAACAGGGTCCGTCATCGAGAAGCTTCCATACGTGAAGTCTCGATGCGCGCGTTGTCATCACGGTGGCCGTCGATGGTCCTTGCACGTTCTCCATTTCATTCAAGATAGCAAGATGCCACGTTAATTCCTGCGTGCGGTGGTCTTCAACGTCGTTCGTTCGCAGAGCCGTCCTAGAAGCATCCTGCAATCCGGGAGCGTAGTACAGAAAAGCTTGTAAGAAGAAGGCCCATCATCGAGATACTGCCATACGTGAAGTCTCGATGCGCGCGTTGTCATCACGGTGGCCGTCGATGGTCCTTGAACGTTCTCCATTTCATTCAAGATCGCAATATGCCTGGCTAATTCCTGCGTTCGGTGGTATTCGACATCGTTCATTCGCAGGGCCGTCCTAGAAGCATCCTGCAATCCGGGAGCGTAGTACAGCAGAGCTTGTAAGAACAGTGCCCATCATCGAGATGCTGCCATACGTGAAGTCTCGATGCGTGCGTTGACATCACGGTGGCCGTGGATGGTCCTTGAACGTTCTCCATATCATTCAAAATAGCAAGATGCCTCGTTAATTCCTGCTTTCGGTGGTCTTCGACGTCGTTAAATCCAAGAGCCTTCCTAGAAGCATCCTGCAATCCAGGAGCGTAGTACAGCAAAGCTTGTAAGAACAGGACCCATCATCGAGACGCTGCCGTACGTGAAGTCTCGATGCGAGCGTTGACATCACGGTGGCCTCCGATGGTCCTTGCACGTTCTACATTTCATTCAAGATAGCAATATGCCTCATTAATTCCTGCGTTCCGTGGTCTTCGACGTCGTTCATTCGCAGAGCCGTCCTAGAAGAATCCTGCAATCCGGGAGCGTAGTACAGAAAAGCTTGTTAAGAACAAGGCCCATCTTCGAGATGCTGCCATACGTGAAGTCTCGATGCGCGCGTTTTAATCACGGTGGCCGTCGATAGTCCTTGCACGTTCTCCAATTCAATCAAGATAGCAAGATGTCTCGTTAATTCCTGCGTTTGGTGGTCTTCGACGTCGTTCATTCGCAGAGCCGTCCTAGAAGAATCCTGCAATCCGGGAGCGTAGTAAAGAAAAGCTTGTAAGAACAGGGTCCATCATCGAGATGCTGCCATACGTGAAGTTTCGATGTGCGCGTTGTCATCACGGTGGCCGTCGATGGTCCTTGCACGTTCGTAATTTCATTCGATATAGCAAGATGCAACGTTAATTCCTGCGTTCTGTGGTCTTCGACGTCGTCCATTCGTAGAGCCGTCCTAGAAGAATCCTGCAATCCGGTAGCGTAGTAAAGAAAAGCTTGTAAGAACAGGGTCCGTCATCGAGAAGCTTCCATACGTGAAGTCTCGATGTGCGCGTTTTCATCACGGTGGCCGTCGATGGTCCTTGCACATTCTCCATTTCATTCAATATAGCAAGATGCCTCGTTAATTCCTGCGTTCAGTGGTCTTCGACGTCGTTCATTCCGAGAGCCGTCTTAGAAGCATCCTGCAATCCGGAAGCGTAGTACAGCAGAGCTTGTAAGAACAGGGTCCATCATCGAGATGCTGCCATACGTGAAGTCTCGATGCGCGCGTTGTCATCACGGTGGCCGTCGATGGTCCTTGCACGTTCTTCATTTCATTCTATATAGCAAGATGCCACGTTAATTCCTGCGTTCGGTGGTCTTCGACGTCGTACATTCGCATAGCCGTCCTAGAACAATGCTGCAATCCGGCAGCGTAGTACAGAAAAGCTTGTAAGAACAAGGCCCATCTTCGAGATGCTGCCATACGTGAAGTCTCGATGCGCGCGTTTTCATCACGGTGGCCGTCGATGGTCCTTGCACGTTCTCCAATTCAATCAAGATAGCAAGATGTCTCGTTAATTCCTGCGTTCAGTGGTCTTCGACGCCGTTCATTCGCAGAGCTGTCCTAGAAGCATCCTGCAATCCGGGAGCGTAGTACAGCAGAGCTTGTAAGAAAAGGGCCCATCATCGAGATGCTGCCATACGTGAAGTCTCGATGCGCGCGTTGTCATCACGGTGGCCGTCGATGGGCCTTGCACGTTCTCCATTTTATTCAATATAGCAAGATGCCACGTTAATTCCTGCGTTCGGTGGTCTTCGACGTCGTTCATTCGCAGAGCCGTCCTAGAAGCATCCTGCAATCCGGGAGTGTAGTACAGAAAAGCTTGTACGAACAAGGCCCATCATCGAGATGCTGCCATACGTGATGTCTCGATGCGCGCGTTGTCACCACGGCGGCTGTCGATGGTCCTTGCACGTTCTTCATTTCATTCAATATAGCAAGATGCCACGTTAATTCCTGCGTTCGGTGGTCTTCGACGTCGTTCATTCGCAGAGCCGTCCTAGAAGAATCCTGCAATCCGGGAGCGTCGTACAGAAAAGCTTGTAAGAACAAGGCCCATCTTCGATATGCTGCCATACGTGAAGTCTCGATGCGCGCGTTTTCATCACGGTGGCCGTCGATGGTCCTTGCACGTTCTCCAATTCAATCAAGATAGCAAGATGTCTCGTTAATTCCTGCGTTCGGTGGTCTTCGACGTCGTTCTTTCGCAGAGCCGTCATAGAAGAATCCTGCAATCCGGGAGCGTAGTACA
This sequence comes from Amblyomma americanum, assembly GCF_052857255.1. Taxonomy (NCBI): domain Eukaryota; kingdom Metazoa; phylum Arthropoda; class Arachnida; order Ixodida; family Ixodidae; genus Amblyomma; species Amblyomma americanum. The sequence goes on from NC_135501.1 coordinate 12,554,931, forward strand.
CAAAAGCTTGTAAGAACAGGGTCCGTCATCGAGAAGCTTCCATACGTGAAGTCTCGATGTGCACGTTTTCATCACGGTGGCCGTCGATGGTCCTTGCACATTCTCCATTTCATTCAAGATAGCAATATGCCTCATTAATTCCTGCGTTCTGTGGTCTTCGACGTCGTTCATTCGCAGAGCCGTCCTAGAAGAATCCTGCAATCCGGGAGCGTAGTAAAGAAAAGCTCGTAAGAACAAGGCCTATTATCGAGATGCTGCCATATGTGAACTCTCGATGTGCGCGTTGTCACCACGGTGGCCGTCGATGGTCCTTGCACGTTCTCCAATTCAATCAAGATAGCAAGATGTCTCGTTAATTCCTGCGTTCAGTGGTCTTCGGCGTCGTTCATTCGCAGAGCTGTCCTAGAAGCATCCTGCAATGCGGGAGCGTAGTACAGCAGAGCTTGTAAGAAAAGGGCCCATCATCGAGATGCTGCCATACGTGAAGTCTCGATGCGCGCGTTGTCATCACGGTGGCCGTCGATGGGCCTTGCACGTTCTCCATTTCATTCAATATAGCAAGATGCCACGTTAATTCCTGCGTTCGGTGGTCTTCGACGTCGTTCATTCGCAGAGCCGTCCTAGAAGCTTCCTGCAATCCGGGAGTGTAGTACAGAAAAGCTTGTACGAACAAGGCCCATCATCGAGATGCTGCCATACGTGAAGTCTCGATGCGCGCGTTGTCACCACGGCGGCCGTCGATGGTCCTTGCACGTTCTTCATTTCATTCAATATAGCAAGATGCCACGTTAATTCCTGCGTTCGGTGGTCTTCGACGTCGTTCATTCGCAGAGCCGTCCTAGAAGAATCCTGCAATCCGGGAGCGTAGTACAGAAAAGCTTGTAAGAACAAGGCCCATCTTCGAGATGCTGCCATACGTGAAGTCTCGATGCGCGCGTTTTCATTACGGTGGCCGTCGATGGTCCTTGCACGTTCTCCAATTCAATCAAGATAGCAAGATGTCTCGTTAATTCCTGCGTTCAGTGGTCTTCGACGCCGCTCATTCCCAGAGCTGTCCTAGAAGCATCCTGCAATCCGGGAGCGTAGTACAGCAGAGCTTGTAAGAACAGGGTCCGTCATCGAGAAGCTTCCATACGTGAAGTCTCGATGCGCGCGTTGTCATCACGGTGGCCGTCGATGGTCCTTGCACGTTCTCCATTTCATTCAAGATAGCAAGATGCCACGTTAATTCCTGCGTGCGGTGGTCTTCAACGTCGTTCGTTCGCAGAGCCGTCCTAGAAGCATCCTGCAATCCGGGAGCGTAGTACAGAAAAGCTTGTAAGAAGAAGGCCCATCATCGAGATACTGCCATACGTGAAGTCTCGATGCGCGCGTTGTCATCACGGTGGCCGTCGATGGTCCTTGAACGTTCTCCATTTCATTCAAGATCGCAATATGCCTGGCTAATTCCTGCGTTCGGTGGTATTCGACATCGTTCATTCGCAGGGCCGTCCTAGAAGCATCCTGCAATCCGGGAGCGTAGTACAGCAGAGCTTGTAAGAACAGTGCCCATCATCGAGATGCTGCCATACGTGAAGTCTCGATGCGTGCGTTGACATCACGGCGGCCGTGGATGGTCCTTGAACGTTCTCCATATCATTCAAAATAGCAAGATGCCTCGTTAATTCCTGCTTTCGGTGGTCTTCGACGTCGTTAAATCCAAGAGCCGTCCTAGAAGCGTCCTGCAATCCAGGAGCGTAGTACAGCAAAGCTTGTAAGAACAGGACCCATCATCGAGACGCTGCCGTACGTGAAGTCTCGATGCGAGCGTTGACATCACGGTGGCCTCCGATGGTCCTTGCACGTTCTACATTTCATTCAAGATAGCAATATGCCTCATTAATTCCTGCGTTCCGTGGTCTTCGACGTCGTTCATTCGCAGAGCCGTCCTAGAAGAATCCTGCAATCCGGGAGCGTAGTACAGAAAAGCTTGTTAAGAACAAGGCCCATCTTCGAGATGCTGCCATACGTGAAGTCTCGATGCGCGCGTTTTAATCACGGTGGCCGTCGATAGTCCTTGCACGTTCTCCAATTCAATCAAGATAGCAAGATGTCTCGTTAATTCCTGCGTTTGGTGGTCTTCGACGTCGTTCATTCGCAGAGCCGTCCTAGAAGAATCCTGCAATCCGGGAGCGTAGTAAAGAAAAGCTTGTAAGAACAGGGTCCATCATCGAGATGCTGCCATACGTGAAGTTTCGATGTGCGCGTTGTCATCACGGTGGCCGTCGATGGTCCTTGCACGTTCGTAATTTCATTCGATATAGCAAGATGCAACGTTAATTCCTGCGTTCTGTGGTCTTCGACGTCGTCCATTCGTAGAGCCGTCCTAGAAGAATCCTGCAATCCGGTAGCGTAGTACAGAAAAGCTTGTAAGAACAAGGCCTATTATCGAGATGCTGCCATACGTGAAGTCTCGATGCGCGCGTTTTCATCGCGGCGGCCGTCGATGGTCCTTGCACGTTCTCCATTTCAATCAAGATAGCAAGATGTATCGTTAATTCCTGCGTTCAGTGGTCTTCGACGCCGTTCTTTCGCAGAGCTGTCCTAGAAGCATCCTGCAATCCTGGGGCGTAGTATATCAGAGCTTGTAAGAACAGGGCCCATCATCGAGATGCTGCCATTTGTGAAGTCTCGATGAGCGCGTTGTCTTCACGGTGGCCGTCGATGGTCCTTGCACGTTCTCCCTTTCTTTCAATATAGCAAGATGCCACGTTAAATCCTGCGTTCGGTGGTCTTCGACGTCGTTCAATCGCAGAGCCGTCCTAGAAGCATCCTGCAATCCGGGAGCGTAGCACAGAAAAGCTTGTAAGAAAAAGGCCCATCATCGTGATGCTGCCATACGTGAAGTCTCGATGCGCGCGTTGTCACCACGGTGGCCGTCGATGGTCCTTGCACGTTCTCCATTTCATTCAAGATAGCAAGATGCCACGTTAATTCCTGCGTGCGGTGGTCTTCGACGTCGTTTATTCGCAGAGCCGTTCTAGAAGCATCCTGCAATGCGGGGGCGTAGTACAGAACAGCTTGTAAGAACTGGGTCCGTCATCGAGAAGCTTCCATACGTGAAGTCTCGATGCGCGCGTTTTCATCACGGTGGCCGTCGATAGTCCTTGCACATTCTCCATTTCATTCAATATAGCAAGATGCCTCGTTAATTCCTGCGTTCTGTGGGCTTCGACGTCGTTCATTCGCAGAGCCGTCCTAGAAGAATCCTGCAATCCGGGAGCGTAGTACAGAAAATCTTGTAAGAACTAGGCCTATTATCGAGATGCTGCCATACGTGAAGTCTCGATGCGCGCGTTTTCTTCACGGTGGCCGTCGATGGTCCTTCCACGTTCTCCATTTCATTCAAGATAGCAAGATGTATCGTTAATTCCAGCGTTCAGGGGTCTTCGACGCCGTTCATTCGCAGAGCTGTCCTAGAAGCATCCTGCAGTCCTGGAGCATAGTACAGCAGAGCTTGTAAGAACAGGGTCCGTCATCGAGATGCTACCATACGTGAAGTCTCGATGCGCGCGTTTTCATCACGGTGGCCGTCGATGGTCCTTGCACATTCTCCATTTCATTAAATATAGCAAGATGCCACGTTAATTCCTGCGCTCGGTGGTCTTCGACGTCGTTCATTCGCAGAGCCGTCCTAGAAGCATCCTGCAATCCGGGAGCGTAGTACAGAAAAGCTTGTACGAACAACGCCCATCATCAAGATGCTGCCATACGTGAAGTCTCGATGCGCGCGTTGTCACCACGGTGGCCGTCGATGGTCCTTGCACGTTCTCCATTTCATTCAATATAGCAAGATGCCTCGTCAATTCCTGCGTTCGGTGGTCTTCAACGTCGTTCATTCCGAGAGCCGCCCTAGAAGCATCCTGCAATCCGGGAGTGTAGTACAGCAGAGCTTGTAAGAAAAGGGCCCATCATCGAGATGCTGCCATACGTGAAGTCTCGATGCGCGCGTTGTCATCACGGTGGCCGTCGATGGGCCTTGCACGTTCTCCATTTCATTCAATATAGCAAGATGCCACGTTAATTCCTGCGTTCGGTGGTCTTCGACGTCGTTCATTCGCAGAGCTGTCCTAGAAGCATCCTGCAATCCGGGAGCGTAGTACAGAAAAGCTTGTAAGAACAAGGCCCATCATCGAGATACTGCCATACGTGAAGTCTCGATGCGCGCGTTGTCATCACGGTGGCCGTCGATGGTCCTTGCACGTTCTTCATTTCATTCAATATAGCAAGATGCCACGTTAATTCCTGCGGTCGGTGGTCTTCGACGTCGTTCATTCGCAGAGCTGTCCTAGAAGCATCCTGCAATCCGGGAGCGTAGTACAGAAAAGCTTGTAAGAACAAGGCCCATCATCGAGATACTGCCATACGTGAAGTCTCGATGTGCGCGTTGTCATCACGGTGGCCGTCGATGGTCCTTGAACGTTCTCTATTTCATTCAAGATCGCAATATGCCTGGTTAATTCCTGCGTTCTGTGGTATTCGACATCGTTCATTCGCAGGGCCGTCCTAGAAGCATCCTGCAATCCGGGAGCGTAGTACAGCAGAGCTTGTAAGAACAGTGCCCATCATCGAGATGCTGCCATACGTGAAGTCTCGATGCGCGCGTTGTCATCACGGTGGCCGTCGATGGTCCTTGAACGTTCTCCATTTCATTCAAGATCGCAATATGCCTGGCTAATTCCTGCGTTCGGTGGTATTCGACATCGTTCATTCGCAGGGCCGTCCTAGAAGCATCCTGCAATCCGGGAGCGTAGTACAGCAGAGCTTGTAAGAACAGTGCCCATCATCGAGATGCTGCCATACGTGAAGTCTCGATGCGTGCGTTGACATCACGGCGGCCGTGGATGGTCCTTGAACGTTCTCCATATCATTCAAAATAGCAAGATGCCTCGTTAATTCCTGCTTTCGGTGGTCTTCGACGTCGTTAAATCCAAGAGCCGTCCTAGAAGCGTCCTGCAATCCAGGAGCGTAGTACAGCAAAGCTTGTAAGAACAGGACCCATCATCGAGACGCTGCCGTACGTGAAGTCTCGATGCGAGCGTTGACATCACGGTGGCCTCCGATGGTCCTTGCACGTTCTACATTTCATTCAAGATAGCAATATGCCTCATTAATTCCTGCGTTCCGTGGTCTTCGACGTCGTTCATTCGCAGAGCCGTCCTAGAAGAATCCTGCAATCCGGGAGCGTAGTACAGAAAAGCTTGTTAAGAACAAGGCCCATCTTCGAGATGCTGCCATACGTGAAGTCTCGATGCGCGCGTTTTAATCACGGTGGCCGTCGATAGTCCTTGCACGTTCTCCAATTCAATCAAGATAGCAAGATGTCTCGTTAATTCCCGCGTTTGGTGGTCTTCGACGTCGTTCATTCGCAGAGCCGTCCTAGAAGAATCCTGCAATCCGGGAGCGTAGTAAAGAAAAGCTTGTAAGAACAGGGTCCATCATCGAGATGCTGCCATACGTGAAGTTTCGATGTGCGCGTTGTCATCACGGTGGCCGTCGATGGTCCTTGCACGTTCGTAATTTCATTCGATATAGCAAGATGCAACGTTAATTCCTGCGTTCTGTGGTCTTCGACGTCGTCCATTCGTAGAGCCGTCCTAGAAGAATCCTGCAATCCGGTAGCGTAGTACAGAAAAGCTTGTAAGAACAAGGCCTATTATCGAGATGCTGCCATACGTGAAGTCTCGATGCGCGCGTTTTCATCGCGGCGGCCGTCGATGGTCCTTGCACGTTCTCCATTTCAATCAAGATAGCAAGATGTATCGTTAATTCCTGCGTTCAGTGGTCTTCGACGCCGTTCTTTCGCAGAGCTGTCCTAGAAGCATCCTGCAATCCTGGGGCGTAGTATATCAGAGCTTGTAAGAACAGGGCCCATCATCGAGATGCTGCCATTTGTGAAGTCTCGATGAGCGCGTTGTCTTCACGGTGGCCGTCGATGGTCCTTGCACGTTCTCCCTTTCTTTCAATATAGCAAGATGCCACGTTAAATCCTGCGTTCGGTGGTCTTCGACGTCGTTCAATCGCAGAGCCGTCCTAGAAGCATCCTGCAATCCGGGAGCGTAGCACAGAAAAGCTTGTAAGAAAAAGGCCCATCATCGTGATGCTGCCATACGTGAAGTCTCGATGCGCGCGTTGTCACCACGGTGGCCGTCGATGGTCCTTGCACGTTCTCCATTTCATTCAAGATAGCAAGATGCCACGTTAATTCCTGCGTGCGGTGGTCTTCGACGTCGTTTATTCGCAGAGCCGTTCTAGAAGCATCCTGCAATGCGGGGGCGTAGTACAGAACAGCTTGTAAGAACTGGGTCCGTCATCGAGAAGCTTCCATACGTGAAGTCTCGATGCGCGCGTTTTCATCACGGTGGCCGTCGATAGTCCTTGCACATTCTCCATTTCATTCAATATAGCAAGATGCCTCGTTAATTCCTGCGTTCTGTGGGCTTCGACGTCGTTCATTCGCAGAGCCGTCCTAGAAGAATCCTGCAATCCGGGAGCGTAGTACAGAAAATCTTGTAAGAACTAGGCCTATTATCGAGATGCTGCCATACGTGAAGTCTCGATGCGCGCGTTTTCTTCACGGTGGCCGTCGATGGTCCTTCCACGTTCTCCATTTCATTCAAGATAGCAAGATGTATCGTTAATTCCAGCGTTCAGGGGTCTTCGACGCCGTTCATTCGCAGAGCTGTCCTAGAAGCATCCTGCAGTCCTGGAGCATAGTACAGCAGAGCTTGTAAGAACAGGGTCCGTCATCGAGATGCTACCATACGTGAAGTCTCGATGCGCGCGTTTTCATCACGGTGGCCGTCGATGGTCCTTGCACATTCTCCATTTCATTAAATATAGCAAGATGCCACGTTAATTCCTGCGCTCGGTGGTCTTCGACGTCGTTCATTCGCAGAGCCGTCCTAGAAGCATCCTGCAATCCGGGAGCGTAGTACAGAAAAGCTTGTACGAACAACGCCCATCATCAAGATGCTGCCATACGTGAAGTCTCGATGCGCGCGTTGTCACCACGGTGGCCGTCGATGGTCCTTGCACGTTCTCCATTTCATTCAATATAGCAAGATGCCTCGTCAATTCCTGCGTTCGGTGGTCTTCAACGTCGTTCATTCCGAGAGCCGCCCTAGAAGCATCCTGCAATCCGGGAGTGTAGTACAGCAGAGCTTGTAAGAAAAGGGCCCATCATCGAGATGCTGCCATACGTGAAGTCTCGATGCGCGCGTTGTCATCACGGTGGCCGTCGATGGGCCTTGCACGTTCTCCATTTCATTCAATATAGCAAGATGCCACGTTAATTCCTGCGTTCGGTGGTCTTCGACGTCGTTCATTCGCAGAGCTGTCCTAGAAGCATCCTGCAATCCGGGAGCGTAGTACAGAAAAGCTTGTAAGAACAAGGCCCATCATCGAGATACTGCCATACGTGAAGTCTCGATGCGCGCGTTGTCATCACGGTGGCCGTCGATGGTCCTTGCACGTAATTCATTTCATTCAATATAGCAAGATGCCACGTTAATTCCTGCGTTCGGTGGTCTTCGACGTCGTTCATTCGCAGAGCTGTCCTAGAAGCATCCTGCAATCCGGGAGCGTAGTACAGAAAAGCTTGTAAGAACAAGGCCCATCATCGAGATACTGCCATACGTGAAGTCTCGATGTGCGCGTTGTCATCACGGTGGCCGTCGATGGTCCTTGAACGTTCTCTATTTCATTCAAGATCGCAATATGCCTGGTTAATTCCTGCGTTCTGTGGTATTCGACATCGTTCATTCGCAGGGCCGTCCTAGAAGCATCCTGCAATCCGGGAGCGTAGTACAGCAGAGCTTGTAAGAACAGTGCCCATCATCGAGATGCTGCCATACGTGAAGTCTCGATGCGTGCGTTGACATCACGGTGGCCGTGGATTGTCCTTGAACGTTCTCCATATCATTCAAAATAGCAAGATGCCTCGTTAATTCCTGCGTTCGGTGGTCTTCGACGTCGTTAAATCCAAGAGCCGTCCTAGAAGCATCCTGCAATCCAGGAGCGTAGTACAGCAAAGCTTGTAAGAACAGGACCCATCATCGAGACGCTGCCGTACGTGAAGTCTCGATGCGAGCGTTGACATCACGGTGGCCTCCGATGGTCCTTGCACGTTCTACATTTCATTCAAGATAGCAATATGCCTCATTAATTCCTGCGTTCTGTTGTCTTCGACGTCGTTCATTCGCAGAGCCGTCCTAGAAGAATCCTGCAATCCGGGAGCGTAGTACAGAAAAGCTTGTAAGAACAAGGCCTATAATCAAGATGCTGCCATACGTGATGTCTCGATGCGCGCGTTGTCACCACGGCGGCCGTCGATGGTCCTTGCACGTTCTTCATTTCATTCAATATAGCAAGATGCCACGTTAATTCCTGCGTTCGGTGGTCTTCGACGTCGTTCATTCGCAGAGCCGTCCTAGAAGAATCCTGCAATCCGGGAGCGTAGTACAGAAAAGCTTGTAAGAACAAGGCCCATCTTCGAGATGCTGCCATACGTGAAGTCTCGATGCGCGCGTTTTCATTACGGTGGCCGTCGATGGTCCTTGCACGTTCTCCAATTCAATCAAGATAGCAAGATGTCTCGTTAATTCCTGCGTTCTGTTGTCTTCGACGTCGTTCATTCGCAGAGCCGTCCTAGAAGAATCCTGCAATCCGGGAGCGTAGTACAGAAAAGCTTGTAAGAACAAGGCCTATAATCAAGATGCTGCCATACGTGATGTCTCGATGCTCGCGTTGTCACCACGGCGGCCGTCGATGGTCCTTGCACGTTCTTCATTTCATTCCAGATAGCAAGATGCCTCGGTAATTCCTGCGTTCGGTGGTCATCGACGTCGTTCATTCGCAGAGCCGTGCTAGAAGTATCCTGCAATCCGGGAGCATAGTACAGCAAAGCTTGTAAGAACAGGAACCATCATCGAGACGCTGCCGTACGTGAAGTCTCGATGTGCGCGTTGTCATCACGGTGGCCGTCGATGGTCCTTGCACGTTCTCCATTTCATTCAAGATAGCAAGATGCCACGTTAATTCCTGCGTGCGGTGGTCTTCAACGTCGTTCGTTCGCAGAGCCTTCCTAGAAGCATCCTGCAATCCGGGAGCGTAGTACAGAAAAGCTTGTAAGAACAAGGACCATCATAGAGATACTGCCATACGTGAAGTCTCGATGCGCGCGTTGTCATCACGGTGGCGGTCGATGGTCCTTGAACGTTCTCCATTTCATTCAAGATCGCAATATGCCTGGTTAATTCCTGCGTTCGGTGGTATTCGACATCGTTCATTCGCAGGGCCGTCCTAGAAGCATCCTGCAATCCGGGAGCGTAGTACAGCAGAGCTTGTAAGAACAGTGCCCATCATCGAGATGCTGCCATACGTGAAGTCTCGATGCGTGCGTTGACATCACGGTGGCCGTGGATGGTCCTTGAACGTTCTCCATATCATTTAAAATAGCAAGATGCCTCGTTAATTCCTGCGTTCGGTGGTCTTCGACGTCGTTAAATCCAAGAGCCGTCCTAGAAGCATCCTGCAATCCAGGAGCGTAGTACAGCAAAGCTTGTAAGAGCAGGACCCATCATCGAGACGCTGCCGTACGTGAAGTCTCGATGCGAGCGTTGACATCACGGTGGCCTCCGATGGTCCTTGCACGTTCTACATTTCATTCAAGATAGCAATATGCCTCATTAATTCCTGCGTTCCGTGGTCTTCGACGTCGTTCATTCGCAGAGCCGTCCTAGAAGAATCCTGCAATCCGGGAGCTTAGTACAAAAAAGCTTGTTAAGAACAAGGCCCATCTTCGAGATGCTGCCATACGTGAAGTCTCCATGCGCGCGTTTTAATCACGGTGGCCGTCGATAGTCCTTGCAAGTTCTGCAATTCAATCAAGATAGCAAGATGTCTCGTTAATTCCTGCGTTCGGTGGTCTTCGACGTCGTTCATTCGCAGAGCCGTCCGAGAAGAATCCTGCAATCCGGGAGCGTAGTAAAGAAAAGCTTGTAAGAACAGGGTCCATCATCGAGATGCTGCCATACGTGAAGTTTCGATGTGCGCGTTGTCATCACGGTGGCCGTCGATGGTCCTTGCACGTTCCTAATTTCATTCGATATAGCAAAATGCAACGTTAATTCCTGCGTTCTGTGGTCTTCGACGTCGTCCATTCGTAGAGCCGTCCTAGAAGAATCCTGCAATCCGGTAGCGTAGTACAGAAAAGCTTGTAAGAACAAGGCCTATTATCGAGATGCTGCCATACGTGAAGTCTCGATGCGCGCGTTTTCATCGCGGTGGCCGTCGATGGTCCTTGCACGTTCTCCATTTCAATCAAGATAGCAAGATGTATCGTTAATTCCTGCGTTCAGTGGTCTTCGACGCCGTTCTTTCGCAGAGCTGTCCTAGAAGCATCCTGCAATCCTGGGGCGTAGTATATCAGAGCTTGTAAGAACAGGGCCCATCATCGAGATGCTGCCATTTGTGAAGTCTCGATGAGCGCGTTGTCTTCACGGTGGCCGTCTATGGTCCTTGCGCGTTCTCCCTTTCTTTCAATATAGCAAGATGCCACGTTAATTCCTGCGTTCGGTGGTCTTCGACGTCGTTCATTCGCAGAGCCGTCGTAGAAGCATCCTGCAATCCGGGAGCGTAGTACAGAAAAGCTTGTAAGAACAAGGCCCATCATCGTGATGCTGCCATACGTGAAGTCTCGATGCGCGCGTTGTCACCACGGTGGCCGTCGATGGTCCTTGCACGTTCTCCATTTCATTCAAGATAGCAAGATGCCACGTTAATTCCTGCGTGCGGTGGTCTTCGACGTCGTTTATTCGCAGAGCCGTTCTAGAAGCATCCTGCAATCCGGGAGCGTAGTACAGAAAATCTTGTAAGAACTAGGCCTATTATCGAGATGCTGCCATACGTGAAGTCTCGATGCGCGCGTTTTCTTCACGGTGGCCGTCGATGGTCCTTCCACGTTCTCCATTTCATTCAAGATAGCAAGATGTATCGTTAATTCCAGCGTTCAGGGGTCTTCGACGCCGTTCATTCGCAGAGCTTTTCTAGAAGCATCCTGCAGTCCTGGAGCATAGTACAGCAGAGCTTGTAAGAACAGGGTCCGTCATCGAGATGCTACCATACGTGAAGTCTCGATGCGCGCGTTGTCACCACGGTGGCCGTCGATGGTCCTTGCACGTTCTCCATTTCATTCAATATAGCAAGATGCCTCGTCAATTCCTGCGTTCGGTGGTCTTCAACGTCGTTCATTCCGAGAGCCGTCCTAGAAGCATCCTGCAATCCGGGAGCGTAGTACAGCAGAGCTTGTAAGAAAAGGGCCCATCATCGAGATGCTGCCATACGTGAAGTCTCGATGCGCGCGTTGTCATCACGGTGGCCGTCGATGGGCCTTGCACGTTCTCCATTTCATTCAATATAGCAAGATGCCACGTTAATTCCTGCGTTCGGTGGTCTTCGACGTCGTTCATTCGCAGAGCTGTCCTAGAAGCATCCTGCAATCCGGGAGCGTAGTACAGAAAAGCTTGTAAGAACAAGGCCCATCATCGAGATACTGCCATACGTGAAGTCTCGATGCGCGCGTTGTCATCACGGTGGCCCTCGATGGTCCTTGCACGTTCTTCATTTCATTCAATATAGCAAGATGCCACGTTAATTCCTGCGTTCGGTGGTCTTCGACGTCGTTCATTCGCAGAGCTGTCCTAGAAGCATCCTGCAATCCGGGAGCGTAGTACAGAAAAGCTTGTAAGAACAAGGCCCATCATCGAGATACTGCCATACGTGAAGTCTCGATGTGCGCGTTGTCATCACGGTGGCCGTCGATGGTCCTTGAACGTTCTCTATTTCATTCAAGATCGCAATATGCCTGGTTAATTCCTGCGTTCTGTGGTATTCGACATCGTTCATTCGCAGGGCCGTCCTAGAAGCATCCTGCAATCCGGGAGCGTAGTACAGCAGAGCTTGTAAGAACAGTGCCCATCATCGAGATGCTGCCATACGTGAAGTCTCGATGCGTGCGTTGACATCACGGTGGCCGTGGATTGTCCTTGCACGTTCAACATTTCATTCAAGATAGCAATATGCCTCATTAATTCCTGCGTTCTGTTGTCTTCGACGTCGTTCATTCGCAGAGCCGTCCTAGAAGAATCCTGCAATCCGGGAGCGTAGTACAGAAAAGCTTGTAAGAACAAGGCCTTTAATCAAGATGCTGCCATACGTGAACTCTCGATGCGCGCGTTGTCACCACGGTGGCCGTCGATGGTCCTTGCAAGTTCTTCATTTCATTCAATATAGCAAGATGCCACGTTAATTCCTGCCTTCGGTGGTGTTACACGTCGTTCATTCGCAGAGCCGTCCTAGAAGAATCCTGCAATCCGGGAGCGTAGTACAGAAAAGCTTGTAAGAACAAGGCCCAACTTGGAGATGCTGCCATACGTGAAGTCTCGATGCGCGCGTTTTAATCACGGTGGCCGTCGATGGTCCTTGCACGTTCTCCAATTCAATCAAGATAGCAAGATGTCTCGTGAATTCCTGCGTTCGGTGGTCTTCGACGTCGTTCATTCGCAGAGCCGTCCTAGAAGAATCCTGCAATCCGGGAGCGTAGTAAAGAAAAGCTTGTAAGAACAGGGTCCGTCATCGAGAAGCTTCCATACGTGAAGTCTCGATGCGCGCGTTGTCATCACGGTGGCCGTCAATGGTCCTTGCACGTTCTTCATTTCATTCTATATAGCAAGATGACACGTTAATTCCTGAGTTCGGTGGTCTTCGACGTCGTTCATCCGCAGAGCTGTCCTAGAAGCATCCTGCATTCCACGAGGAGTAGTACAGCAAAGCTTGTAAGAACAGGGCCCATCATCGAGATGCTGCCATACGTGAAGTTTCGATGTGCGCGTTGTCATCACGGTGGCCGTCGATGGTCCTTGCACGTTCTTCATTTCTTTCAATATAGCAAGATGCCACGTTAATTCCTGAGTTCGGTGGTCTTCGACGTCGTTCATCCGCAGAGCCGTCCTAGAAGCATCCTGCAATGCGGGGGCGTAGTACAGAACAGCTTGTAAGAACTGGGTCCGTCATCGAGAAGCTTCCATACGTGAAGTCTCGATGCGCGCGTTTTCATCACGGTGGCCGTCGATAGTCCTTGCACATTCTCCATTTCATTCAATATAGCAAGATGCCTCGTTAATTCCTGCGTTCTGTGGGCTTCGACGTCGTTCATTCGCAGAGCCGTCCTAGAAGAATCCTGCAATCCGGGAGCGTAGTACAGAAAATCTTGTAAGAACTAGGCCTATTATCGAGATGCTGCCATACGTGAAGTCTCGATGCGCGCGTTTTCTTCACGGTGGCCGTCGATGGTCCTTCCACGTTCTCCATTTCATTCAAGATAGCAAGATGTATCGTTAATTCCAGCGTTCAGGGGTCTTCGACGCCGTTCATTCGCAGAGCTTTTCTAGAAGCATCCTGCAGTCCTGGAGCATAGTACAGCAGAGCTTGTAAGAACAGGGTCCGTCATCGAGATGCTACCATACGTGAAGTCTCGATGCGCGCGTTGTCACCACGGTGGCCGTCGATGGTCCTTGCACGTTCTCCATTTCATTCAATATAGCAAGATGCCTCGTCAATTCCTGCGTTCGGTGGTCTTCAACGTCGTTCATTCCGAGAGCCGTCCTAGAAGCATCCTGCAATCCGGGAGCGTAGTACAGCAGAGCTTGTAAGAAAAGGGCCCATCATCGAGATGCTGCCATACGTGAAGTCTCGATGCGCGCGTTGTCATCACGGTGGCCGTCGATGGGCCTTGCACGTTCTCCATTTCATTCAATATAGCAAGATGCCACGTTAATTCCTGCGTTCGGTGGTCTTCGACGTCGTTCATTCGCAGAGCTGTCCTAGAAGCATCCTGCAATCCGGGAGCGTAGTACAGAAAAGCTTGTAGGAACAAGGCCCATCATCGAGATACTGCCATACGTGAAGTCTCGATGCGCGCGTTGTCATCACGGTGGCCGTCGATGGTCTTTGCACGTTCTTCATTTCATTCAATATAGCAAGATGCCACGTTAATTCCTGCGTTCGGTGGTCTTCGACGTCGTTCATTCGCAGAGCTGTCCTAGAAGCATCCTGCAATCCGGGAGCGTAGTACAGAAAAGCTTGTAAGAACAAGGCCCATCATCGAGATACTGCCATACGTGAAGTCTCGATGTGCGCGTTGTCATCACGGTGGCCGTCGATGGTCCTTGAACGTGCTCTATTTCATTCAAGATCGCAATATGCCTGGTTAATTCCTGCGTTCTGTGGTATTCGACATCGTTCATTCGCAGGGCCGTCCTAGAAGCATCCTGCAATCCGGGAGCGTAGTACAGCAGAGCTTGTAAGAACAGTGCCCATCATCGAGATGCTGCCATACGTAAAGTCTCGATGCGTGCGTTGACATCACGGTGGCCGTGGATTGTCCTTGAACGTTCTCCATATCATTCAAAATAGCAAGATGCCTCGTTAATTCCTGCGTTCGGTGGTCTTCGACGTCGTTAAATCCAAGAGCCGTCCTAGAAGCATCCTGCAATCCAGGAGCGTGGTACAGCAAAGCTTGTAAGAACAGGACCCATCATCGAGACGCTGCCGTACGTGAAGTCTCGATGCGAGCGTTAACATCACGGTGGCCTCCGATGGTCCTTGCACGTTCTACATTTCATTCAAGATAGCAATATGCCTCATTAATTCCTGCGTTCTGTTGTCTTCGACGTCGTTCATTCGCAGAGCCGTCCTAGAAGAATCCTGCAATCCGGGAGCGTAGTACAGAAAAGCTTGTAAGAACAAGGCCTATAATCAAGATGCTGCCATACGTGAACTCTCGATGCGCGCGTTGTCACCACGGTGGCCGTCGATGGTCCTTGCAAGTTCTTCATTTCATTCAATATAGCAAGATGCCACGTTAATTCCTGACTTCGGTGGTGTTACACGTCGTTCATTCGCAGAGCCGTCCTAGAAGAATCCTGCAATCCGGGAGCGTAGTACAGAAAAGCTTGTAAGAACAAGGCCTATTATCGAGATGCTGCCATACGTGAAGTCTCGATGCGCGCGTTTTCTTCACGGTGGCCGTCGATGGTCCTTCCACGTTCTCCATTTCATTCAAGATAGCAAGATGTATCGTTAATTCCAGCGTTCAGGGGTCTTCGACGCCGTTCATTCGCAGAGCTTTTCTAGAAGCATCCTGCAGTCCTGGAGCATAGTACAGCAGAGCTTGTAAGAACAGGGTCCGTCATCGAGATGCTACCATACGTGAAGTCTCGATGCGCGCGTTGTCACCACGGTGGCCGTCGATGGTCCTTGCACGTTCTCCATTTCATTCAATATAGCAAGATGCCTCGTCAATTCCTGCGTTCGGTGGTCTTCAACGTCGTTCATTCCGAGAGCCGTCCTAGAAGCATCCTGCAATCCGAGAGCGTAGTACAGCAGAGCTTGTAAGAAAAGGGCCCATCATCGAGATGCTGCCATACGTGAAGTCTCGATGCGCGCGTTGTCATCACGGTGGCCGTCGATGGGCCTTGCACGTTCTCCATTTCATTCAATATAGCAAGATGCCACGTTAATTCCTGCGTTCGGTGGTCTTCGACGTCGTTCATTCGCAGAGCTGTCCTAGAAGCATCCTGCAATCCGGGAGCGTAGTACAGAAAAGCTTGTAAGAACAAGGCCCATCATCGAGATACTGCCATACGTGAAGTCTCGATGCGCGCGTTGTCATCACGGTGGCCCTCGATGGTCCTTGCACGTTCTTCATTTCATTCAATATAGCAAGATGCCACGTTAATTCCTGCGTTCGGTGGTCTTCGACGTCGTTCATTCGCAGAGCTGTCCTAGAAGCATCCTGCAATCCGGGAGCGTAGTACAGAAAAGCTTGTAAGAACAAGGCCCATCATCGAGATACTGCCATACGTGAAGTCTCGATGTGCGCGTTGTCATCACGGTGGCCGTCGATGGTCCTTGAACGTGCTCTATTTCATTCAAGATCGCAATATGCCTGGTTAATTCCTGCGTTCTGTGGTATTCGACATCGTTCATTCGCAGGGCCGTCCTAGAAGCATCCTGCAATCCGGGAGCGTAGTACAGCAGAGCTTGTAAGAACAGTGCCCATCATCGAGATGCTGCCATACGTGAAGTCTCGATGCGTGCGTTGACATCACGGTGGCCGTGGATTGTCCTTGAACGTTCTCCATATCATTCAAAATAGCAAGATGCCTCGTTAATTCCTGCGTTCGGTGGTCTTCGACGTCGTTAAATCCAAGAGCCGTCCTAGAAGCATCCTGCAATCCAGGAGCGTGGTACAGCAAAGCTTGTAAGAACAGGACCCATCATCGAGACGCTGCCGTACGTGAAGTCTCGATGCGAGCGTTGACATCACGGTGGCCTCCGATGGTCCTTGCACGTTCTACATTTCATTCAAGATAGCAATATGCCTCATTAATTCCTGCGTTCTGTTGTCTTCGACGTCGTTCATTCGCAGAGCCGTCCTAGAAGAATCCTGCAATCCGGGAGCGTAGTACAGAAAAGCTTGTAAGAACAAGGCCTATAATCAAGATGCTGCCATACGTGAACTCTCGATGCGCGCGTTGTCACCACGGTGGCCGTCGATGGTCCTTGCAAGTTCTTCATTTCATTCAATATAGCAAGATGCCACGTTAATTCCTGCGTTCGGTGGTCTTCGACGTCGTTCATTCGCAGAGCTGTCCTAGAAGCATCCTGCAATCCGGGAGCGTAGTACAGAAAAGCTTGTAAGAACAAGGCCCATCATCGAGATACTGCCATACGTGAAGTCTCGATGTGCGCGTTGTCATCACGGTGGCCGTCGATGGTCCTTGAACGTTCTCTATTTCATTCAAGATCGCAATATGCCTGGTTAATTCCTGCGTTCTGTGGTATTCGACATCGTTCATTCGCAGGGCCGTCCTAGAAGCATCCTGCAATCCGGGAGCGTAGTACAGCAGAGCTTGTAAGAACAGTGCCCATCATCGAGATGCTGCCATACGTGAAGTCTCGATGCGTGCGTTGACATCACGGTGGCCGTGGATTGTCCTTGAACGTTCTCCATATCATTCAAAATAGCAAGATGCCTCGTTAATTCCTGCGTTCGGTGGTCTTCGACGTCGTTAAATCCAAGAGCCGTCCTAGAAGCATCCTGCAATCCAGGAGCGTAGTACAGCAAAGCTTGTAAGAACAGGACCCATCATCGAGACGCTGCCGTACGTGAAGTCTCGATGCGAGCGTTGACATCACGGTGGCCTCCGATGGTCCTTGCACGTTCTACATTTCATTCAAGATAGCAATATGCCTCATTAATTCCTGCGTTCTGTTGTCTTCGACGTCGTTCATTCGCAGAGCCGTCCTAGAAGAATCCTGCAATCCGGGAGCGTAGTACAGAAAAGCTTGTAAGAACAAGGCCTATAATCAAGATGCTGCCATACGTGAACTCTCGATGCGCGCGTTGTCACCACGGTGGCCGTCGATGGTCCTTGCAAGTTCTTCATTTCATTCAATATAGCAAGATGCCACGGTAATTCCTGCCTTCGGTGGTGTTAGACGTCGTTCATTCGCAGAGCCGTCCTAGAAGAATCCTGCAATCCGGGAGCGTAGTACAGAAAAGCTTGTAAGAACAAGGCCCATCTTGGAGATGCTGCCATACGTGAAGTCTCGATGCGCGCGTTTTAATCACGGTGGCCGTCGATGGTCCTTGCACGTTCTCCAATTCAATCAAGATAGCAAGATGTCTCGTGAATTCCTGCGTTCGGTGGTCTTCGACGTCGTTCATTCGCAGAGCCGTCCTAGAAGAATCCTGCAATCCGGGAGCGTAGTAAAGAAAAGCTTGTAAGAACAGGGTCCGTCATCGAGAAGCTTCCATACGTGAAGTCTTGATGTGCGCGTTTTCATCACGGTGGCCGTCGATGGTCCTTGCACATTCTCCATTTCATTCAATATAGCAAGATGCCTCGTTAATTCCTGCGTTCAGTGGTCTTCGACGTCGTTCAATCCGAGAGCCGTCCTAGAAGCATCCTGCAATCCGGAAGCGTAGTACAGCAGAGCTTGTAAGAACAGGGTCCATCATCGAGATGCTGCCATACGTGAAGTCTCGATGCGCGCGTTGTCATCACGGTGGCCGTCAATGGTCCTTGCACGTTCTTCATTTCATTCTATATAGCAAGATGACACGTTAATTCCTGAGTTCGGTGGTCTTCGACGTCGTTCATCCGCAGAGCTGTCCTAGAAGCATCCTGCATTCCACGAGGAGTAGTACAGCAAAGCTTGTAAGAACAGGGCCCATCATCGAGATGCTGCCATACGTGAAGTTTCGATGTGCGCGTTGTCATCACGGTGGCCGTCGATGGTCCTTGCACGTTCTTCATTTGTTTCAATATAGCAAGATGCCACGTTAATTCCTGAGTTCGGTGGTCTTCGACGTCGTTCATCCGCAGAGCCGTCCTAGAAGCATCCTGCAATGCGGGGGCGTAGTACAGAACAGCTTGTAAGAACTGGGTCCGTCATCGAGAAGCTTCCATACGTGAAGTCTCGATGCGCGCGTTTTCATCACGCTGGCCGTCGATAGTCCTTGCACATTCTCCATTTCATTCAATATAGCAAGATGCCTCGTTAATTCCTGCGTTCTGTGGGCTTCGACGTCGTTCATTCGCAGAGCCGTCCTAGAAGAATCCTGCAATCCGGGAGCGTAGTACAGAAAATCTTGTAAGAACTAGGCCTATTATCGAGATGCTGCCATACGTGAAGTCTCGATGCGCGCGTTTTCTTCACGGTGGCCGTCGATGGTCCTTCCACGTTCTCCATTTCATTCAAGATAGCAAGATGTATCGTTAATTCCAGCGTTCAGGGGTCTTCGACGCCGTTCATTCGCAGAGCTTTTCTAGAAGCATCCTGCAGTCCTGGAGCATAGTACAGCAGAGCTTGTAAGAACAGGGTCCGTCATCGAGATGCTACCATACGTGAAGTCTCGATGCGCGCGTTGTCACCACGGTGGCCGTCGATGGTCCTTGCACGTTCTCCATTTCATTCAATATAGCAAGATGCCTCGTCAATTCCTGCGTTCGGTGGTCTTCAACGTCGTTCATTCCGAGAGCCGTCCTAGAAGCATCCTGCAATCCGGGAGCGTAGTACAGCAGAGCTTGTAAGAAAAGGGCCCATCATCGAGATGCTGCCATACGTGAAGTCTCGATGCGCGCGTTGTCATCACGGTGGCCGTCGATGGGCCTTGCACGTTCTCCATTTCATTCAATATAGCAAGATGCCACGTTAATTCCTGCGTTCGGTGGTCTTCGACGTCGTTCATTCGCAGAGCTGTCCTAGAAGCATCCTGCAATCCGGGAGCGTAGTACAGAAAAGCTTGTAGGAACAAGGCCCATCATCGAGATACTGCCATACGTGAAGTCTCGATGCGCGCGTTGTCATCACGGTGGCCGTCGATGGTCCTTGCACGTTCTTCATTTCATTCAATATAGCAAGATGCCACGTTAATTCCTGCGTTCGGTGGTCTTCGACGTCGTTCATTCGCAGAGCTGTCCTAGAAGCATCCTGCAATCCGGGAGCGTAGTACAGAAAAGCTTTTAAGAACAAGGCCCATCATCGAGATACTGCCATACGTGAAGTCTCGATGTGCGCGTTGTCATCACGGTGGCCGTCGATGGTCCTTGAACGTGCTCTATTTCATTCAAGATCGCAATATGCCTGGTTAATTCCTGCGTTCTGTGGTATTCGACATCGTTCATTCGCAGGGCCGTCCTAGAAGCATCCTGCAATCCGGGAGCGTAATACAGCAGAGCTTGTAAGAACAGTGCCCATCATCGAGATGCTGCCATACGTGAAGTCTCGATGCGTGCGTTGACATCACGGTGGCCGTGGATTGTCCTTGAACGTTCTCCATATCATTCAAAATAGCAAGATGCCTCGTTAATTCCTGCGTTCGGTGGTCTTCGACGTCGTTAAATCCAAGAGCCGTCCTAGAAGCATCCTGCAATCCAGGAGCGTGGTACAGCAAAGCTTGTAAGAACAGGACCCATCATCGAGACGCTGCCGTACGTGAAGTCTCGATGCGAGCGTTGACATCACGGTGGCCTCCGATGGTCCTTGCACGTTCTACATTTCATTCAAGATAGCAATATGCCTCATTAATTCCTGCGTTCTGTTGTCTTCGACGTCGTTCATTCGCAGAGCCGTCCTAGAAGAATCCTGCAATCCGGGAGCGTAGTACAGAAAAGCTTGTAAGAACAAGGCCTATAATCAAGATGCTGCCATACGTGAACTCTCGATGCGCGCGTTGTCACCACGGTGGCCGTCGATGGTCCTTGCAAGTTCTTCATTTCATTCAATATAGCAAGATGCCACGTTAATTCCTGACTTCGGTGGTGTTACACGTCGTTCATTCGCAGAGCCGTCCTAGAAGAATCCTGCAATCCGGGAGCGTAGTACAGAAAAGCTTGTAAGAACAAGGCCCATCTTGGAGATGCTGCCATACGTGAAGTCTCGATGCGCGCGTTTTAATCACGGTGGCCGTCGACGGTCCTTGCACGTTCTCCAATTCAATCAAGATAGCAAGATGTCTCGTGAATTCCTGCGTTCGGTGGTCTTCGACGTCGTTCATTCGCAGAGCCGTCCTAGAAGAATCCTGCAATCCGGGAGCGTAGTAAAGAAAAGCTTGTAAGAACAGGGTCCGTCATCGAGAAGCTTCCATACGTGAAGTCTTGATGTGCGCGTTTTCATCACGGTGGCCGTCGATGGTCCTTGCACATTCTCCATTTCATTCAATATAGCAAGATGCCTCGTTAATTCCTGCGTTCAGTGGTCTTCGACGTCGTTCAATCCGAGAGCCGTCCTAGAAGCATCCTGCAATCCGGAAGCGTAGTACAGCAGAGCTTGTAAGAACAGGGTCCATCATCGAGATGCTGCCATACGTGAAGTCTCGATGCGCGCGTTGTCATCACGGTGGCCGTCAATGGTCCTTGCACGTTCTTCATTTCATTCAAGATCGCAATATGCCTGGTTAATTCCTGCGTTCTGTGGTATTCGACATCGTTCATTCGCAGGGCCGTCCTAGAAGCATCCTGCAATCCGGGAGCGTAGTACAGCAGAGCTTGTAAGAACAGTGCCCATCATCGAGATGCTGCCATACGTGAAGTCTCGATGCGTGCGTTGACATCACGGTGGCCGTGGATTATCCTTGAACGTTCTCCATATCATTCAAAATAGCAAGATGCCTCGTTAATTCCTGCGTTCGGTGGTCTTCGACGTCGTTAAATCCAAGAGCCGTCCTAGAAGCATCCTGCAATCCAGGAGCGTAGTACAGCAAAGCTTGTAAGAACAGGACCCATCATCGAGACGCTGCCGTACGTGAAGTCTCGATGCGAGCGTTGACATCACGGTGGCCTCCGATGGTCCTTGCACGTTCTACATTTCATTCAAGATAGCAATATGCCTCATTAATTCCTGCGTTCTGTTGTCTTCGACGTCGTTCATTCGCAGAGCCGTCCTAGAAGAATCCTGCAATCCGGGAGCGTAGTACAGAAAAGCTTGTAAGAACAAGGCCTATAATCAAGATGCTGCCATACGTGAACTCTCGATGCGCGCGTTGTCACCACGGTGGCCGTCGATGGTCCTTGCAAGTTCTTCATTTCATTCAATATATCAAGATGCCACGTTAATTCCTGCCTTCGGTGGTGTTAGACGTCGTTCATTCGCAGAGCCGTCCTAGAAGAATCCTGCAATCCGGGAGCGTAGTACAGAAAAGCTTGTAAGAACAAGGCCCATCTTGGAGATGCTGCCATACGTGAAGTCTCGATGCGCGCGTTTTAATCACGGTGGCCGTCGATGGTCCTTGCACGTTCTCCAATTCAATCAAGATAGCAAGATGTCTCGTGAATTCCTGCGTTCGGTGGTCTTCGACGTCGTTCATTCGCAGAGCCGTCCTAGAAGAATCCTGCAATCCGGGAGCGTAGTAAAGAAAAGCTTGTAAGAACAGGGTCCGTCATCGAGAAGCTTCCATACGTGAAGTCTTGATGTGCGCGTTTTCCTCACGGTGGCCGTCGATGGTCCTTGCACAT
Source organism: Amblyomma americanum (assembly GCF_052857255.1). NCBI lineage: Eukaryota > Metazoa > Arthropoda > Arachnida > Ixodida > Ixodidae > Amblyomma > Amblyomma americanum. The sequence goes on from NC_135501.1 coordinate 12,577,055, forward strand.
TCTCCATTTCATTCAATATAGCAAGATGCCTCGTTAATTCCTGCGTTCAGTGGTCTTCGACGTCGTTCATTCCGAGAGCCGTCCTAGAAGCATCCTGCAATCCGGGAGCGTAGTACAGCAGAGCTTGTAAGAAAAGGGCCCATCATCGAGATGCTGCCATACGTGAAGTCTCGATGCGCGCGTTGTCATCACGGTGGCCGTCGATGGGCCTTGCACGTTCTCCATTTCATTCAATATAGCAAGATGCCACGTTAATTCCTGCGTTCGGTGGTCTTCGACGTCGTTCATTCGCAGAGCCGTCCTAGAAGCATCCTGCAATCCGGGAGCGTAGTACAGAAAAGCTTGTAGGAACAAGGCCCATCATCGAGATACTGCCATACGTGAAGTCTCGATGCGCGCGTTGTCATCACGGTGGCCGTCGATGGTCTTTGCACGTTCTTCATTTCATTCAATATAGCAAGATGCCACGTTAATTCCTGCGTTCGGTGGTCTTCGACGTCGTTCATTCGCAGAGCTGTCCTAGAAGCATCCTGCAATCCGGGAGCGTAGTACAGAAAAGCTTGTAAGAACAAGGCCCATCATCGAGATACTGCCATACGTGAAGTCTCGATGTGCGCGTTGTCATCACGGTGGCCGTCGATGGTCCTTGAACGTGCTCTATTTCATTCAAGATCGCAATATGCCTGGTTAATTCCTGCGTTCTGTGGTATTCGACATCGTTCATTCGCAGGGCCGTCCTAGAAGCATCCTGCAATCCGGGAGCGTAGTACAGCAGAGCTTGTAAGAACAGTGCCCATCATCGAGATGCTGCCATACGTAAAGTCTCGATGCGTGCGTTGACATCACGGTGGCCGTGGATTGTCCTTGAACGTTCTCCATATCATTCAAAATAGCAAGATGCCTCGTTAATTCCTGCGTTCGGTGGTCTTCGACGTCGTTAAATCCAAGAGCCGTCCTAGAAGCATCCTGCAATCCAGGAGCGTGGTACAGCAAAGCTTGTAAGAACAGGACCCATCATCGAGACGCTGCCGTACGTGAAGTCTCGATGCGAGCGTTAACATCACGGTGGCCTCCGATGGTCCTTGCACGTTCTACATTTCATTCAAGATAGCAATATGCCTCATTAATTCCTGCGTTCTGTTGTCTTCGACGTCGTTCATTCGCAGAGCCGTCCTAGAAGAATCCTGCAATCCGGGAGCGTAGTACAGAAAAGCTTGTAAGAACAAGGCCTATAATCAAGATGCTGCCATACGTGAACTCTCGATGCGCGCGTTGTCACCACGGTGGCCGTCGATGGTCCTTGCAAGTTCTTCATTTCATTCAATATAGCAAGATGCCACGTTAATTCCTGACTTCGGTGGTGTTACACGTCGTTCATTCGCAGAGCCGTCCTAGAAGAATCCTGCAATCCGGGAGCGTAGTACAGAAAAGCTTGTAAGAACAAGGCCTATTATCGAGATGCTGCCATACGTGAAGTCTCGATGCGCGCGTTTTCTTCACGGTGGCCGTCGATGGTCCTTCCACGTTCTCCATTTCATTCAAGATAGCAAGATGTATCGTTAATTCCAGCGTTCAGGGGTCTTCGACGCCGTTCATTCGCAGAGCTTTTCTAGAAGCATCCTGCAGTCCTGGAGCATAGTACAGCAGAGCTTGTAAGAACAGGGTCCGTCATCGAGATGCTACCATACGTGAAGTCTCGATGCGCGCGTTGTCACCACGGTGGCCGTCGATGGTCCTTGCACGTTCTCCATTTCATTCAATATAGCAAGATGCCTCGTCAATTCCTGCGTTCGGTGGTCTTCAACGTCGTTCATTCCGAGAGCCGTCCTAGAAGCATCCTGCAATCCGAGAGCGTAGTACAGCAGAGCTTGTAAGAAAAGGGCCCATCATCGAGATGCTGCCATACGTGAAGTCTCGATGCGCGCGTTGTCATCACGGTGGCCGTCGATGGGCCTTGCACGTTCTCCATTTCATTCAATATAGCAAGATGCCACGTTAATTCCTGCGTTCGGTGGTCTTCGACGTCGTTCATTCGCAGAGCTGTCCTAGAAGCATCCTGCAATCCGGGAGCGTAGTACAGAAAAGCTTGTAAGAACAAGGCCCATCATCGAGATACTGCCACACGTGAAGTCTCGATGCGCGCGTTGTCATCACGGTGGCCCTCGATGGTCCTTGCACGTTCTTCATTTCATTCAATATAGCAAGATGCCACGTTAATTCCTGCGTTCGGTGGTCTTCGACGTCGTTCATTCGCAGAGCTGTCCTAGAAGCATCCTGCAATCCGGGAGCGTAGTACAGAAAAGCTTGTAAGAACAAGGCCCATCATCGAGATACTGCCATACGTGAAGTCTCGATGTGCGCGTTGTCATCACGGTGGCCGTCGATGGTCCTTGAACGTGCTCTATTTCATTCAAGATCGCAATATGCCTGGTTAATTCCTGCGTTCTGTGGTATTCGACATCGTTCATTCGCAGGGCCGTCCTAGAAGCATCCTGCAATCCGGGAGCGTAGTACAGCAGAGCTTGTAAGAAAAGGGCCCATCATCGAGATGCTGCCATACGTGAAGTCTCGATGCGCGCGTTGTCATCACGGTGGCCGTCGATGGGCCTTGCACGTTCTCCATTTCATTCAATATAGCAAGATGCCACGTTAATTCCTGCGTTCGGTGGTCTTCGACGTCGTTCATTCGCAGAGCCGTCCTAGAAGCATCCTGCAATCCGGGAGCGTAGTACAGAAAAGCTTGTAGGAACAAGGCCCATCATCGAGATACTGCCATACGTGAAGTCTCGATGCGCGCGTTGTCATCACGGTGGCCGTCGATGGTCCTTGCACGTTCTTCATTTCATTCAATATAGCAAGATGCCACGTTAATTCCTGCGTTCGGTGGTCTTCGACGTCGTTCATTCGCAGAGCTGTCCTAGAAGCATCCTGCAATCCGGGAGCGTAGTACAGAAAAGCTTTTAAGAACAAGGCCCATCATCGAGATACTGCCATACGTGAAGTCTCGATGTGCGCGTTGTCATCACGGTGGCCGTCGATGGTCCTTGAACGTGCTCTATTTCATTCAAGATCGCAATATGCCTGGTTAATTCCTGCGTTCTGTGGTATTCGACATCGTTCATTCGCAGGGCCGTCCTAGAAGCATCCTGCAATCCGGGAGCGTAGTACAGCAGAGCTTGTAAGAACAGTGCCCATCATCGAGATGCTGCCATACGTGAAGTCTCGATGCGTGCGTTGACATCACGGTGGCCGTGGATTGTCCTTGAACGTTCTCCATATCATTCAAAATAGCAAGATGCCTCGTTAATTCCTGCGTTCGGTGGTCTTCGACGTCGTTAAATCCAAGAGCCGTCCTAGAAGCATCCTGCAATCCAGGAGCGTGGTACAGCAAAGCTTGTAAGAACAGGACCCATCATCGAGACGCTGCCGTACGTGAAGTCTCGATGCGAGCGTTGACATCACGGTGGCCTCCGATGGTCCTTGCACGTTCTACATTTCATTCAAGATAGCAATATGCCTCATTAATTCCTGCGTTCTGTTGTCTTCGACGTCGTTCATTCGCAGAGCCGTCCTAGAAGAATCCTGCAATCCGGGAGCGTAGTACAGAAAAGCTTGTAAGAACAAGGCCTATAATCAAGATGCTGCCATACGTGAACTCTCGATGCGCGCGTTGTCACCACGGTGGCCGTCGATGGTCCTTGCAAGTTCTTCATTTCATTCAATATAGCAAGATGCCACGTTAATTCCTGACTTCGGTGGTGTTACACGTCGTTCATTCGCAGAGCCGTCCTAGAAGAATCCTGCAATCCGGGAGCGTAGTACAGAAAAGCTTGTAAGAACAAGGCCCATCTTGGAGATGCTGCCATACGTGAAGTCTCGATGCGCGCGTTTTAATCACGGTGGCCGTCGACGGTCCTTGCACGTTCTCCAATTCAATCAAGATAGCAAGATGTCTCGTGAATTCCTGCGTTCGGTGGTCTTCGACGTCGTTCATTCGCAGAGCCGTCCTAGAAGAATCCTGCAATCCGGGAGCGTAGTAAAGAAAAGCTTGTAAGAACAGGGTCCGTCATCGAGAAGCTTCCATACGTGAAGTCTTGATGTGCGCGTTTTCATCACGGTGGCCGTCGATGGTCCTTGCACATTCTCCATTTCATTCAATATAGCAAGATGCCTCGTTAATTCCTGCGTTCAGTGGTCTTCGACGTCGTTCAATCCGAGAGCCGTCCTAGAAGCATCCTGCAATCCGGAAGCGTAGTACAGCAGAGCTTGTAAGAACAGGGTCCATCATCGAGATGCTGCCATACGTGAAGTCTCGATGCGCGCGTTGTCATCACGGTGGCCGTCAATGGTCCTTGCACGTTCTTCATTTCATTCAAGATCGCAATATGCCTGGTTAATTCCTGCGTTCTGTGGTATTCGACATCGTTCATTCGCAGGGCCGTCCTAGAAGCATCCTGCAATCCGGGAGCGTAGTACAGCAGAGCTTGTAAGAACAGTGCCCATCATCGAGATGCTGCCATACGTGAAGTCTCGATGCGTGCGTTGACATCACGGTGGCCGTGGATTATCCTTGAACGTTCTCCATATCATTCAAAATAGCAAGATGCCTCGTTAATTCCTGCGTTCGGTGGTCTTCGACGTCGTTAAATCCAAGAGCCGTCCTAGAAGCATCCTGCAATCCAGGAGCGTAGTACAGCAAAGCTTGTAAGAACAGGACCCATCATCGAGACGCTGCCGTACGTGAAGTCTCGATGCGAGCGTTGACATCACGGTGGCCTCCGATGGTCCTTGCACGTTCTACATTTCATTCAAGATAGCAATATGCCTCATTAATTCCTGCGTTCTGTTGTCTTCGACGTCGTTCATTCGCAGAGCCGTCCTAGAAGAATCCTGCAATCCGGGAGCGTAGTACAGAAAAGCTTGTAAGAACAAGGCCTATAATCAAGATGCTGCCATACGTGAACTCTCGATGCGCGCGTTGTCACCACGGTGGCCGTCGATGGTCCTTGCAAGTTCTTCATTTCATTCAATATATCAAGATGCCACGTTAATTCCTGCCTTCGGTGGTGTTAGACGTCGTTCATTCGCAGAGCCGTCCTAGAAGAATCCTGCAATCCGGGAGCGTAGTACAGAAAAGCTTGTAAGAACAAGGCCCATCTTGGAGATGCTGCCATACGTGAAGTCTCGATGCGCGCGTTTTAATCACGGTGGCCGTCGATGGTCCTTGCACGTTCTCCAATTCAATCAAGATAGCAAGATGTCTCGTGAATTCCTGCGTTCGGTGGTCTTCGACGTCGTTCATTCGCAGAGCCGTCCTAGAAGAATCCTGCAATCCGGGAGCGTAGTAAAGAAAAGCTTGTAAGAACAGGGTCCGTCATCGAGAAGCTTCCATACGTGAAGTCTTGATGTGCGCGTTTTCATCACGGTGGCCGTCGATGGTCCTTGCACATTCTCCATTTCATTCAATATAGCAAGATGCCTCGTTAATTCCTGCGTTCAGTGGTCTTCGACGTCGTTCATTCCGAGAGCCGTCCTAGAAGCATCCTGCAATCCGGGAGCGTAGTACAGCAGAGCTTGTAAGAAAAGGGCCCATCATCGAGATGCTGCCATACGTGAAGTCTCGATGCGCGCGTTGTCATCACGGTGGCCGTCGATGGGCCTTGCACGTTCTCCATTTCATTCAATATAGCAAGATGCCACGTTAATTCCTGCGTTCGGTGGTCTTCGACGTCGTTCATTCGCAGAGCCGTCCTACAAGCATCCTGCAATCCGGGAGCGTAGTACAGAAAAGCTTGTAGGAACAAGGCCCATCATCGAGATACTGCCATACGTGAAGTCTCGATGCGCGCGTTGTCATCACGGTGGCCGTCGATGGTCTTTGCACGTTCTTCATTTCATTCAATATAGCAAGATGCCACGTTAATTCCTGCGTTCGGTGGTCTTCGACGTCGTTCATTCGCAGAGCTGTCCTAGAAGCATCCTGCAATCCGGGAGCGTAGTACAGAAAAGCTTGTAAGAACAAGGCCCATCATCGAGATACTGCCATACGTGAAGTCTCGATGTGCGCGTTGTCATCACGGTGGCCGTCGATGGTCCTTGAACGTGCTCTATTTCATTCAAGATCGCAATATGCCTGGTTAATTCCTGCGTTCTGTGGTATTCGACATCGTTCATTCGCAGGGCCGTCCTAGAAGCATCCTGCAATCCGGGAGCGTAGTACAGCAGAGCTTGTAAGAACAGTGCCCATCATCGAGATGCTGCCATACGTAAAGTCTCGATGCGTGCGTTGACATCACGGTGGCCGTGGATTGTCCTTGAACGTTCTCCATATCATTCAAAATAGCAAGATGCCTCGTTAATTCCTGCGTTCGGTGGTCTTCGACGTCGTTAAATCCAAGAGCCGTCCTAGAAGCATCCTGCAATCCAGGAGCGTGGTACAGCAAAGCTTGTAAGAACAGGACCCATCATCGAGACGCTGCCGTACGTGAAGTCTCGATGCGAGCGTTAACATCACGGTGGCCTCCGATGGTCCTTGCACGTTCTACATTTCATTCAAGATAGCAATATGCCTCATTAATTCCTGCGTTCTGTTGTCTTCGACGTCGTTCATTCGCAGAGCCGTCCTAGAAGAATCCTGCAATCCGGGAGCGTAGTACAGAAAAGCTTGTAAGAACAAGGCCTATAATCAAGATGCTGCCATACGTGAACTCTCGATGCGCGCGTTGTCACCACGGTGGCCGTCGATGGTCCTTGCAAGTTCTTCATTTCATTCAATATAGCAAGATGCCACGTTAATTCCTGACTTCGGTGGTGTTACACGTCGTTCATTCGCAGAGCCGTCCTAGAAGAATCCTGCAATCCGGGAGCGTAGTACAGAAAAGCTTGTAAGAACAAGGCCTATTATCGAGATGCTGCCATACGTGAAGTCTCGATGCGCGCGTTTTCTTCACGGTGGCCGTCGATGGTCCTTCCACGTTCTCCATTTCATTCAAGATAGCAAGATGTATCGTTAATTCCAGCGTTCAGGGGTCTTCGACGCCGTTCATTCGCAGAGCTTTTCTAGAAGCATCCTGCAGTCCTGGAGCATAGTACAGCAGAGCTTGTAAGAACAGGGTCCGTCATCGAGATGCTACCATACGTGAAGTCTCGATGCGCGCGTTGTCACCACGGTGGCCGTCGATGGTCCTTGCACGTTCTCCATTTCATTCAATATAGCAAGATGCCTCGTCAATTCCTGCGTTCGGTGGTCTTCAACGTCGTTCATTCCGAGAGCCGTCCTAGAAGCATCCTGCAATCCGAGAGCGTAGTACAGCAGAGCTTGTAAGAAAAGGGCCCATCATCGAGATGCTGCCATACGTGAAGTCTCGATGCGCGCGTTGTCATCACGGTGGCCGTCGATGGGCCTTGCACGTTCTCCATTTCATTCAATATAGCAAGATGCCACGTTAATTCCTGCGTTCGGTGGTCTTCGACGTCGTTCATTCGCAGAGCTGTCCTAGAAGCATCCTGCAATCCGGGAGCGTAGTACAGAAAAGCTTGTAAGAACAAGGCCCATCATCGAGATACTGCCATACGTGAAGTCTCGATGCGCGCGTTGTCATCACGGTGGCCCTCGATGGTCCTTGCACGTTCTTCATTTCATTCAATATAGCAAGATGCCACGTTAATTCCTGCGTTCGGTGGTCTTCGACGTCGTTCATTCGCAGAGCTGTCCTAGAAGCATCCTGCAATCCGGGAGCGTAGTACAGAAAAGCTTGTAAGAACAAGGCCCATCATCGAGATACTGCCATACGTGAAGTCTCGATGTGCGCGTTGTCATCACGGTGGCCGTCGATGGTCCTTGAACGTGCTCTATTTCATTCAAGATCGCAATATGCCTGGTTAATTCCTGCGTTCTGTGGTATTCGACATCGTTCATTCGCAGGGCCGTCCTAGAAGCATCCTGCAATCCGGGAGCGTAGTACAGCAGAGCTTGTAAGAACAGTGCCCATCATCGAGATGCTGCCATACGTGAAGTCTCGATGCGTGCGTTGACATCACGGTGGCCGTGGATTGTCCTTGAACGTTCTCCATATCATTCAAAATAGCAAGATGCCTCGTTAATTCCTGCGTTCGGTGGTCTTCGACGTCGTTAAATCCAAGAGCCGTCCTAGAAGCATCCTGCAATCCAGGAGCGTGGTACAGCAAAGCTTGTAAGAACAGGACCCATCATCGAGACGCTGCCGTACGTGAAGTCTCGATGCGAGCGTTGACATCACGGTGGCCTCCGATGGTCCTTGCACGTTCTACATTTCATTCAAGATAGCAATATGCCTCATTAATTCCTGCGTTCTGTTGTCTTCGACGTCGTTCATTCGCAGAGCCGTCCTAGAAGAATCCTGCAATCCGGGAGCGTAGTACAGAAAAGCTTGTAAGAACAAGGCCTATAATCAAGATGCTGCCATACGTGAACTCTCGATGCGCGCGTTGTCACCACGGTGGCCGTCGATGGTCCTTGCAAGTTCTTCATTTCATTCAATATAGCAAGATGCCACGTTAATTCCTGCGTTCGGTGGTCTTCGACGTCGTTCATTCGCAGAGCTGTCCTAGAAGCATCCTGCAATCCGGGAGCGTAGTACAGAAAAGCTTGTAAGAACAAGGCCCATCATCGAGATACTGCCATACGTGAAGTCTCGATGTGCGCGTTGTCATCACGGTGGCCGTCGATGGTCCTTGAACGTTCTCTATTTCATTCAAGATCGCAATATGCCTGGTTAATTCCTGCGTTCTGTGGTATTCGACATCGTTCATTCGCAGGGCCGTCCTAGAAGCATCCTGCAATCCGGGAGCGTAGTACAGCAGAGCTTGTAAGAACAGTGCCCATCATCGAGATGCTGCCATACGTGAAGTCTCGATGCGTGCGTTGACATCACGGTGGCCGTGGATTGTCCTTGAACGTTCTCCATATCATTCAAAATAGCAAGATGCCTCGTTAATTCCTGCGTTCGGTGGTCTTCGACGTCGTTAAATCCAAGAGCCGTCCTAGAAGCATCCTGCAATCCAGGAGCGTAGTACAGCAAAGCTTGTAAGAACAGGACCCATCATCGAGACGCTGCCGTACGTGAAGTCTCGATGCGAGCGTTGACATCACGGTGGCCTCCGATGGTCCTTGCACGTTCTACATTTCATTCAAGATAGCAATATGCCTCATTAATTCCTGCGTTCTGTTGTCTTCGACGTCGTTCATTCGCAGAGCCGTCCTAGAAGAATCCTGCAATCCGGGAGCGTAGTACAGAAAAGCTTGTAAGAACAAGGCCTATAATCAAGATGCTGCCATACGTGAACTCTCGATGCGCGCGTTGTCACCACGGTGGCCGTCGATGGTCCTTGCAAGTTCTTCATTTCATTCAATATAGCAAGATGCCACGGTAATTCCTGCCTTCGGTGGTGTTAGACGTCGTTCATTCGCAGAGCCGTCCTAGAAGAATCCTGCAATCCGGGAGCGTAGTACAGAAAAGCTTGTAAGAACAAGGCCCATCTTGGAGATGCTGCCATACGTGAAGTCTCGATGCGCGCGTTTTAATCACGGTGGCCGTCGATGGTCCTTGCACGTTCTCCAATTCAATCAAGATAGCAAGATGTCTCGTGAATTCCTGCGTTCGGTGGTCTTCGACGTCGTTCATTCGCAGAGCCGTCCTAGAAGAATCCTGCAATCCGGGAGCGTAGTAAAGAAAAGCTTGTAAGAACAGGGTCCGTCATCGAGAAGCTTCCATACGTGAAGTCTTGATGTGCGCGTTTTCATCACGGTGGCCGTCGATGGTCCTTGCACATTCTCCATTTCATTCAATATAGCAAGATGCCTCGTTAATTCCTGCGTTCAGTGGTCTTCGACGTCGTTCAATCCGAGAGCCGTCCTAGAAGCATCCTGCAATCCGGAAGCGTAGTACAGCAGAGCTTGTAAGAACAGGGTCCATCATCGAGATGCTGCCATACGTGAAGTCTCGATGCGCGCGTTGTCATCACGGTGGCCGTCAATGGTCCTTGCACGTTCTTCATTACATTCTATATAGCAAGATGACACGTTAATTCCTGAGTTCGGTGGTCTTCGACGTCGTTCATCCGCAGAGCTGTCCTAGAAGCATCCTGCATTCCACGAGGAGTAGTACAGCAAAGCTTGTAAGAACAGGGCCCATCATCGAGATGCTGCCATACGTGAAGTTTCGATGTGCGCGTTGTCATCACGGTGGCCGTCGATGGTCCTTGCACGTTCTTCATTTGTTTCAATATAGCAAGATGCCACGTTAATTCCTGAGTTCGGTGGTCTTCGACGTCGTTCATCCGCAGAGCCGTCCTAGAAGCATCCTGCAATGCGGGGGCGTAGTACAGAACAGCTTATAAGAACTGGGTCCGTCATCGAGAAGCTTCCATACGTGAAGTCTCGATGCGCGCGTTTTCATCACGCTGGCCGTCGATAGTCCTTGCACATTCTCCATTTCATTCAATATAGCAAGATGCCTCGTTAATTCCTGCGTTCTGTGGGCTTCGACGTCGTTCATTCGCAGAGCCGTCCTAGAAGAATCCTGCAATCCGGGAGCGTAGTACAGAAAATCTTGTAAGAACTAGGCCTATTATCGAGATGCTGCCATACGTGAAGTCTCGATGCGCGCGTTTTCTTCACGGTGGCCGTCGATGGTCCTTCCACGTTCTCCATTTCATTCAAGATAGCAAGATGTATCGTTAATTCCAGCGTTCAGGGGTCTTCGACGCCGTTCATTCGCAGAGCTTTTCTAGAAGCATCCTGCAGTCCTGGAGCATAGTACAGCAGAGCTTGTAAGAACAGGGTCCGTCATCGAGATGCTACCATACGTGAAGTCTCGATGCGCGCGTTGTCACCACGGTGGCCGTCGATGGTCCTTGCACGTTCTCCATTTCATTCAATATAGCAAGATGCCTCGTCAATTCCTGCGTTCGGTGGTCTTCAACGTCGTTCATTCCGAGAGCCGTCCTAGAAGCATCCTGCAATCCGGGAGCGTAGTACAGCAGAGCTTGTAAGAAAAGGGCCCATCATCGAGATGCTGCCATACGTGAAGTCTCGATGCGCGCGTTGTCATCACGGTGGCCGTCGATGGGCCTTGCACGTTCTCCATTTCATTCAATATAGCAAGATGCCACGTTAATTCCTGCGTTCGGTGGTCTTCGACGTCGTTCATTCGCAGAGCTGTCCTAGAAGCATCCTGCAATCCGGGAGCGTAGTACAGAAAAGCTTGTAGGAACAAGGCCCATCATCGAGATACTGCCATACGTGAAGTCTCGATGCGCGCGTTGTCATCACGGTGGCCGTCGATGGTCCTTGCACGTTCTCCATTTCATTCAATATAGCAAGATGCCTCGTTAATTCCTGCGTTCAGTGGTCTTCGACGTCGTTCAATCCGAGAGCCGTCCTAGAAGCATCCTGCAATCCGGAAGCGTAGTACAGCAGAGCTTGTAAGAACAGGGTCCATCATCGAGATGCTGCCATACGTGAAGTCTCGATGCGCGCGTTGTCATCACGGTGGCCGTCAATGGTCCTTGCACGTTCTTCATTTCATTCAAGATCGCAATATGCCTGGTTAATTCCTGCGTTCTGTGGTATTCGACATCGTTCATTCGCAGGGCCGTCCTAGAAGCATCCTGCAATCCGGGAGCGTAGTACAGCAGAGCTTGTAAGAACAGTGCCCATCATCGAGATGCTGCCATACGTGAAGTCTCGATGCGTGCGTTGACATCACGGTGGCCGTGGATTATCCTTGAACGTTCTCCATATCATTCAAAATAGCAAGATGCCTCGTTAATTCCTGCGTTCGGTGGTCTTCGACGTCGTTAAATCCAAGAGCCGTCCTAGAAGCATCCTGCAATCCAGGAGCGTAGTACAGCAAAGCTTGTAAGAACAGGACCCATCATCGAGACGCTGCCGTACGTGAAGTCTCGATGCGAGCGTTGACATCACGGTGGCCTCCGATGGTCCTTGCACGTTCTACATTTCATTCAAGATAGCAATATGCCTCATTAATTCCTGCGTTCTGTTGTCTTCGACGTCGTTCATTCGCAGAGCCGTCCTAGAAGAATCCTGCAATCCGGGAGCGTAGTACAGAAAAGCTTGTAAGAACAAGGCCTATAATCAAGATGCTGCCATACGTGAACTCTCGATGCGCGCGTTGTCACCACGGTGGCCGTCGATGGTCCTTGCAAGTTCTTCATTTCATTCAATATATCAAGATGCCACGTTAATTCCTGCCTTCGGTGGTGTTAGACGTCGTTCATTCGCAGAGCCGTCCTAGAAGAATCCTGCAATCCGGGAGCGTAGTACAGAAAAGCTTGTAAGAACAAGGCCCATCTTGGAGATGCTGCCATACGTGAAGTCTCGATGCGCGCGTTTTAATCACGGTGGCCGTCGATGGTCCTTGCACGTTCTCCAATTCAATCAAGATAGCAAGATGTCTCGTGAATTCCTGCGTTCGGTGGTCTTCGACGTCGTTCATTCGCAGAGCCGTCCTAGAAGAATCCTGCAATCCGGGAGCGTAGTAAAGAAAAGCTTGTAAGAACAGGGTCCGTCATCGAGAAGCTTCCATACGTGAAGTCTTGATGTGCGCGTTTTCATCACGGTGGCCGTCGATGGTCCTTGCACATTCTCCATTTCATTCAATATAGCAAGATGCCTCGTTAATTCCTGCGTTCAGTGGTCTTCGACGTCGTTCATTCCGAGAGCCGTCCTAGAAGCATCCTGCAATCCGGGAGCGTAGTACAGCAGAGCTTGTAAGAAAAGGGCCCATCATCGAGATGCTGCCATACGTGAAGTCTCGATGCGCGCGTTGTCATCACGGTGGCCGTCGATGGGCCTTGCACGTTCTCCATTTCATTCAATATAGCAAGATGCCACGTTAATTCCTGCGTTCGGTGGTCTTCGACGTCGTTCATTCGCAGAGCCGTCCTAGAAGCATCCTGCAATCCGGGAGCGTAGTACAGAAAAGCTTGTAGGAACAAGGCCCATCATCGAGATACTGCCATACGTGAAGTCTCGATGCGCGCGTTGTCATCACGGTGGCCGTCGATGGTCCTTGCACGTTCTTCATTTCATTCAATATAGCAAGATGCCACGTTAATTCCTGCGTTCGGTGGTCTTCGACGTCGTTCATTCGCAGAGCTGTCCTAGAAGCATCCTGCAATCCGGGAGCGTAGTACAGAAAAGCTTGTAAGAACAAGGCCCATCATCGAGATACTGCCATACGTGAAGTCTCGATGTGCGCGTTGTCATCACGGTGGCCGTCGATGGTCCTTGAACGTGCTCTATTTCATTCAAGATCGCAATATGCCTGGTTAATTCCTGCGTTCTGTGGTATTCGACATCGTTCATTCGCAGGGCCGTCCTAGAAGCATCCTGCAATCCGGGAGCGTAGTACAGCAGAGCTTGTAAGAACAGTGCCCATTATCGAGATGCTGCCATACGTGAAGTCTCGATGCGTGCGTTGACATCACGGTGGCCGTGGATTGTCCTTGAACGTTCTCCATATCATTCAAAATAGCAAGATGCCTCGTTAATTCCTGCGTTCGGTGGTCTTCGACGTCGTTAAATCCAAGAGCCGTCCTAGAAGCATCCTGCAATCCAGGAGCGTGGTACAGCAAAGCTTTAAGAACAGGACCCATCATCGAGACGCTGCCGTACGTGAAGTCTCGATGCGAGCGTTGACATCACGGTGGCCTCCGATGGTCCTTGCACGTTCTACATTTCATTCAAGATAGCAATATGCCTCATTAATTCCTGCGTTCTGTTGTCTTCGACGTCGTTCATTCGCAGAGCCGTCCTAGAAGAATCCTGCAATCCGGGAGCGTAGTACAGAAAAGCTTGTAAGAACAAGGCCTATAATCAAGATGCTGCCATACGTGAACTCTCGATGCGCGCGTTGTCACCACGGTGGCCGTCGATGGTCCTTGCAAGTTCTTCATTTCATTCAATATAGCAAGATGCCACGTTAATTCCTGACTTCGGTGGTGTTACACGTCGTTCATTCGCAGAGCCGTCCTAGAAGAATCCTGCAATCCGGGAGCGTAGTACAGAAAAGCTTGTAAGAACAAGGCCCATCTTGGAGATGCTGCCATACGTGAAGTCTCGATGCGCGCGTTTTAATCACGGTGGCCGTCGATGGTCCTTGCACGTTCTCCAATTCAATCAAGATAGCAAGATGTCTCGGGAATTCCTGCGTTCGGTGGTCTTCGACGTCGTTCATTCGCAGAGCCGTCCTAGAAGAATCCTGCAATCCGGGAGCGTAGTAAAGAAAAGCTTGTAAGAACAGGGTCCGTCATCGAGAAGCTTCCAAACGTGAAGTCTCGATGCGCGCGTTGTCATCACGGTGGCCGTCGATGGTCCTTGCACCTTCTTCGTTTCATTCAATATAGCAAGATGCCACGTTAATTCCTGCGTTCGGTGGTCTTCGACGTCGTTCATTCGCAGAGCTGTCCTAGAAGCATCCTGCAATCCGGGAGCGTAGTACAGAAAAGCTTGTAAGAACAAGGCCCATCATCGAGATACTGCCATACGTGAAGTCTCAATGTGCGCGTTGTCATCACGGTGGCCGTCGATGGTCCTTGAACGTTCTCTATTTCATTCAAGATCGCAATATGCCTGGTTAATTCCTGCGTTCTGTGGTATTCGACATCGTTCATTCGCAGGGCCGTCCTAGAAGCATCCTGCAATCCGGGAGCGTAGTACAGCAGAGCTTGTAAGAACAGTGCCCATCATCGAGATGCTGCCATACGTGAAGTCTCGATGCGTGCGTTGACATCACGGTGGCCGTGGATTGTCCTTGAACGTTCTCCATATCATTCAAAATAGCAAGATGCCTCGTTAATTCCTGCGTTCGGTGGTCTTCGACGTCGTTAAATCCAAGAGCCGTCCCAGAAGCATCCTGCAATCCAGGAGCGTAGTACAGCAAAGCTTGTAAGAACAGGACCCATCATCGAGACGCTGCCGTACGTGAAGTCTCGATGCGAGCGTTGACATCACGGTGGCCGTCGATGGTCCTTGCACGTTCTCCAATTCAATCAAGATAGCAAGATGTCTCGTGAATTCCTGCGTTCGGTGATCTTCGACGTCGTTCATTCGCAGAGCCGTCCTAGAAGAATCCTGCAATCCGGGAGCGTAGTAAAGAAAAGCTTGTAAGAACAGGGTCCGTCATCGAGAAGCTTCCATACGTGAAGTCTTGATGTGCGCGTTTTCATCACGGTGGCCGTCGATGGTCCTTGCACATTCTCCATTTCATTCAATATAGCAAGATGCCTCGTTAATTCCTGCGTTCAGTGGTCTTCGACGTCGTTCAATCCGAGAGCCGTCCTAGAAGCATCCTGCAATCCGGAAGCGTAGTACAGCAGAGCTTGTAAGAACAGGGTCCATCATCGAGATGCTGCCATACGTGAAGTCTCGATGCGCGCGTTGTCATCACGGTGGCCGTCAATGGTCCTTGCACGTTCTTCATTTCATTCTATATAGCAAGATGACACGTTAATTCCTGAGTTCGGTGGTCTTCGACGTCGTTCATCCGCAGAGCTGTCCTAGAAGCATCCTGCATTCCACGAGGAGTAGTACAGCAAAGCTTGTAAGAACAGGGCCCATCATCGAGATGCTGCCATACGTGAAGTTTCGATGTGCGCGTTGTCATCACGGTGGCCGTCGATGGTCCTTGCACGTTCTTAATTTCATTCGATATAGCAAGATGCAACGTTAATTCCTGCGTTCTGTGGCCTTCGACGTCGTCCATTCGTAGAGCCATCCTTGAAGAATCCTGCAATCCAGTAGCGTAGTACAGAAAAGCTTGTAAGAACAAGGCCTATCATCGAGATGCTGCTATACGTGAAGTCTCGATGCGCGCGTTTTCATCGCGGTGGCCGTCGATGGTCCTTGCACGTTCTCCATTTCAATCAAGATAGCAAGATGTATCGTTAATTCCTGCGTTCTGTGGTCTTCGACGCCGTTCATTCGCAGAGCTGTCCTAGAAGCATCCTGCAATCCTGGGGCGTAGTATATCAGAGCTTGTAAGAACAGGGCCCATCATCGAGATGCTGCCATTTGTGAAGTCTCGATGCGCGCGTTTTCTTCACGGTGGCCGTCGATGGTCCTTCCACGTTCTCCCTTTCTTTCAATATAGCAAGATGCCACGTTAATTCCTGCGTTCGGTGGTCTTCGACGCCGTTCATTCGCAGAGCCATCCTAGAAGCATCCTGCAATCCACGAGCGTAGTACAGCAAAGCTTGTAAGAACAGGGCCCATCATCGAGATGCTGCCATACGAAAAGTTTCGATGTGCGCGTTGTCATCACGGTGGCCGTCGATGGTCCTTGCACGTTCTCCATTTCATTCAAGATAGCAAGATGCCACGTTAATTCCTGCGTGCGGTGGTCTTCGACGTCGTTCTTTCGCAGAGCCGTCCTAGAAGCATCCTGCAATCCGGGAACGTAGTACAGAAAAGCTTCTACGAACAAGGCCAATCTTCGAGATGCTGCCATACGTGAAGTCTCGATGCGAGCGTTGTCATCACGGTGGCCGTCGATGGTCCTTGCACGTTCTTAATTTCATTCGATATAGCAAGATGCAACGTTAATTCCTGCGTTCTGTGGTCTTCGACGTCGTCCATTCGTAGAGCCGTCCTAGAAGAATCCTGCAATCCGGTAGCGTAGTACAGAAAAGCTTGTAAGAACAAGGCCTATTATCGAGATGCTGCCATACGTGAAGTCTCGATGCGCGCGTTTTCATCGCGGTGGCCGTCGATGGTCCTTGCACGTTCTCCATTTCAATCAAGATAGCAAGATGTATCGTTAAATCCTGCGTTCAGTGGTCTTCGACGCCGTTCATTCGCAGAGCTGTCCTAGCAGCATCCTGCAATCCTGGGGCGTAGTATATCAGAGCTTGTAAGAACAGGGCCCATCATCGAGATGCTGCCATTTGTGAAGTCTCGATGCGCGCGTTGTCTTCACGGTGGCCGTCGATGGTCCTTGCACGTTCTCCCTTTCTTTCAATATAGCAAGATGCCACGTTAATTCCTGCGTTCGGTGGTCTTCGACGTCGTTTATTCGCAGAGCCGTTCTAGAAGCATCCTGCAATGCGGGGGCGTAGTACAGAACAGCTTGTAAGAACAGGGTCCGTCATCGAGAAGCTTCCATACGTGAAGTCTCGATGCGCGCGTTTTCATCACGGTGGCCGTCGATGGTCCTTGCACGTTCTCCATTTCATTCAATATAGCAAGATGCCTCGTTAATTCCTGCGTTCTGTGGGCTTCGACGTCGTTCATTCGCAGAGCCGTCCTAGAAGAATCCTGCAATCCGGGAGCGTAGTACAGAAAATCTTGTAAGAACTAGGCCTATTATCGAGATGCTGCCATACGTGAAGTCTCAATGCGCGCGTTTTCTTCACGGTGGCCGTCGATGGCCCTTCCACGTTCTCCATTTCAATCAAGATAGCAAGATGTATCGTTATTTCCTGCGTTCAGTGGTCTTCGACGCCGTTCATTCGCAGAGCTGTCCTAGAAGCATCCTGCAATCCTGGAGCGTAGTACAGCAGAGCTTGTAAGAACAGTGTTCGTCATCGAGATGCTTCCATACGTGAAGTCTCGATGCGCGCGTTCTCATCACGGTGGCCGTCGATGGTCCTTGCACGTTCTCCATTTCACTCAATATAGCAAGATGCCTCGTTAATTCCTGCGTTCGGTGTTCTTCGACGTCGTTCATTCCGAGAGCCGTCCTAGAAGCATTCTGCAACCCGGGAGCGTAGTACAGCAGAGCTTGTAAGAACAGGGTCCATCATCGAAATGCTGCCATACGTGAAGTCTCGATGCGCGCGTTTTCATCACGGTGGCCGTCGATGGTCCTTGCACGTTCTCCATTTCAATTAGGATAGCAAGATGTATCGTTATTTCCTGCGTTCAGTGGTCTTCGACGCCGTTCATTCGCAGAGCTGTCCTAGAAGCATCCTGCAATCCTGGAGCGTAGTACAGCAGAGCTTGTAAGAAAAGGGTCCGTCATCGAGATGCTTACATACGTGAAGTCTCGATGCGCGCGTTTTCATCACGGTGGCCGTCGGTGGTCCTTGCACGTTCTCCTTTTCATTCAATATAGCAAGATGCCTCGTTAATTCCTGCGTTCGGTGGTCTTGGACGTCGTTCATTCCGAGAGCCGTCCTAGAAGCATTCTGCAATCCTGGAGCGTAGTACAGCAGAGCTTGTAAGAACAGGGTCCATCATCGAAATGCTGCTATACGTGAAGTCTCGATGCGCGCGTTTTCATCACGGTGGCCGTCGATGGTCCTTGCACGTTCTCCATTTCATTCCAGATAGCAAGATGCCTCGGTAATTCCTGCTTTCGGTGGTCTCCGACGTCGTTCATTCGCAGAGCCGTGCTAGAAGCATCCTGCAATCCGGGAGCGTAGTACAGAAAAGCTTGTACGAACAAGGCCCATCATCGAGATGCTGCCATACGTGAAGTCTTAATGCGCGCGTTGTCATCACGGTGGCCGTCGATGGTCCTTGCACGTTCTTCATTTCATTCAATATAGCAAGATGCCACGTTAATTCCTGCGTTCGGTGGTCTTCGACGTCGTTCATTCGCAGAGCCGTCCTAGAAGCATCCTGCAATCCGGGAGCGTAGTACAGAAAAGCTTGTAAGAACAAGGCCTATAATCAAGATGCTGCCATACGTGAACTCTCGATGCGCGCGTTGTCACCACGGTGGCCGTCGATGGTCCTTGCACGTTCTTCATTTCATTCTATATAGCAAGATGCCACGTTAATTCCTGCGTTCGGTGGTCTTCGACGTCGTACATTCGCATAGCCGTCCTAGAACAATCCTGCAATCCGGGAGCGTAGTACAGAAAAGCTTGTAAGAGCAAGGCCCATCATCGCGATGCTGCCTTACGTGAAGTCACGATGCGCGCGTTTTCATCACGGTGGCCGTCGATGGTCCTTGCACGCTCTGTATTTCATTCAATATAGCAAGATGCCACGTTGATTCCTGCGTTCGGTGGTCTTCGACGCCGTTCATTCGCAGAGCTGTCCTAGAAGCATCCTGCAATCCGGGAGCGTAGTACAGCAGAGCTTGTAAGAAAAGGGCCCATCATCGAGATGCTGCCATACGTGAAGTCTCGATGCGCGCCTTTTCATCACGGTGGCCGTGGATGGTCCTTGCACGTTCTCCATATCATTCAAAATAGCAAGATGCCTCGTCAATTCCTGCGTTCGGTGGTCTTCGACGTCGTTCATTCCATGAGCCGTCCTAGAAGCATCCTGCAATCCAGGAGCGTAGTACAGCAAAGCTTGTAAGAACAGGACCCAACATCGAGACGCTGCCGTACGTCAAGTCTCGATGCGAGCGTTTACATCACGGTGGCCTCCGATGGTCATTGCACGTTCTACATTTCATTCAAGATAGCAATATGCCTCATTATTTCCTGCGTTCTGCGGTCTTCGGCGTCGTTCATTCGCAGAACCGTCCTAGAAGAATCCTGCAATCCGGGAGCGTAGTACAGAAAAGCTTGTAAGAACAAGGCCTATTATCAAGATGCTGCCATACGTGAACTCTCGATGCGCGCGTTGTCACCACGGTGGCCGTCGATGGTCCTTGCTAATTCTTCATTTCATTCAATATAGCAAGATGCCACGTTAATTCCAGCCTTCGGTGGTCTTAGACGTCGTTCATTCGCAGAGCCGTCCTAGAAGAATCCTGCAATCCGGGAGCGTAGTACAGAAAAGCTTGTAAGAACAAGGCCCATCTTCGAGATGCTGCCATACGTGAAGTCTCGATGCGCGCGTTTTCATCACGGTGGCCGTCGATGGTCCTTGCACGTTCTCCAATTCAATCAAGATAGCAAGATGTCTCGTTAATTCCTGCGTTCAGTGGTCTTCGACGTCGTTCATTCGCAGAGCCATCCTAGAAGAATCCTGCAATCCGGGAGCGTAGTACAGAAAAGCTTGTAAGAACAGGGTCCGTCATCGAGAAGCTTCCATACGTGAAGTCTCGATGTGCGCGTTTTCATCACGGTGGCCGTCGATGGTCCTTGCACATTCTCCATTTCATTCAATATAGCAAGATGCCTCGTTAATTCCTGCGTTCAGTGGTCTTCGACGTCGTTCATTCCGAGAGCCGTCTTAGAAGCATCCTGCAATCCGGAAGCGTAGTACAGCAGAGCTTGTAAGAACAGGGTCCATCATCGAGATGCTGCCATACGTGAAGTCTCGATGCGCGCGTTGTCATCACGGTGGCCGTCGATGGTCCTTGCACGTTCTTCATTTCATTCTATATAGCAAGATGCCACGTTAATTCCTGCGTTCGGTGGTCTTCGACGTCGTACATTCGCATAGCCGTCCTAGAACAATCCTGCAATCCGGCAGCGTAGTACAGAAAAGCTTGTAAGAGCAAGGCCCATCATCGCGATGCTGCCTTACGTGAAGTTTCGATGTGCGCGTTGTCATCACGGTGGCCGTCGATGGTCCTTGCACGCTCTTAATTTCATTCGATATAGCAAGATGCAACGTTAATTCCTGCGTTCTGTGGTCTTCGACGTCGTCCATTCGTAGAGCCGTCCTAGAAGAATCCTGCAATCCAGTAGCGTAGTACAGAAAAGCTTGTAAGAACAAGGCCTATCATCGAGATGCTGCTATACGTGAAGTCTCGATGCGCGCATTTTCATCGCGGTGGCCGTCGATGGTCCTTGCACGTTCTCCATTTCAATCAAGATAGCAAGATGTATCGTTAATTCCTGCGTTCTGTGGTCTTCGACGCCGTTCATTCGCAGAGCTGTCCTAGAAGCATCCTGCAATCCTGGGGCGTAGTATATCAGAGCTTGTAAGAACAGGGCCCATCATCGAGATGCTGCCATTTGTGAAGTCTCGATGCGCGCGTTTTCTTCACGGTGGCCGTCGATGGTCCTTCCACGTTCTCCATTTCAATCAAGATAGCAAGATGTATCGTTAATTCCTGCGTTCAGGGGTCTTCGACGCCGTTCATTCGCAGAGCCATCCTAGAAGCATCCTGCAATCCACGAGCGTAGTACAGCAAAGCTTGTAAGAACAGGGCCCATCATCGAGATGCTGCCATACGAAAAGTTTCGATGTGCGCGTTGTCATCACGGTGGCCGTCGATGGTCCTTGCACGTTCTCCATTTCATTCAAGATAGCAAGATGCCACGTTAATTCCTGCGTGCGGTGGTCTTCGACGTCGTTCTTTCGCAGAGCCGTCCTAGAAGCATCCTGCAATCCGGGAACGTAGTACAGAAAAGCTTCTACGAACAAGGCCCATCTTCGAGATGCTGCCATACGTGAAGTCTCGATGCGAGCGTTGTCATCACGGTGGCCGTCGATGGTCCTTGCACGTTCTTAATTTCATTCGATATAGCAAGATGCAACGTTAATTCCTTCGTTCTGTGGTATTCGACGTCGTCCATTCGTAGAGCCGTCCTAGAAGAATCCTGCAATCCGGTAGCGTAGTACAGAAAAGCTTGTAAGAACAAGGCCTATTATCGAGATGCTGCCATACGTGAAGTCTCGATGCGCGCGTTTTCATCGCGGTGGCCGTCGATGGTCCTTGCACGTTCTCCATTTCAATCAAGATAGCCAGATGTATCGTTAAATCCTGCGTTCAGTGGTCTTCGACGCCGTTCATTCGCAGAGCCATCCTAGAAGCATCCTGCAATCCACGAGCGTAGTACAGCAAAGCTTGTAAGAACAGGGCCCATCATCGAGATGCTGCCATACGAAAAGTCTCGATGCGCGCGTTGTCTTCACGGTGGCCGTCGATGGTCCTTGCACGTTCTCCCTTTTTTTCAATATAGCAAGATGCCACGTTAATTCCTGCGTTCGGTGGTCTTCGACGTCGTTTATTCGCAGAGCCGTTCTAGAACCATCCTGCAATGCGGGGGCGTAGTACAGAACAGCTTGTAAGAACAGGGTCCGTCATCGAGAAGCTTCCATACGTGAAGTCTCGATGCGCGCGTTTTCATCACGGTGGCCGTCGATGGTCCTTGCACGTTCTCCATTTCATTCAATATAGCAAGATGCCTCGTTAATTCCTGCGTTCTGTGGGCTTCGACGTCGTTCATTCGCAGAGCCGTCCTAGAAGAATCCTGCAATCCGGGAGCGTAGTACAGCAGAGCTTGTAAGAAAAGGGTCCGTCATCGAGATGCTTACATACGTGAAGTCTCGATGCGCGCGTTTTCATCACGGTGGCCGTCGATGGTCCTTGCACGTTCTCCATTTCATTCAAGATAGCAAGATGCCACGTTAATTGCTGCGTGCGGTTGTCTTCGACGTCGTTCGTTCGCAGAGCCGTCCTAGAAGCATCCTGCAATCCGGGAGCGTAGTACAGAAAAGCTTCTAAGAACAAGGCCCAACATCGAGATGCTGCGATACATGAAGTCTCGATGCACGCGTTTTCATCACGGTGGCCGTCGATGGTCCTTGCACGTTCTCCATTTCAATCAAGACAGCGAGATGTATCGTTAATTCCTGCGTTCAGTGGTCTTCGACGCCGTTCATTCGCAGCGCTGTCCTAGAAGCATTCTGCAATCCTGGAGCGTAGTACAGCAGAGCTTGTAAGAACAGTGTTCGTCATCGAGATGCTTCCATACGTGAAGTCTCGATGCGCGCGTTCTCATCACGGTGGCCGTCGATGGTCCTTGCACGTTCTCCATTTCATTCAATATAGCAAGATGCCTCGTTAATTCCTGCGTTCGGTGTTCTTCGACGTCGTTCATTCCGAGAGCCGTCCTAGAAGCATTCTGCAACCCGGGAGCGTAGTACAGCAGAGCTTGTAAGAACAGGGTCCATCATCGAAATGCTGCCATACGTGAAGTCTCGATGCGCGCGTTTTCATCACGGTGGCCGTCGATGGTCCTTGCACGTTCTCCATTTCAATTAGGATAGCAAGATGTATCGTTATTTCCTGCGTTCAGTGGTCTTCGACGCCGTTCATTCGCAGAGCTGTCCTAGAAGCATCCTGCAATCCTGGAGCGTAGTACAGCAGAGCTTGTAAGAAAAGGGTCCGTCATCGAGATGCTTACATACGTGAAGTCTCGATGCGCGCGTTTTCATCACGGTGGCCGTCGATGGTCCTTGCACGTTCTCCTTTTCATTCAATATAGCAAGATGCCTCGTTAATTCCTGCGTTCGGTGGTCTTGGACGTCGTTCATTCCGAGAGCCGTCCTAGAAGCATTCTGCAATCCTGGAGCGTAGTACAGCAGAGCTTGTAAGAACAGGGTCCATCATCGAAATGCTGCCATACGTGAATCTCGATGCGCGCGTTGTCATCACGGTGGCCGTCGATGGTCCTTGCACGTTCTTCATTTCATTCAATATAGCAAGATGCCACGGTAATTCCTGCGTTCGGTGGTCTTCGACGTCGTTCATTCGCAGAGCCGTCCTAGAAGAATCCTGCAATCCGGGAGCGTAGTACAGAAAAGCTTGTAAGAACAAGGCCCATCTTTGAGATGCTGCCATACGTGAAGTCTCGATGCGCGCGTTGTCATCACGGTGGCCGTCTTTGGGCCTTGCACGTTCTCCATTTCATTCAATATAGCAAGATGCCACGTTAATTCCTGCGTTCGGTGGTCTTCGACGTCGTTCATTCGCAGAGCCGTCCTAGAAGCTTCCTGCAATCCGGGAGTGTAGTACAGAAAAGCTTGTACGAACAAGGCCCATCATCGAGATGCTGCCATACGTGAAGTCTCGATGCGCGCGTTGTCACCACGGCGGCCGTCGATGGTCCTTGCACATTCTTCATTTCATTCAATATAGCAAGATGCCACGTTAATTCCTGCGTTCGGTGGTCTTCGACGTCGTTCATTTGCAGAGCCGTCCTAGAAGAATCCTGCAATCCGGGAGCGTAGTACAGAAAAGCTTGTAAGAACAAGGCCCATCTTCGAGATGCTGCCATACGTGAAGTCTCGATGCGCGCGTTGTCATCACGGTGGCCGTCGATGGTCCTTGAACGTTCTCCATTTCATTCAAGATCGCAATATGCCTGGTTAATTCCTGCGTTCGGTGGTATTCGACATCGTTCATTCGCAGGGCCGTCCTAGAAGCATCCTGCAATCCGGGAGCGTAGTACAGCAGAGCTTGTAAGAACAGTGCCCATCATCGAGATGCTGCCATACGTGAAGTCTCGATGCGTGCGTTGACATCACGGTGGCCGTGGATGGTCCTTGAACGTTCTCCATATCATTCAAAATAGCAAGATGCCTCGTTAATTCCTGCGTTCGGTGGTCTTCGACGTCGTTAAATCCAAGAGCCGTCCTAGAAGCATCCTGCAATCCAGGAGCGTAGTACAGCAAAGCTTGTAAGAACAGGACCCATCATCGAGACGCTGCCGTACGTGAAGTCTCGATGCGAGCGGTGACATCACGGTGGCCTCCGATGGTCCTTGCACGTTCTACATTTCATTCAAGATAGCAATATGCCTCATTAATTCCTGCGTTCCGTGGTCTTCGACGTCGTTCATTCGCAGAGCCTTCCTAGAAGAATCCTGCAATCCGGGAGCGTAGTACAGAAAAGCTTGTTAAGAACAAGGCCCATCTTCGAGATGCTGCCATACGTGAAGTCTCGATGCGCGCGTTTTATTCACGGTGGCCGTCGATAGTCCTTGCACGTTCTCCAATTCAATCAAGATAGCAAGATGTCTCGTTAATTCCTGCGTTCGGTGGTCTTCGACGTCGTTCATTCGCAGAGCCGTCCTAGAAGAATCCTGCAATCCAGGAGCGTAGTACAGCAAAGCTTGTAAGAACAGGACCCATCATCGAGACGCTGCCGTACGTGAAGTTTCGATGTGCGCGTTGTCATCACGGTGGCCGTCGATGGTCCTTGCACGTTCCTAATTTCATTCGATATAGCACGATGTAACGTTAATTCCTGCGTTCTGTGGTCTTCGACGTCGTCCATTCGTAGAGCCGTCCTAGAAGAATCCTGCAATCCGGTAGCGTAGTACAGAAAAGCTTGTAAGAACAAGGCCTATTATCGAGATGCTGCCATACGTGAAGTCTCGATGCGCGCGTTTTCATCGCGGTGGCCGTCGATGGTCCTTGCACGTTCTCCATTTCAATCAAGATAGCAAGATGTATTGTTAATTCCTGCGTTCAGTGGTCTTCGACGCCGTTCTTTCGCAGAGCTGTCCTAGAAGCATCCTGCAATCCTGGGGCGTAGTGTATCAGAGCTTGTAAGAACAGGGCCCATCATCAAGATGCTGCCATTTGTGAAGTCTCGATGAGCGCGTTGTCTTCACGGTGGCCGTCGATGGTCCTTGCACGTTCTCCCTTTCTTTCAATATAGCAAGATGCCACGTTAATTCCTGCGTTCGGTGGTCTTCGACGTCGTTCATTCGCAGAGCCGTCCTAGAAGCATCCTGCAATCCGGGAGCGTAGTACAGAAAAGCTTGTAAGAACAAGGCCCATCATCGTGATGCTGCCATACGTGAAGTCTCGATGCGCGCGTTGTCACCACGGTGGCCGTCGATGGTCCTTGCACGTTCTCCATTTCATTCAAGATAGCAAGATGCCACGTTAATTCCTGCGTGCGGTGGTCTTCGACGTCGTTTATTCGCAGAGCCGTTCTAGAAGCATCCTGCAATGCGGGGGCGTAGTACAGAACAGCTTGTAAGAACTGGGTCCGTCATCGAGAAGCTTCCATACGTGAAGTCTCGATGCGCGCGTTTTCATCACGGTGGCCGTCGATGGTCCTTGCACATTCTCCATTTCATTCAATATAGCAAGATGCCTCGTTAATTCCTGCGTTCTGTGGGCTTCGACGTCGTTCATTCGCAGAGCCGTCCTAGAAGAATCCTGCAATCCGGGAGCGTAGTACAGAAAATCTTGTAAGAACTAGGCCTATTATCGAGATGCTGCCATACGTGAAGTCTCGATGCGCGCGTTTTCTTCACGGTGGCCGTCGATGGTCCTTCCACGTTCTCCATTTCATTCAAGATAGCAAGATGTATCGTTAATTCCAGCGTTCAGGGGTCTTCGACGCCGTTCATTCGCAGAGCTGTCCTAGAAGCATCCTGCAATCCTGGAGCATAGTACAGCAGAGCTTGTAAGAACAGGGTCCGTCATCGAGATGCTACCATACGTGAAGTCTCGATGCGCGCGTTTTCATCACGGTGGCCGTCGATGGTCCTTGCACATTCTCCATTTCATTCAATATAGCAAGATGCCACGTTAATTCCTGCGCTCGGTGGTCTTCGACGTCGTTCATTCGCAGAGCCGTCCTAGAAGCATCCTGCAATCCGGGAGCGTAGTACAGAAAAGCTTGTACGAACAACGCCCATCATCAAGATGCTGCCATACGTGAAGTCTCGATGCGCGCGTTGTCACCACGGTGGCCGTCGATGGTCCTTGCACGTTCTCCATTTCATTCAATATAGCAAGATGCCTCGTCAATTCCTGCGTTCGGTGGTCTTCAACGTCGTTCATTCCGAGAGCCGTCCTAGAAGCATTCTGCAATCCGGGAGCGTAGTACAGCAGAGCTTGTAAGAACAAGGCCCATCATCGCGATGCTGCCTTACGTGAAGTCTCGATGC
This sequence comes from Amblyomma americanum, assembly GCF_052857255.1. Classification (NCBI taxonomy): domain Eukaryota; kingdom Metazoa; phylum Arthropoda; class Arachnida; order Ixodida; family Ixodidae; genus Amblyomma; species Amblyomma americanum. The sequence continues at coordinate 12,603,611 of NC_135501.1, forward strand.
GCGCCTTTTCATCACGGTGGCCGTCGATGGTCCTTGCACGCTCTCTATTTCATTCAATATAGCAAGATGCCACGTTGATTCCTGCGTTCGGTGGTCTTCGACGCCGTTCATTCGCAGTGCTGTCCTAGAAGCATCCTGCAATCCGGGAGCGTAGTACAGCAGAGCTTGTAAGAAAAGGTCCCATCATCGAGATGCTGCCATACGTGAAGTCTCGATGCGCGCGTTGTCATCACGGTGGCCGTTGATGGGCCTTGCACGTTCTCCATTTCATTCAATATAGCAAGATGCCACTTTAATTCCTGCGTTCGGTGTTCTTCGACGTCGTTCATTCGCAGAGCCGTCCTAGAAGCATCCTGCAATCCTGGAGCATAGTACAGCAGAGCTTGTAAGAACAGGGTCCGTCATCGAGATGTTTCCATACGTGAAGTCTCGATGCGCGCGTTTTCATCACGGTGGCCGTCGATGGTCCTTGCACGTTCTCCATTTCATTCAATATAGCAAGATGCCTGGTTAATTCCTGCATTCGGTGGTCTTCGACGTCGCTCATTCGCAGAGCCGTCCTAGAAGCATCCTGCAATCCGGGAGCGTAGTAAAGAAAAGCTTGTACGAACAACGCCCCTCATCAAGATGCTGCAATACGTGAACTCTCGATGCGCGCGTTTTCATCACGGTGGACGTTGATGGTCCGTGCACGTTCTCCTTTTCATTCAAGATAGCAAGATGCCACGTTAATTGCTGCGTGCGGTTGTCTTCGACGTCGTTCGTTCGCAGAGCCGTCCTAGAAGCATCCTGCAATCCGGGAGCGTAGTACAGAAAAGCTTCTAAGAACAAGGCCCATCATCGAGATGCTGCGATACATGAAGTCTCGATGCGCGCGTTTTCATCACGGTGGCCGTCGATGGTCCTTGCACGTTCTCCATTTCAATCAAGACAGCGAGATGTATCGTTAATTCCTGCCTTCAGTGGTCTTCGACGCCGTTCATTCGCAGCGCTGTCCTAGAAGCATTCTGCAATCCTGGAGCGTAGTACAGCAGAGCTTGTAAGAACAGTGTTCGTCATCGAGATGCTGCCATACGTGAAGTCTCGATGCGCGCGTTTTCATCACGGTGGCCGTCGATGGTCCTTGCACGTTCTCCATTTCATTCAATATAGCAAGATGCCTCGTTAATTCCTGCGTTCGGTGGTCTTCGACGTCGTTCATTCGCAGAGCCGTCCTAGAAGCATCCTGCAATTAGGGAGCGTAGTACAGAAAAGCTTGTAAGAACAAGGCCCATCATTGAGATACTGCCATACGTGAAGTCTCGATGCGCGCGTTGTCATCACTGTGGCCGTCGATGGTCCTTGAACGTTCTCTATTTCATTCAAGATCGCAAGATGCCACGTTGATTCCTGCGTTCGGTGGTCTTCGACGCCGTTCATTCGCAGAGCTGTCCTAGAAGCATCCTGCAATCCGGGAGCGTAGTACAGCAGAGCTTGTAAGAAAAGGGCCCATCATCGAGATGCTGCCATACGTGAAGTCTCGATGCGCGCCTTTTCTTCACGGTGGCCGTCGATGGTCCTTCCACGTTCTCCATTTCATTCAAGATAGCAAGATGTATCGTTAATTCCAGCGTTCAGGGGTCTTCGACGCCGTTCATTCGCAGAGCTGTCCTAGAAGCATCCTGCAATCCTGGAGCATAGTACAGCAGAGCTTGTAAGAACAGGGTCCGTCATCGAGATGCTACCATACGTGAAGTCTCGATGCGCGCGTTTTCATCACGGTGGCCGTCGATGGTCCTTGCACATTCTCCATTTCATTCAATATAGCAAGATGCCACGTTAATTCCTGCGCTCGGTGGTCTTCGACGTCGTTCATTCGCAGAGCCGTCCTAGAAGCATCCTGCAATCCGGGAGCGTAGTACAGAAAAGCTTGTACGAACAACGCCCATCATCAAGATGCTGCCATACGTGAAGTCTCGATGCGCGCGTTGTCACCACGGTGGCCGTCGATGGTCCTTGCACGTTCTCCATTTCATTCAATATAGCAAGATGCCTCGTCAATTCCTGCGTTCGGTGGTCTTCAACGTCGTTCATTCCGAGAGCCGTCCTAGAAGCATTCTGCAATCCGGGAGCGTAGTACAGCAGAGCTTGTAAGAACAAGGCCCATCATCGCGATGCTGCCTTACGTGAAGTCTCGATGCGCGCCTTTTCATCACGGTGGCCGTCGATGGTCCTTGCACGCTCTCTATTTCATTCAATATAGCAAGATGCCACGTTGATTCCTGCGTTCGGTGGTCTTCGACGCCGTTCATTCGCAGTGCTGTCCTAGAAGCATCCTGCAATCCGGGAGCGTAGTACAGCAGAGCTTGTAAGAAAAGGTCCCATCATCGAGATGCTGCCATACGTGAAGTCTCGATGCGCGCGTTGTCATCACGGTGGCCGTTGATGGGCCTTGCACGTTCTCCATTTCATTCAATATAGCAAGATGCCACTTTAATTCCTGCGTTCGGTGTTCTTCGACGTCGTTCATTCGCAGAGCCGTCCTAGAAGCATCCTGCAATCCTGGAGCATAGTACAGCAGAGCTTGTAAGAACAGGGTCCGTCATCGAGATGTTTCCATACGTGAAGTCTCGATGCGCGCGTTTTCATCACGGTGGCCGTCGATGGTCCTTGCACGTTCTCCATTTCATTCAATATAGCAAGATGCCTGGTTAATTCCTGCATTCGGTGGTCTTCGACGTCGCTCATTCGCAGAGCCGTCCTAGAAGCATCCTGCAATCCGGGAGCGTAGTAAAGAAAAGCTTGTACGAACAACGCCCCTCATCAAGATGCTGCAATACGTGAACTCTCGATGCGCGCGTTTTCATCACGGTGGACGTTGATGGTCCGTGCACGTTCTCCTTTTCATTCAAGATAGCAAGATGCCACGTTAATTGCTGCGTGCGGTTGTCTTCGACGTCGTTCGTTCGCAGAGCCGTCCTAGAAGCATCCTGCAATCCGGGAGCGTAGTACAGAAAAGCTTCTAAGAACAAGGCCCATCATCGAGATGCTGCGATACATGAAGTCTCGATGCGCGCGTTTTCATCACGGTGGCCGTCGATGGTCCTTGCACGTTCTCCATTTCAATCAAGACAGCGAGATGTATCGTTAATTCCTGCCTTCAGTGGTCTTCGACGCCGTTCATTCGCAGCGCTGTCCTAGAAGCATTCTGCAATCCTGGAGCGTAGTACAGCAGAGCTTGTAAGAACAGTGTTCGTCATCGAGATGCTGCCATACGTGAAGTCTCGATGCGCGCGTTTTCATCACGGTGGCCGTCGATGGTCCTTGCACGTTCTCCATTTCATTCAATATAGCAAGATGCCTCGTTAATTCCTGCGTTCGGTGGTCTTCGACGTCGTTCATTCGCAGAGCCGTCCTAGAAGCATCCTGCAATTAGGGAGCGTAGTACAGAAAAGCTTGTAAGAACAAGGCCCATCATTGAGATACTGCCATACGTGAAGTCTCGATGCGCGCGTTGTCATCACGGTGGCCGTCGATGGTCCTTGAACGTTCTCTATTTCATTCAAGATCGCAACATGCCTGGTTAATTCCTGCGTTCGGTGGTATTCGACGTCGTTCATTCGCAGGGCCGTCCTAGAAGCATCCTGCAATCCGGGAGCGTAGTACAGCAGAGCTTGTAAGAACAGTGCCCATCATCGAGATGCTGCCATACGTGAAGTCTCGATGCGTGCGTTGACGTCACGGTGGCCGTGGATGATCCTTGCACGTTCTCCATATCATTCAAAATAGAAAGATGCCTCCTTACTTCCTGCGTTCGGTGGGCTTCGACGTCGTTCATTCCAAGAGCCGTCCTAGAAGCATCCTGCAATCCAAGAGCGTAGTAAAGCAAAGCTTGTAAGAACAGGACCCATCATCGAGACGCTGCCGTACGTGAAGTCTCGATGCGAGCGTTGACATCACGGTGGCCTCCGATGGTCCTTGCACGTTCTACATTTCATTCAAGATAGCAATATGCCTCATTAATTCCTGCGTTCTGTGGTCTTCGGCGTCGTTCATTCGCAGAGCCGTCCTAGAAGAATCCTGCAATCCGGGAGCGTAGTACATTAAAGCTTGTAAGAACAAGGCCCATCTTCGAGATGCTGCCATACGTGAAGTCTCGATGCGCGCGTTTTCATCACGGTGGCCGTCGATGGTCCTTGCACGTTCTCCAATTCAATCAAGATAGCAAGATGTCTCGTTAATTCCTGCGTTCGGTGGTCTTCGACGTCGTTCATTCGCAGAGCCGTCCTAGAAGAATCCTGCAATCCGGGAGCGTAGTATAGAAAAGCTTGTAAGAACAGGGTCCGTCATCGAGAAGGTTCCATACGTGAAGTCTCGATGTGCGCGTTTTCATCACGGTGGCCGTCGATGGTCCTTGCACATTCTCCATTTCATTCAATATAGCAAGATGCCTCGTTAATTCCTGCGTTCAGTGGTCTTCGACGTCGTTCATTCCGAGAGCCGTCCTAGAAGCATCCTGCAATCCGGAAGCGTAGTACAGCAGAGCTTGTAAGAACAGGGTCCATCATCGAGATGCTGCCATACGTGAAGTCTCGGTGCGCGCGTTGTCATCACGGTGGCCGTCGACGTTCCTTGCACGTTCATCATTTCATTCTATATAGCAAGATGCCACGTTAATTCCTGCATTCGGTGGTCTTCGACGTCGTACATTCGCATAGCCGTAGTAGAACAATCCTGCAATCCGGGAGCGTAGTACAGAAAAGCTTGTAAGAGCAAGGCCCATCATCGCGATGCTGCCTTACGTGAAGTCTCGATGCGCGCGTTTTCATCACGGTGGCCGTCGATGGTCCTTGCACGCTCTGTATTTCATTCAATATAGCAAGATGCCACGTTGATTCCTGCGTTCGGTGGTCTTCGACGCCGTTCATTCGCAGAGCTGTCCTAGAAGCATCCTGCAATCCGGGAGCGTAGTACTGCAGAGCTTGTAAGAAAAGGGCCCATCATCGAGATGCTGCCATACGTGAAGTCTCGATGCGCGCCTTTTCATCACGGTGGCCGTGGATGGTCCTTGCACGTTCTCCATATCATTCAAAATAGCAAGATGCCTCGGTAATTCCTGCGTTCGGTGGTCTTCGACGTCGTTCATTCGCAGAGCCGTGCTAGAAGCATCCTGCAATCCGGGAGCATAGTACAGCAAAGCTTGTAAGAACAGGAACCATCATCGAGACGCTGCCGTACGTGAAGTCTCGATGCGCGCGTTGTCATCACGGTGGCCGTCGATGGTCCTTGCACGTTCTCCATTTCATTCAAGATAGCAAGATGCCACGTTAATTCCTGCGTGCGGTGGTCTTCAACGTCGTTCGTTCGCAGAGCCGTCCTAGAAGCATCCTGGAATCCGGGAGCGTAGTACAGAAAAGCTTGTAAGAACAAGGCCCATCATCGAGATACTGCCATACGTGAAGTTTCGATGTGCGCGTTGTCATCACGGTGGCCGTCGATGGTCCTTGCACGTTCCTAATTTCATTCGATATAGCAAGATGCAACGTTAATTCCTGCGTTCTGTGGTCTTCGACGTCGTCCATTCGTAGAGCCGTCCTAGAAGAATCCTGCAATCCGGTAGCGTAGTACAGAAAAGCTTGTAAGAACAAGGCCTATTATTGAGATGCTGCCATACGTGAAGTCTCGATGCGCACGTTTTCATCGCGGTGGCCGTCGATGGTCCTTGCACGTTCTCCATTTCAATCAAGATAGCAAGATGTATCGTTAATTCCTGCGTTCAGTGGTCTTCGACGCCATTCATTCGCAGAGCTGTCCTAGAAGCATCCTGCAATCCTGGGGCGTAGTATATCAGAGCTTGTAAGAACAGGGCCCATCATCGAGATGCTGCCATTTGTGAAGTCTCGATGCGCGCGTTGTCTTCACGGTGGCTGTCGATGGTCCTTGCACGTTCTCCCTTTCTTTCAATATAGCAAGATGCCACGTTAATTCCTGCGTTCGGTGGTCTTCGACGTCGTTCATTCGCAGAGCCGTCCTAGAAGCATCCTGCAATCCGGGAGCGTAGTACAGAAAAGCTTGTAAGAACAAGGCCCATCATCGTGATGCTGCCATACGTGAAGTCTCGATGCGCGCGTTGTCACCACGGTGGCCGTCGATGGTCCTTGCACGTTCTCCATTTCATTCAAAATAGCAAGATGCCACATTAATTCCTGCGTGCGGCGGTCTTCGACGTCGTTTATTCGCAGAGCCGTCCTAGAAGCATCCTGCAATCCAGGAGCGTAGTACAGCAAAGCTTGTAAGAACAGGACCGAACATCGAGACGCTGCCCTACGTGAAGTCTCGATGCGAGCGTTGACATCACGGTGGCCTCCGAAGGTCCTTGCACGTTCTACATTTCATTAAAGATAGCAATATGCCTCATTAATTCCTGCGTTCTGTGGACTTCGGCGTCGTTCATTCGCAGAGCCGTCCTAGAAGAATCCTGCAATCCGGGAGCGTAGTACAGAAAAGCTTGTAAGAACAAGGCCTATTATCAAGATGCTGCCATACGTGAACTCTCGATGCGCGCGTTGTCACCACGGTGGCCGTCGATGGTCCTTGCAAGTTCTTCATTTCATTCAATATAGCAAGATGCCACGTTAATTCCTGCCTTCGGTGGTCTTAGACGTCCTTCATTCGCAGAGCCGTCCTAGAAGAATCCTGCAATCCGGGAGCGTAGTACAGAAAAGCTTGTAAGAACAAGGCCCTTCTTCGAGATGCTGCCATACGTGAAGTCTCGATGCGCGCGTTTTCATCACGGTGGCCGTCGATGCTCCTTGCACGTTCTCCAATTCACTCAAGATAGCAAGATGTCTCGTTAATTCCTGCGTTCGGTGGTCTTCAACGTCGTTCATTCGCAGAGCCGTCCTAGAAGAATCCTGCAATCCGGGAGCGTAGTACAGAAAAGCTTGTAAGAACAGGGTCCGTCATCGAGAAGCTTCCATACGTGAAGTCTCGATGTGCGCGTTTTCATCACGGTGGCCGTCGATGGTCCTTGCACATTCTCCATTTCATTCAATATAGCAAGATGCCTCGTTAATTCCTGCGTTCAGTGGTCTTCGACGTCGTTCATTCCGAGAGCCGTCCTAGAAGCATCCTGCAATCCGGAAGCGTAGTACAGCAGAGCTTGTAAGAACAGGGTCCATCATCGAGATGCTGCCATACGTGAAGTCTCGATGCGCGCGTTGTCATCACGGTGGCCGTCGATGGTCCTTGCACGTTCTTAATTTCATTCTATATAGCAAGATGCCACGTTAAGTCCTGCGTTCGGTGGTCTTCGACGTCGTACATTCGCATAGCCGTCCTAGAACAATCCTGCAATCCGGGAGCGTAGTACAGAAAAGCTTGTAAGAGCAAGGCCAATCATCGCGATGCTGCCTTACGTGAAGTCTCGATGCGCGCGTTTTTATCACGGTGGCCGTCGATGGTCCTTGCACGCTCTGTATTTCATTCAATATAGCAAGATGCCACGTTGATTCCTGCGTTCGGTGGTCTTCGACGTCGTTCATTCCAAGAGCCGTCCTAGAAGCATCCTGCAATCCAGGAGCGTAGTACAGCAGAGCTTGTAAGAACAGGACCCATCATCGAGACGCTGCCGTACGTGATGTCTCGATGCGCGTGTTCTCATCACGGTAGCCGTCGATGGTCCTTGCACGTTCTCCAATTCATTCAATCAAGATAGCAAGATGTCTCGTTAATTCCTGCGTTCAGTGGTCTTCGACGCCGTTCATTCCCAGAGCTGTCCTAGAAGCATCCTGCAATCCGGTAGCGTAGTACAGCAGAGCTTGTAAGAACAGGGTCCGTCATCGAGAAGCTTCCATACGTGAAGTCTCGATGCGCGTGTTTTCATCACGGTAGCCGTCGATGGTCCTTGCACGTTCTACATTTCATTCCAGATAGCAAGATGCCTCGGTAATTCCTGCGTTCGGTGGTCTTCGACGTCGTTCATTCGCAGAGCCGTGCTAGAAGCATCCTGGAATCCGGGAGCATAGTACAGCAAAGCTTGTAAGAACAGGAACCATCATCGAGACGCTGCCGTACGTGAAGTCTCGATGCGCGCGTTGTCATCACGGTGGCCGTCGATGGTGCTTGCACGTTCTCCATTTCATTCAAGATAGCAAGATGCCACTTTAGTTCCTGCGTGCGTTGGTCTTCAACGTCGTTCGTTCGCAGAGCCGTCATAGAAGCATCCTGCAATCCGGGAGCGTAGTACAGCAAAGCTTGCAAGAACAAAGCCCATCTTCGAGATGCTGCCATACGTGAAGTCTCGATGCGCGCGTTTTCATCACGGTGGCCGTCGATGGTCCTTGCACGTTCTCCAATTCAATCAAGATAGCAAGATGTCTTGTTAATTCCTGCGTTCGGTGGTCTTCGACGTCGTTCATTCCAAGATCGTCCTAGAAGCATCCTGCAATCCAGGAGCGTAGTACAGCAGAGCTTGTAAGAACAGGACCCATCATCGAGACGCTGCCGTACGTGAAGTCTCGATGCGAGCGTTGACATCACGGTGGCCTGCGATGGTCCTTGCACGTTCTACATTTCATTCAAGATAGCAATATGCGTCATTAATTCCTGCGTTCTGTGGCCTTCGACGTCGTTCATTCGCAGAGCCGTCCTAGAAGAATCCTGCAATCCGGGAGCGTAGTACAGAAAAGCTTGTAAGAACAAGGCCTATTATCGAGATGCTGCCATATGTGAACTCTCGATGCGCGCATTGTCACCACGGTGGCCGTCGATGGTCCTTGCAAGTTCTTCATTTCATTCAATATAGCAAGATGTCACGTTAATTCCTGCCTTCGGTGGTCTTAGACGTCGTTCATTCGCTGAGCCGTCCTAGAAGAATCCTGCAATCCGGGAGCGTAGTACAGAAATGCCTGTAAGAACAAGGCCCATCTTCGAGATGCTGCCATACGTGAAGTCTCGATGCGCGCGTTTTCATCACGGTGGCCGTCGATGGTCCTTGCACGTTCTCCAATTCAATCAAGATAGCAAGATGTCTCGTTAATTCCTGCGTTCAGTGGTCTTCGACGCCGTTCATTCGCAGAGCTGTCCTAGAAGCATTCTGCAATCCGGGAGCGTAGTACAGCAGAGCTTGTAAGAAAAGGGCCCATCATCGAGATGCTGCCATACGTGAAGTCTCGATGCGCGCGTTGTCACCACGGCGGCCGTCGATGGTCCTTGCACGTTCTTCATTTCATTCAATATAGCAAGATGCCACGTTAATTCCTGCGTTCGGTGGTCTTCGACGTCGTTCATTCGCAGAGCCGTCCTAGAAGAATCCTGCAATCCGGGAGCGTAGTACAGAAAAGCTTGTAAGAACAAGGCCCATCTTCGAGATGCTGCCATACGTGAAGTCTCGATGCGCGCGTTTTCATTACGGTGGCCGTCGATGGTCCTTGCACGTTCTCCAATTCAATCAAGATAGCAAGATGTCTTGTTAATTCCTGCGTTCAGTGGTCTTCGACGCCGTACATTCCCAGAGCTGTCCTAGAAGCATCCTGCAATCCGGGAGCGTAGTACAGCAGAGCTTGTAAGAAAAGGGCCCATCATCGAGATGCTGCCATACGTGAATTCTCGATGTGCACGTTTTCATCACGGTGGCCGTCGATGGTCCTTGCACATTCTCCATTTCATTCAATATAGCAAGATGCCTCGTTAATTCCTGCGTTCAGTGGTTTTCGACGTCGTTCATTCCGAGAGCCGTCGTAGAAGCATCCTGCAATCCGGAAGCGTAGTACAGAAAAGCTTGTAAGAGCAAGGCCCATCATTGCGCTGCTGCCTTACGTGAAGTCTCGATGCGCGCGTTTTCATCAAGGTGGCCGTCGATGGTCCTTGCACTCTCTGTATTTCATTCAATATAGCAAGATGCCACGTTGATTCCTGCGTTCGGTGGTCTTCGACGCCGTTCATTCGCTGAGCTGTCCTAGAAGCATCCTGCAATCCGGGAGCGTAGTACAGCAGAGCTTGTAAGAAAAGGGCCCATCATCGAGATGCTGCCATACGTGAAGTCTCGATGCGCGCGTTGACATCACGGTGGCCGTGGATGGTCCTTGCACGTTCTCCATATCATTCAAAATAGCAAGATGCCTCGTTAATTCCTGCGTTCGGTGGTCTTCGACGTCGTTCATTCGCAGAGCCGTCCTAGAAGAATCCTGCAATCCGGGAGCGTAGTAAAGAAAAGCTTGTAAGAACAGGACCCATCATCGAGACGCTGCCGTACGTGAAGTCTCGATGCGAGCGTTGACATCACGGTGGCCTCCGATGGTCCTTGCACGTTCTACATTTCATTCAAGATAGCCATATGCCTCATTAATTCCTGCGTTCTGTGGTCTTCGACGTCGTTCATTCGCAGAGCCGTCCTAGAAGAATCCTGCAATCCGGGAGCGTAGCACAGAAAAGCTTGTAAGAACAAGGCCCATCTTCGAGATGCTGCCATACGTGAAGTCTCGATGCGCGCGTTTTCACCACGGTGGCCGTCGATGGTCCTTGCAAGTTCTTCATTTCATTCAATATAGCAAGATGCCACGTTAATTTCTGCCTTCGGTGGTCTTCGACGTCGTTCGTTCGCAGAGCCGTCCTAGACGCATCCTGCAATCCGGGAGCGTAGTACAGAAAAGCTTCTAAGAACAAGGCCCATCATCGAGATGCTGCTATACAAGAAGTCTCGATGCTCGCGTTTTCATCACAGTGGCCGTCGATGGTCCTTGCACGTTCTCCATTTCAATCAAGACAGCAAGATATATCGTTAATTCCTGCGTTCAGTGGTCTTCGACGCCGTTCATTCGCAGAGCTGTCCGAGAAGCATCCTGCAATTCTGGAGCGTAGTACAGCAGAGCTTGTAAGAACAGGGTCCGTCATCGAGATGCTTCCATACGTGAAGTCTCGATGCGCGCGTTGTCACCACGGCGGCCGTCGATGGTCCTTGCACGTTCTTCATTTCATTCCAGATAGCAAGATGCCTCGGTAATTCCTGCGTTCGGTGGTCTTCGACGTCGTTCATTCGCAGAGCCGTCCTAGAAGCATCCTGCAATCCGGGAGCGTAGTATATCAGAGCTTGTAAGAACAGGGTCCATCATCGAGATGCTGCCATACGTGAACTCTCGATGCGCGCGTTTTCATCACGGTGGCCGTCGATGGTCCTTGCACGCTCTCTATTTCATTCAATATAGCAAGATGTCTAGTTAATTCCTGCGTTCAGTGGTCTTCGACACCGTTCATTCCCAGAGCTGTCCTAGAAGCATCCTGCAATCCGGGAGCGTAGTACAGCAGAGCTTGTAAGAACAGGGTCCGTCATCGAGAAGCTTCCATACGTGAAGTCTCGATGCGCGTGTTTTCATCACGGTGGCCGTCGATGGTCCTTGCACGTTCTCCATTTCATTCCAGATAGCAAGATGCCTCGGTAATTCCTGCGTTCGGTGGTCTTCGACGTCGTTCATTCGCAGAGCCGTCCTAGAAGCATCCTGCAATCCGGGAGCGTAGTATATCAGAGCTTGTAAGAACAGGGTCCGTCATCGAGATGCTGCCATACGTGAACTCTCGATGCGCGCGTTTTCATCACGGTGGCCGTCGATGGTCCTTGCACGCTCTCTATTCCATTCAATATAGCAAGATGCCCCGTGTATTGCTGCGTTCGGTGGTCTTCGACGCCGTTCATTCGCACAGCTGTCCTAGAAGCATCCTGCAATCCGGGAGCGTAGTACAGCAGAGCTTGTAAGAAAAGGGCCCATCATCGAGATGCTGCCATACGTGAAGCATCGATGCGCGCGTTGTCATCACGGTGGCCGTCGATGGGCCTTGCACGTTCTCCATTTCATTCAATATAGCAAGATGCCACGTTAATTCCTGCGTTCGGTGGTCTTCGCCGTCGTTCATTCGCAGAGCCGTCCTTGAAGCATTCTGCAATCCGGGAGCGTAGTACAGCAGAGCTTGTAAGAACAGGGTCCATCATCGAAATGCTGCCATACGTGAAGTCTCGATGCGCGCGTTGACATCACGGTGGCCGTGGATGGTCCTTGCACGTTCTCCATATCATTCAAAATAGCAAGATGCCTCGTTAATTCCTGCGTTCGGTGGTCTTCGACGTCGTTCATTCGCAGAGCCGTCCTAGAAGAATCCTGCAATCCGGGAGCGTAGTAAAGAAAAGCTTGTAAGAACAGGACCCATCATCGAGACGCTGCCGCACGTGAAGTCTCGATGCGAGCGTTGACATCACGGTGGCCTCCGATGGTCCTTGCACGCTCTACATTTCATTCAAGATAGCAATATGCCTCATTAATTCCTGCGTTCTGTGGTCTTCGACGTCGTTCATTCGCAGAGCCGTCCTAGAAGAATCCTGCAATCCGGGAGCGCAGTACAGAAAAGCTTGTAAGAACAAGGCCTATTATCGAGATGCTGCCATACGTGAACTCTCGATGCGCGCGTTGTCACCACGGTGGCCGTCGATGGTCCTTGCAAGTTCTTCATTTCATTCAATATAGCAAGATGCCACGTTAATTTCTGCCTTCGGTGGTCTTCGACGTCGTTCGTTCGCAGAGCCGTCCTAGACGCATCCTGCAATCCGGGAGCGTAGTACAGAAAAGCTTCTAAGAACAAGGCCCATCATCGAGATGCTGCTATACAAGAAGTCTCGATGCTCGCGTTTTCATCACAGTGGCCGTCGATGGTCCTTGCACGTTCTCCATTTCAATCAAGACAGCAAGATATATCGTTAATTCCTGCGTTCAGTGGTCTTCGACGCTGTTCATTCGCAGAGCTGTCCGAGAAGCATCCTGCAATTCTGGAGCGTAGTACAGCAGAGCTTGTAAGAACAGGGTCCGTCATCGAGATGCTTCCATACGTGAAGTCTCGATGAGCGCGTTTTCATCACGGTGGCCGCCGATGGTCCTTGCACGTTCTCCATTTCATTCAATATAGCAAGATGCCTCGTTAATTCCTGCGTTCGGTGTTCTTCGACGTTGTTCATTCCGAGAGCCGTCCTAGAAGCATTCTGCAACCCGGGAGCGTAGTACAGCAGAGCTTGTGAGAACAGGGTCCATCATCGAAATGCTGCCATACGTGAAGTCTCGATGCGCGCGTTTTCATCACGGTGGCCGTCGATGATCCTTGCACGTTCTCCATTTCAATTAACATAGCAAGATGTATCGTTAATTCCAGCGTTCAGGGGTCTTCGACGCCGTTCATTCGCAGAGCTGTCCTAGAAGCATCCTGCAATCCTGGAGCATAGTACAGCAGAGCTTGTAAGAACAGGGTCCGTCATCGAGATGCTACCATACGTGAAGTCTCGATGCGCGCGTTTTCATCACGGTGGCCGTCGATGGTCCTTGCACATTCTCCATTTCATTCAATATAGCAAGATGCCACGTTAATTCCTGCGCTCGGTGGTCTTCGACGTCGTTCATTCGCAGAGCCGTCCTAGAAGCATCCTGCAATCCGGGAGCGTAGTACAGAAAAGCTTGTACGAACAACGCCCATCATCAAGATGCTGCCATACGTGAAGTCTCGATGCGCGCGTTGTCACCACGGTGGCCGTCGATGGTCCTTGCACGTTCTCCATTTCATTCAATATAGCAAGATGCCTCGTCAATTCCTGCGTTCGGTGGTCTTCAACGTCGTTCATTCCGAGAGCCGTCCTAGAAGCATTCTGCAATCCGGGAGCGTAGTACAGCAGAGCTTGTAAGAACAAGGCCCATCATCGCGATGCTGCCTTACGTGAAGTCTCGATGCGCGCCTTTTCATCACGGTGGCCGTCGATGGTCCTTGCACGCTCTCTATTTCATTCAATATAGCAAGATGCCACGTTGATTCCTGCGTTCGGTGGTCTTCGACGCCGTTCATTCGCAGTGCTGTCCTAGAAGCATCCTGCAATCCGGGAGCGTAGTACAGCAGAGCTTGTAAGAAAAGGTCCCATCATCGAGATGCTGCCATACGTGAAGTCTCGATGCGCGCGTTGTCATCACGGTGGCCGTTGATGGGCCTTGCACGTTCTCCATTTCATTCAATATAGCAAGATGCCACTTTAATTCCTGCGTTCGGTGTTCTTCGACGTCGTTCATTCGCAGAGCCGTCCTAGAAGCATCCTGCAATCCTGGAGCATAGTACAGCAGAGCTTGTAAGAACAGGGTCCGTCATCGAGATGTTTCCATACGTGAAGTCTCGATGCGCGCGTTTTCATCACGGTGGCCGTCGATGGTCCTTGCACGTTCTCCATTTCATTCAATATAGCAAGATGCCTGGTTAATTCCTGCATTCGGTGGTCTTCGACGTCGCTCATTCGCAGAGCCGTCCTAGAAGCATCCTGCAATCCGGGAGCGTAGTAAAGAAAAGCTTGTACGAACAACGCCCCTCATCAAGATGCTGCAATACGTGAACTCTCGATGCGCGCGTTTTCATCACGGTGGACGTTGATGGTCCGTGCACGTTCTCCTTTTCATTCAAGATAGCAAGATGCCACGTTAATTGCTGCGTGCGGTTGTCTTCGACGTCGTTCGTTCGCAGAGCCGTCCTAGAAGCATCCTGCAATCCGGGAGCGTAGTACAGAAAAGCTTCTAAGAACAAGGCCCATCATCGAGATGCTGCGATACATGAAGTCTCGATGCGCGCGTTTTCATCACGGTGGCCGTCGATGGTCCTTGCACGTTCTCCATTTCAATCAAGACAGCGAGATGTATCGTTAATTCCTGCCTTCAGTGGTCTTCGACGCCGTTCATTCGCAGCGCTGTCCTAGAAGCATTCTGCAATCCTGGAGCGTAGTACAGCAGAGCTTGTAAGAACAGTGTTCGTCATCGAGATGCTGCCATACGTGAAGTCTCGATGCGCGCGTTTTCATCACGGTGGCCGTCGATGGTCCTTGCACGTTCTCCATTTCATTCAATATAGCAAGATGCCTCGTTAATTCCTGCGTTCGGTGGTCTTCGACGTCGTTCATTCGCAGAGCCGTCCTAGAAGCATCCTGCAATTAGGGAGCGTAGTACAGAAAAGCTTGTAAGAACAAGGCCCATCATTGAGATACTGCCATACGTGAAGTCTCGATGCGCGCGTTGTCATCACGGTGGCCGTCGATGGTCCTTGAACGTTCTCTATTTCATTCAAGATCGCAACATGCCTGGTTAATTCCTGCGTTCGGTGGTATTCGACGTCGTTCATTCGCAGGGCCGTCCTAGAAGCATCCTGCAATCCGGGAGCGTAGTACAGCAGAGCTTGTAAGAACAGTGCCCATCATCGAGATGCTGCCATACGTGAAGTCTCGATGCGTGCGTTGACGTCACGGTGGCCGTGGATGATCCTTGCACGTTCTCCATATCATTCAAAATAGAAAGATGCCTCCTTACTTCCTGCGTTCGGTGGGCTTCGACGTCGTTCATTCCAAGAGCCGTCCTAGAAGCATCCTGCAATCCAAGAGCGTAGTAAAGCAAAGCTTGTAAGAACAGGACCCATCATCGAGACGCTGCCGTACGTGAAGTCTCGATGCGAGCGTTGACATCACGGTGGCCTCCGATGGTCCTTGCACGTTCTACATTTCATTCAAGATAGCAATATGCCTCATTAATTCCTGCGTTCTGTGGTCTTCGGCGTCGTTCATTCGCAGAGCCGTCCTAGAAGAATCCTGCAATCCGGGAGCGTAGTACATTAAAGCTTGTAAGAACAAGGCCCATCTTCGAGATGCTGCCATACGTGAAGTCTCGATGCGCGCGTTTTCATCACGGTGGCCGTCGATGGTCCTTGCACGTTCTCCAATTCAATCAAGATAGCAAGATGTCTCGTTAATTCCTGCGTTCGGTGGTCTTCGACGTCGTTCATTCGCAGAGCCGTCCTAGAAGAATCCTGCAATCCGGGAGCGTAGTATAGAAAAGCTTGTAAGAACAGGGTCCGTCATCGAGAAGGTTCCATACGTGAAGTCTCGATGTGCGCGTTTTCATCACGGTGGCCGTCGATGGTCCTTGCACATTCTCCATTTCATTCAATATAGCAAGATGCCTCGTTAATTCCTGCGTTCAGTGGTCTTCGACGTCGTTCATTCCGAGAGCCGTCCTAGAAGCATCCTGCAATCCGGAAGCGTAGTACAGCAGAGCTTGTAAGAACAGGGTCCATCATCGAGATGCTGCCATACGTGAAGTCTCGGTGCGCGCGTTGTCATCACGGTGGCCGTCGACGTTCCTTGCACGTTCATCATTTCATTCTATATAGCAAGATGCCACGTTAATTCCTGCATTCGGTGGTCTTCGACGTCGTACATTCGCATAGCCGTAGTAGAACAATCCTGCAATCCGGGAGCGTAGTACAGAAAAGCTTGTAAGAGCAAGGCCCATCATCGCGATGCTGCCTTACGTGAAGTCTCGATGCGCGCGTTTTCATCACGGTGGCCGTCGATGGTCCTTGCACGCTCTGTATTTCATTCAATATAGCAAGATGCCACGTTGATTCCTGCGTTCGGTGGTCTTCGACGCCGTTCATTCGCAGAGCTGTCCTAGAAGCATCCTGCAATCCGGGAGCGTAGTACTGCAGAGCTTGTAAGAAAAGGGCCCATCATCGAGATGCTGCCATACGTGAAGTCTCGATGCGCGCCTTTTCATCACGGTGGCCGTGGATGGTCCTTGCACGTTCTCCATATCATTCAAAATAGCAAGATGCCTCGGTAATTCCTGCGTTCGGTGGTCTTCGACGTCGTTCATTCGCAGAGCCGTGCTAGAAGCATCCTGCAATCCGGGAGCATAGTACAGCAAAGCTTGTAAGAACAGGAACCATCATCGAGACGCTGCCGTACGTGAAGTCTCGATGCGCGCGTTGTCATCACGGTGGCCGTCGATGGTCCTTGCACGTTCTCCATTTCATTCAAGATAGCAAGATGCCACGTTAATTCCTGCGTGCGGTGGTCTTCAACGTCGTTCGTTCGCAGAGCCGTCCTAGAAGCATCCTGGAATCCGGGAGCGTAGTACAGAAAAGCTTGTAAGAACAAGGCCCATCATCGAGATACTGCCATACGTGAAGTTTCGATGTGCGCGTTGTCATCACGGTGGCCGTCGATGGTCCTTGCACGTTCCTAATTTCATTCGATATAGCAAGATGCAACGTTAATTCCTGCGTTCTGTGGTCTTCGACGTCGTCCATTCGTAGAGCCGTCCTAGAAGAATCCTGCAATCCGGTAGCGTAGTACAGAAAAGCTTGTAAGAACAAGGCCTATTATTGAGATGCTGCCATACGTGAAGTCTCGATGCGCACGTTTTCATCGCGGTGGCCGTCGATGGTCCTTGCACGTTCTCCATTTCAATCAAGATAGCAAGATGTATCGTTAATTCCTGCGTTCAGTGGTCTTCGACGCCATTCATTCGCAGAGCTGTCCTAGAAGCATCCTGCAATCCTGGGGCGTAGTATATCAGAGCTTGTAAGAACAGGGCCCATCATCGAGATGCTGCCATTTGTGAAGTCTCGATGCGCGCGTTGTCTTCACGGTGGCTGTCGATGGTCCTTGCACGTTCTCCCTTTCTTTCAATATAGCAAGATGCCACGTTAATTCCTGCGTTCGGTGGTCTTCGACGTCGTTCATTCGCAGAGCCGTCCTAGAAGCATCCTGCAATCCGGGAGCGTAGTACAGAAAAGCTTGTAAGAACAAGGCCCATCATCGTGATGCTGCCATACGTGAAGTCTCGATGCGCGCGTTGTCACCACGGTGGCCGTCGATGGTCCTTGCACGTTCTCCATTTCATTCAAAATAGCAAGATGCCACATTAATTCCTGCGTGCGGCGGTCTTCGACGTCGTTTATTCGCAGAGCCGTCCTAGAAGCATCCTGCAATCCAGGAGCGTAGTACAGCAAAGCTTGTAAGAACAGGACCGAACATCGAGACGCTGCCCTACGTGAAGTCTCGATGCGAGCGTTGACATCACGGTGGCCTCCGAAGGTCCTTGCACGTTCTACATTTCATTAAAGATAGCAATATGCCTCATTAATTCCTGCGTTCTGTGGACTTCGGCGTCGTTCATTCGCAGAGCCGTCCTAGAAGAATCCTGCAATCCGGGAGCGTAGTACAGAAAAGCTTGTAAGAACAAGGCCTATTATCAAGATGCTGCCATACGTGAACTCTCGATGCGCGCGTTGTCACCACGGTGGCCGTCGATGGTCCTTGCAAGTTCTTCATTTCATTCAATATAGCAAGATGCCACGTTAATTCCTGCCTTCGGTGGTCTTAGACGTCCTTCATTCGCAGAGCCGTCCTAGAAGAATCCTGCAATCCGGGAGCGTAGTACAGAAAAGCTTGTAAGAACAAGGCCCTTCTTCGAGATGCTGCCATACGTGAAGTCTCGATGCGCGCGTTTTCATCACGGTGGCCGTCGATGCTCCTTGCACGTTCTCCAATTCACTCAAGATAGCAAGATGTCTCGTTAATTCCTGCGTTCGGTGGTCTTCAACGTCGTTCATTCGCAGAGCCGTCCTAGAAGAATCCTGCAATCCGGGAGCGTAGTACAGAAAAGCTTGTAAGAACAGGGTCCGTCATCGAGAAGCTTCCATACGTGAAGTCTCGATGTGCGCGTTTTCATCACGGTGGCCGTCGATGGTCCTTGCACATTCTCCATTTCATTCAATATAGCAAGATGCCTCGTTAATTCCTGCGTTCAGTGGTCTTCGACGTCGTTCATTCCGAGAGCCGTCCTAGAAGCATCCTGCAATCCGGAAGCGTAGTACAGCAGAGCTTGTAAGAACAGGGTCCATCATCGAGATGCTGCCATACGTGAAGTCTCGATGCGCGCGTTGTCATCACGGTGGCCGTCGATGGTCCTTGCACGTTCTTAATTTCATTCTATATAGCAAGATGCCACGTTAAGTCCTGCGTTCGGTGGTCTTCGACGTCGTACATTCGCATAGCCGTCCTAGAACAATCCTGCAATCCGGGAGCGTAGTACAGAAAAGCTTGTAAGAGCAAGGCCAATCATCGCGATGCTGCCTTACGTGAAGTCTCGATGCGCGCGTTTTTATCACGGTGGCCGTCGATGGTCCTTGCACGCTCTGTATTTCATTCAATATAGCAAGATGCCACGTTGATTCCTGCGTTCGGTGGTCTTCGACGTCGTTCATTCCAAGAGCCGTCCTAGAAGCATCCTGCAATCCAGGAGCGTAGTACAGCAGAGCTTGTAAGAACAGGACCCATCATCGAGACGCTGCCGTACGTGATGTCTCGATGCGCGTGTTCTCATCACGGTAGCCGTCGATGGTCCTTGCACGTTCTCCAATTCATTCAATCAAGATAGCAAGATGTCTCGTTAATTCCTGCGTTCAGTGGTCTTCGACGCCGTTCATTCCCAGAGCTGTCCTAGAAGCATCCTGCAATCCGGTAGCGTAGTACAGCAGAGCTTGTAAGAACAGGGTCCGTCATCGAGAAGCTTCCATACGTGAAGTCTCGATGCGCGTGTTTTCATCACGGTAGCCGTCGATGGTCCTTGCACGTTCTACATTTCATTCCAGATAGCAAGATGCCTCGGTAATTCCTGCGTTCGGTGGTCTTCGACGTCGTTCATTCGCAGAGCCGTGCTAGAAGCATCCTGGAATCCGGGAGCATAGTACAGCAAAGCTTGTAAGAACAGGAACCATCATCGAGACGCTGCCGTACGTGAAGTCTCGATGCGCGCGTTGTCATCACGGTGGCCGTCGATGGTGCTTGCACGTTCTCCATTTCATTCAAGATAGCAAGATGCCACTTTAGTTCCTGCGTGCGTTGGTCTTCAACGTCGTTCGTTCGCAGAGCCGTCATAGAAGCATCCTGCAATCCGGGAGCGTAGTACAGCAAAGCTTGCAAGAACAAAGCCCATCTTCGAGATGCTGCCATACGTGAAGTCTCGATGCGCGCGTTTTCATCACGGTGGCCGTCGATGGTCCTTGCACGTTCTCCAATTCAATCAAGATAGCAAGATGTCTTGTTAATTCCTGCGTTCGGTGGTCTTCGACGTCGTTCATTCCAAGATCGTCCTAGAAGCATCCTGCAATCCAGGAGCGTAGTACAGCAGAGCTTGTAAGAACAGGACCCATCATCGAGACGCTGCCGTACGTGAAGTCTCGATGCGAGCGTTGACATCACGGTGGCCTGCGATGGTCCTTGCACGTTCTACATTTCATTCAAGATAGCAATATGCGTCATTAATTCCTGCGTTCTGTGGCCTTCGACGTCGTTCATTCGCAGAGCCGTCCTAGAAGAATCCTGCAATCCGGGAGCGTAGTACAGAAAAGCTTGTAAGAACAAGGCCTATTATCGAGATGCTGCCATATGTGAACTCTCGATGCGCGCATTGTCACCACGGTGGCCGTCGATGGTCCTTGCAAGTTCTTCATTTCATTCAATATAGCAAGATGTCACGTTAATTCCTGCCTTCGGTGGTCTTAGACGTCGTTCATTCGCTGAGCCGTCCTAGAAGAATCCTGCAATCCGGGAGCGTAGTACAGAAATGCCTGTAAGAACAAGGCCCATCTTCGAGATGCTGCCATACGTGAAGTCTCGATGCGCGCGTTTTCATCACGGTGGCCGTCGATGGTCCTTGCACGTTCTCCAATTCAATCAAGATAGCAAGATGTCTCGTTAATTCCTGCGTTCAGTGGTCTTCGACGCCGTTCATTCGCAGAGCTGTCCTAGAAGCATTCTGCAATCCGGGAGCGTAGTACAGCAGAGCTTGTAAGAAAAGGGCCCATCATCGAGATGCTGCCATACGTGAAGTCTCGATGCGCGCGTTGTCACCACGGCGGCCGTCGATGGTCCTTGCACGTTCTTCATTTCATTCAATATAGCAAGATGCCACGTTAATTCCTGCGTTCGGTGGTCTTCGACGTCGTTCATTCGCAGAGCCGTCCTAGAAGAATCCTGCAATCCGGGAGCGTAGTACAGAAAAGCTTGTAAGAACAAGGCCCATCTTCGAGATGCTGCCATACGTGAAGTCTCGATGCGCGCGTTTTCATTACGGTGGCCGTCGATGGTCCTTGCACGTTCTCCAATTCAATCAAGATAGCAAGATGTCTTGTTAATTCCTGCGTTCAGTGGTCTTCGACGCCGTACATTCCCAGAGCTGTCCTAGAAGCATCCTGCAATCCGGGAGCGTAGTACAGCAGAGCTTGTAAGAAAAGGGCCCATCATCGAGATGCTGCCATACGTGAATTCTCGATGTGCACGTTTTCATCACGGTGGCCGTCGATGGTCCTTGCACATTCTCCATTTCATTCAATATAGCAAGATGCCTCGTTAATTCCTGCGTTCAGTGGTTTTCGACGTCGTTCATTCCGAGAGCCGTCGTAGAAGCATCCTGCAATCCGGAAGCGTAGTACAGAAAAGCTTGTAAGAGCAAGGCCCATCATTGCGATGCTGCCTTACGTGAAGTCTCGATGCGCGCGTTTTCATCACGGTGGCCGTCGATGGTCCTTGCACTCTCTGTATTTCATTCAATATAGCAAGATGCCACGTTGATTCCTGCGTTCGGTGGTCTTCGACGCCGTTCATTCGCTGAGCTGTCCTAGAAGCATCCTGCAATCCGGGAGCGTAGTACAGCAGAGCTTGTAAGAAAAGGGCCCATCATCGAGATGCTGCCATACGTGAAGTCTCGATGCGCGCGTTTTCATCACGGTGGCCGTGGATGGTCCTTGCACGTTCTCCATATCATTCAAAATAGCAAGATGCCTCGTTAATTCCTGCGTTCGGTGGTCTTCGACGTCGTACATTCCAAGAGCCGTCCTAGAAACATCCTGCAATCCAGGAGCGTAGTACAGCAGAGCTTGTAAGAACAGGACCCATCATCGAGACGCTGCCGTACGTGAAGTCTCGATGCGAGCGTTGACATCACGGTGGCCTCCGATGGTCCTTGCACGTTCTACATTTCATTCAAGATAGCCATATGCCTCATTAATTCCTGCGTTCTGTGGTCTTCGACGTCGTTCATTCGCAGAGCCGTCCTAGAAGAATCCTGCAATCCGGGAGCGTAGCACAGAAAAGCTTGTAAGAACAAGGCCCATCTTCGAGATGCTGCCATACGTGAAGTCTCGATGCGCGCGTTTTCATCACGGTGGCCGTCGATGGTCCTTGCACGTTCTCCAATTCAATTAAGATAGCGAGATGTCTCGTTAATTCTTGCGTTCAGTGGTCTTCGACGCCGTTCATTCGCAGAGCTGTCCTAGAAGCATCCTGCAATCCGGGAGCGTAGTACAGCAGAGGTTGTAAGAAAAGGGCCCATCATCGAGATGCTGCCATACGTGAAGTCTCGATGCGCGCGTTGTCACCACGGCGGCCGTCGATGGTCCTTGCACGTTCTTCATTTCATTCAATATAGCAAGATGCCACGTTAATTCCTGCGTTCGGTGGTCTTCGACGTCGTTCATTCGCAGAGCCGTCCTAGAAGAATCCTGCAATCCGGGAGCGTAGTACAGAAAAGCTTGTAAGAACAAGGCCCATCTTCGAGATGCTGCCATACGTGAAGTCTCGATGCGCGCGTTTTCATTACGGTGGCCGTCGATGGTCCTTGCACGTTCTCCAATTCAATCAAGATAGCAAGATGTCTAGTTAATTCCTGCGTTCAGTGGTCTTCGACACCGTTCATTCCCAGAGCTGTCCTAGAAGCATCCTGCAATCCGGGAGCGTAGTACAGCAGAGCTTGTAAGAACAGGGTCCATCATCGAAATGCTGCCATACGTGAAGTCTCGATGCGCGCGTTGACATCACGGTGGCCGTGGATGGTCCTTGCACGTTCTCCATATCATTCAAAATAGCAAGATGCCTCGTTAATTCCTGCGTTCGGTGGTCTTCGACGTCGTTCATTCGCAGAGCCGTCCTAGAAGAATCCTGCAATCCGGGAGCGTAGTAAAGAAAAGCTTGTAAGAACAGGACCCATCATCGAGACGCTGCCGTACGTGAAGTCTCGATGCGAGCGTTGACATCACGGTGGCCTCCGATGGTCCTTGCACGTTCTACATTTCATTCAAGATAGCCATATGCCTCATTAATTCCTGCGTTCTGTGGTCTTCGACGTCGTTCATTCGCAGAGCCGTCCTAGAAGAATCCTGCAATCCGGGAGCGTAGCACAGAAAAGCTTGTAAGAACAAGGCCCATCTTCGAGATGCTGCCATACGTGAAGTCTCGATGCGCGCGTTTTCACCACGGTGGCCGTCGATGGTCCTTGCAAGTTCTTCATTTCATTCAATATAGCAAGATGCCACGTTAATTTCTGCCTTCGGTGGTCTTCGACGTCGTTCGTTCGCAGAGCCGTCCTAGACGCATCCTGCAATCCGGGAGCGTAGTACAGAAAAGCTTCTAAGAACAAGGCCCATCATCGAGATGCTGCTATACAAGAAGTCTCGATGCTCGCGTTTTCATCACAGTGGCCGTCGATGGTCCTTGCACGTTCTCCATTTCAATCAAGACAGCAAGATATATCGTTAATTCCTGCGTTCAGTGGTCTTCGACGCCGTTCATTCGCAGAGCTGTCCGAGAAGCATCCTGCAATTCTGGAGCGTAGTACAGCAGAGCTTGTAAGAACAGGGTCCGTCATCGAGATGCTTCCATACGTGAAGTCTCGATGCGCGCGTTGTCACCACGGCGGCCGTCGATGGTCCTTGCACGTTCTTCATTTCATTCCAGATAGCAAGATGCCTCGGTAATTCCTGCGTTCGGTGGTCTTCGACGTCGTTCATTCGCAGAGCCGTCCTAGAAGCATCCTGCAATCCGGGAGCGTAGTATATCAGAGCTTGTAAGAACAGGGTCCATCATCGAGATGCTGCCATACGTGAACTCTCGATGCGCGCGTTTTCATCACGGTGGCCGTCGATGGTCCTTGCACGCTCTCTATTTCATTCAATATAGCAAGATGTCTAGTTAATTCCTGCGTTCAGTGGTCTTCGACACCGTTCATTCCCAGAGCTGTCCTAGAAGCATCCTGCAATCCGGGAGCGTAGTACAGCAGAGCTTGTAAGAACAGGGTCCGTCATCGAGAAGCTTCCATACGTGAAGTCTCGATGCGCGTGTTTTCATCACGGTGGCCGTCGATGGTCCTTGCACGTTCTCCATTTCATTCCAGATAGCAAGATGCCTCGGTAATTCCTGCGTTCGGTGGTCTTCGACGTCGTTCATTCGCAGAGCCGTCCTAGAAGCATCCTGCAATCCGGGAGCGTAGTATATCAGAGCTTGTAAGAACAGGGTCCGTCATCGAGATGCTGCCATACGTGAACTCTCGATGCGCGCGTTTTCATCACGGTGGCCGTCGATGGTCCTTGCACGCTCTCTATTCCATTCAATATAGCAAGATGCCCCGTGTATTGCTGCGTTCGGTGGTCTTCGACGCCGTTCATTCGCACAGCTGTCCTAGAAGCATCCTGCAATCCGGGAGCGTAGTACAGCAGAGCTTGTAAGAAAAGGGCCCATCATCGAGATGCTGCCATACGTGAAGCATCGATGCGCGCGTTGTCATCACGGTGGCCGTCGATGGGCCTTGCACGTTCTCCATTTCATTCAATATAGCAAGATGCCACGTTAATTCCTGCGTTCGGTGGTCTTCGCCGTCGTTCATTCGCAGAGCCGTCCTTGAAGCATTCTGCAATCCGGGAGCGTAGTACAGCAGAGCTTGTAAGAACAGGGTCCATCATCGAAATGCTGCCATACGTGAAGTCTCGATGCGCGCGTTGACATCACGGTGGCCGTGGATGGTCCTTGCACGTTCTCCATATCATTCAAAATAGCAAGATGCCTCGTTAATTCCTGCGTTCGGTGGTCTTCGACGTCGTTCATTCGCAGAGCCGTCCTAGAAGAATCCTGCAATCCGGGAGCGTAGTAAAGAAAAGCTTGTAAGAACAGGACCCATCATCGAGACGCTGCCGCACGTGAAGTCTCGATGCGAGCGTTGACATCACGGTGGCCGTCGATGGTCCTTGCAAGTTCTTCATTTCATTCAATATAGCAAGATGCCACGTTAATTTCTGCCTTCGGTGGTCTTCGACGTCGTTCGTTCGCAGAGCCGTCCTAGACGCATCCTGCAATCCGGGAGCGTAGTACAGAAAAGCTTCTAAGAACAAGGCCCATCATCGAGATGCTGCTATACAAGAAGTCTCGAT
Organism: Amblyomma americanum; assembly: GCF_052857255.1. NCBI lineage: Eukaryota > Metazoa > Arthropoda > Arachnida > Ixodida > Ixodidae > Amblyomma > Amblyomma americanum. The sequence goes on from NC_135501.1 coordinate 12,628,685, forward strand.
GCTCGCGTTTTCATCACAGTGGCCGTCGATGGTCCTTGCACGTTCTCCATTTCAATCAAGACAGCAAGATATATCGTTAATTCCTGCGTTCAGTGGTCTTCGACGCTGTTCATTCGCAGAGCTGTCCGAGAAGCATCCTGCAATTCTGGAGCGTAGTACAGCAGAGCTTGTAAGAACAGGGTCCGTCATCGAGATGCTTCCATACGTGAAGTCTCGATGAGCGCGTTTTCATCACGGTGGCCGCCGATGGTCCTTGCACGTTCTCCATTTCATTCAATATAGCAAGATGCCTCGTTAATTCCTGCGTTCGGTGTTCTTCGACGTTGTTCATTCCGAGAGCCGTCCTAGAAGCATTCTGCAACCCGGGAGCGTAGTACAGCAGAGCTTGTGAGAACAGGGTCCATCATCGAAATGCTGCCATACGTGAAGTCTCGATGCGCGCGTTTTCATCACGGTGGCCGTCGATGATCCTTGCACGTTCTCCATTTCAATTAACATAGCAAGATGTATCGTTATTTCCTGCGTTCAGTGGTCTTCGACGCCGTTCATTCGCAGAGCTGTCCTAGAAGCATCCTGCAATCCTGGAGCGTAGTACAGCAGAGCGTGTAAGAAAAGGGTCCGCCATCAAGATGCTTTCATACGTGAAGTCTCGATGCGCGCGTTTTCATCACGGTGGCCGTCGATGGTCCTTGCACGTTCTCCATTTCATTCAATATAGCAAGATGCCTCGGTAATTCCTGCGTTTGGTGGTCTTCGACGTCGTTCATTCCGAGAGCCGTCCTAGAAGCATTCTGCAATCCGGGAGCGTAGTACAGCAGAGCTTGTAAGAACAAGGCCTATTATCGAGATGCTGCCATACGTGAACTCTCGATGCGCGCGTTGTCACCACGGTGGCCGTCGATGGTCCTTGCAAGTTCTTCATTTCATTCAATATAGCAAGATGCCACGTTAATTCCTGCCTTCGGTGGTCTTCGACGTCGTTCGTTCGCAGAGCCGTCCTAGAAGCATCCTGCAATCCGGGAGCGTAGTACAGAAAAGCTTCTAAGAACAAGGCCCATCATCGAGATGCTGCGATACAAGAAGTCTCGATGCAAGCGTTTTCATCACAGTGGCCGTCGATGGTCCTTGCACGTTCTCCATTTCAATCAAGACAGCAAGATATATCGTTAATTCCTGCGTTCAGTGGTATTCGACGTCGTTCATTCGCAGGGCCGTCCTAGAAGCATCCTGCGATCCGGGAGCGTAGTACAGCAAAGCTTGTAAGAACAGTGCTCATCATCGAGATGCTCCCAAACGTTAAGTCTCTATGCGTGCGTTGACATCACGGTGGCCGTGGATGGTCCTTGCACGTTCTCCATATCATTCAAAATAGCAAGTACAGAAAAGCTTGTAAGAAGAAGGCCTATTATCAAGATGCTGCCATACGTGAACTCTCGATGCGCGCGTTGTCACCACGGTGGCCGTCGATGTTCCTTGCAAGTTCTTCATTTCATTCAATATAGCAAGATGCCACGTTAATTCCTGCCTTCGGTGGTCTTAGACGTCGTTCATTCGCAGAGCCGTCCAAGAAGAATCCTGCAATCCGGGAGCGTAGTACAGAAAAGCTTGTAAGGACAGGGTCCGTCATCGAGAAGCTTCCATACGTGAAGTCTCGATGTGCGCGTTTTCATCACGGTGGCCGTCGATGGTCCTTGCACATTCTCCATTTCATTCAATATAGCAAGATGCCTCGTTAATTCCTGCGTTCAGTGGTTTTCGACGTCGTTCATTCCAAGAGCCGTCCTAGAAGCATCCTGCAATCCGGAAGTGTAGTACAGCAGAGCTTGTAAGAACAGGGTCCATCATCGAGATGCTGCCATACGTGAAGTCTCGATGCGCGCGTTGTCATCACGGTGGCCGTGGATGGTCCTTGCACGTTCTCCATATCATTCAATATAGCAAGATGCCTCGTTAATTCCTGCGTTCGGTGGTCTTCGACGTCGTTCATTCGCAGAGCCGTCCTAGAAGAATCCTGCAATCCGGGAGCGTAGTAAAGAAAGCTTGTAAGAACAGGACCCATCATCGAGACGCTGCCGTACGTGAAGTCTCGATGCGAGCGTTGACATCATGGTGGCCTCCGGTGGTCCTTGCACGTTCTACATTTCATTCAAGATAGCAATATGCCTCATTAATTCCTGCGTTCTGTGGTCTTCGACGTCGTTCATTCGCAGAGCCGTCCTAGAAGAATTCTGCCATCCGGGAGCGTAGTACAGAAAAGCTTGTAAGAACAAGGCCTATTACCGAGATGCTGCCATACGTGAACTCTCGATGCGCGCGTTGTCACCACGGTGGCCGTCGATGGTCCTTGCAAGTTCTTCATTTCATTCAATATAGCAAGATGCCACGTTAAGTCCTGCCTTCGGTGGTCTTCGACGTCGTTCGTTCACAGAGCCGTCCTAGAAGCATCCTGCAATCCGGGAGCGTAGTACAGAAAAGCTTGTAAGAACAAGCCCCATCTTCAAGATGCTGCCATACATGAAGTCTCGATGCGCGCGTTTTCATCACGGTGGCCGTCGATGGTCCTTGCACGTTCTCCAATTCAATCAAGATAGCAAGATGTCTCGTTAATTCCTGCGTTCGGTGGTCTTCGACGTCGTTCATTCGCAGAGCCGTCCTAGAAGCATCCTGCAATCCGGGAGCGTAGTACAGCAAAGCTTGTAAGAACAAAGCCCATCATCGAGATGCTGCCATACGTGAAGTCTCGATGCGCGCGTTGACATCACGGTGGCTGTCGATGGTCCATGCACGTTCTCCATTTCATTCAAGGTAGCAAGATGTCTCGTTAATTTCTGTGTTCAGTGGTCTTCGACGTCGTTCATTCGCAGAGCCGTCCAAAGAGCATCCTGCAATCCGGGAGCGTAGTATATCAGAGCTTGTAAGAACAGGGTCCATCATCGAGATGCTGCCATACGTGAACTCTCGATGCGCGCGTTTTCATCACGGTGGACGTTCATGGTCCTTGAACGTTCTCCATTTCTTTCAATATAGCAAGATGCCACGTTAATTTCTGAGTTCGGTGGTGTTCGACGTCGTTCATCCGCAGAGCCGTCCTAGAAGCATCCTGCAATCCGGGAGCGTAGTACAGAAAAGCTTCTAAGAACAAGGCCCATCATCGAGATGCTGCCAAATATGAAGTCTCGATGCGCGCGTTTTCATCACGGTGGCCGTCGATGTTCCTTGCACGTTCTCCATTTCAATCAAGACAGCAAGATATATCGTTAATTCCTGCGTTCAGTGGTCTTCGACGCCGTTCATTCGCAGAGCTGTCCTAGAAGCATCCTGCAATTCTGGAGCGTAGTACAGCAGAGCTTGTAAGAACAGGGTCCGTCATGGAGATGCTTCCATACGTGAAGTCTCGATGCGCGCGTTTTCATTACGGTGGCCGCCGATGGTCCTTGCACGTTCTCTATTTCATTCAATATAGCAAGATGCCTCGTTAATTCCTGCGTTCGGTGTTCTTCGACGTCTTTCATTCCGAGAGCCGTCCTAGAAGCATTCTGCAACCCGGGAGCGTAGTACAGCAGAGCTTGTAAGAACAGGGTCCATCATCGAAATGCTGCCATACGTGAAGTCTCGATGCGCGCGTTTTCATCACGGTGGCCGTCGATGATCCTTGCACGTTCTCCATTTCAATTAAGATAGCAAGATGTATCGTTATTTCCTGCGTTCAGTGGTCTTCGACGCCGTTCATTCGCAGAGCTGTCCTAGAAGCATCCTGCAATCCTGGAGCGTAGTACAGCAAAAGTTGTAAGAAAAGGGTCCGACATCGAGATGCTTACATACGTGAAGTCTCGATGTGCGCGTTTTCATCACGGTGGCCGTCGATGGTCCTTGCACGTTCTCCATTTCATTCAATATAGCAAGATGCCTCGTTAATTCCTGCGTTCGGTGGTCTTCGACATCGTTCATTCCGAGAGCCGTCCTAGAAGCATTCTGCAATCCGGGAGCGTAATACAGCAGAGCTTGTAAGAACAGGGTCCATCATCGAGATGCTGCCATACGTGAAGTCTCGAAACGCGCGTTGTCATCACGGTGGCCGTCGATGGTCCTTGCACGTTCTTCATTTCATTCAATATAGCAAGATGCCTCGTTAATTCCTGCGTTCGGTGGTCTTCGACATCGTTCATTCCGAGAGCCGTCCTAGAAGCATTCTGCAATCCGGGAGCGTAATACAGCAGAGCTTGTAAGAACAGGGTCCATCATCGAGAGGCTGCCATACGTGAAGTCTCGAAGCGCGCGTTGTCATCACGGTGGCCGTCGATGGTCCTTGCACGTTCTTCATTTCATACTATATAGCAAGATGCCACGTTAATTCCTGCGTTCGGTGGTCTTCGACGTCGTACATTCGCAGAGCCGTGCTAGAAGCATCCTGCAATCCGGGAGCGTAGTAGAGAAAAGCTTGTAAGAACAAGGCCCATCATCGCGATGCTGCCTTATGTGAAGTGTCGATGCGCGCGTTTTCATCACGATGGCCGTCGATGGTCCCTGCGCGCTCTCTATTTCATTCAATATAGCAAGATGCCACGTTGATTCCTGCGTTCGGTGGTCTTCGACGCCGTTCATTCGCAGAGCCGTCCTAGAAGCATCCTGCAATCCGGGAGCGTAGTACAGCAGAGCTTGTAACAGTGCCCATCATCGAGATGCTGCCAAACGTGAAGTCTCGATGCGTGCGTTGACATCACGGTGGCCGTGGATGGTCCTTGCACGTTCTCCATATAAATTCAAAATAGCAAGATGCCTCGTTAATTCCTGCGTTCGGTGGTCTTCGACGTCGTTCATTCCAAGAGTCGTCCTAGAAGCATCCTGCAATCCAGGAGCGTAGTACAGCAAAGCTTGTAAGAACAGGACCCATCATCGAGACGCTGCCGTACGTGAAGTCTCGATGCGAGCATTGACATCACGGTGGCCTCCGATGGTCCTTGCACGTTATACATTTCATTCAAGATAGCAATATGCCTCATTAATTCCTGCGTTCTGTGGTCTTCGACGTCGTTCATTCGCAGAGCCGTCCTAGAAGAATCCTGCAATCCGGGAGCGTAGTACAGAAAAGCTTGTAAGAAGAAGGCCTATTATCAAGATGCTGCCATACGTGAACTCTCGATGCGCGCGTTGTCACCACGGTGGCCGTCGATGTTCCTTGCAAGTTCTTCATTTCATTCAATATAGCAAGATGCCACGTTAATTCCTGCCTTCGGTGGTCTTAGACGTCGTTCATTCGCAGAGCCGTCCAAGAAGAATCCTGCAATCCGGGAGCGTAGTACAGAAAAGCTTGTAAGGACAGGGTCCGTCATCGAGAAGCTTCCATACGTGAAGTCTCGATGTGCGCGTTTTCATCACGGTGGCCGTCGATGGTCCTTGCACATTCTCGATTTCATTCAATATAGCAAGATGCCTCGTTAATTCCTGCGTTCAGTGGTTTTCGACGTCGTTCATTCCGAGAGCCGTCCTAGAAGCATCCTGCAATCCGGAAGCGTAGTACAGCAGAGCTTGTAAGAACAGGGTCCATCATCGAGATGCTGCCATACGTGAAGTCTCGATGCGCGCGTTGTCATCACGGTGGCCGTGGATGGTCCTTGCACGTTCTCCATATCATTCAATATAGCAAGATGCCTCGTTAATTCCTGCGTTCGGTGGTCTTCGACGTCGTTCATTCGCAGAGCCGTCCTAGAAGAATCCTGCAATCCGGGAGCGTAGTAAAGAAAGCTTGTAAGAACAGGACCCATCATCGAGACGCTGCCGTACGTGAAGTCTCGATGCGAGCGTTGACATCATGGTGGCCTCCGGTGGTCCTTGCACGTTCTACATTTCATTCAAGATAGCAATATGCCTCATTAATTCCTGCGTTCTGTGGTCTTCGACGTCGTTCATTCGCAGAGCCGTCCTAGAAGAATTCTGCCATCCGGGAGCGTAGTACAGAAAAGCTTTTAAGAACAAGGCCTATTACCGAGATGCTGCCATACGTGAACTCTCGATGCGCGCGTTGTCACCACGGTGGCCGTCGATGGTCCTTGCAAGTTCTTCATTTCATTCAATATAGCAAGATGCCACGTTAAGTCCTGCCTTCGGTGGTCTTCGACGTCGTTCGTTCACAGAGCCGTCCTAGAAGCATCCTGCAATCCGGGAGCGTAGTACAGAAAAGCTTGTAAGAACAAGCCCCATCTTCAAGATGCTGCCATACGTGAAGTCTCGATGCGCGCGTTTTCATCACGGCGGCCGTCGATGGTCCTTGCACGTTCTCCAATTCAATCAAGATAGCAAGATGTCTCGTTAATTCCTGCGTTCGGTGGTCTTCGACGTCGTTCATTCGCAGAGCCGTCCTAGAAGCATCCTGCAATCCGGGAGCGTAGTACAGCAAAGCTTGTAAGAACAAAGCCCATCATCGAGATGCTGCCATACGTGAAGTCTCGATGCGCGCGTTGACATCACGGTGGCTGTCGATGGTCCATGCACGTTCTCCATTTCATTCAAGGTAGCAAGATGTCTCGTTAATTCCTGCGTTCAGTGGTCTTCGACGTCGTTCATTCGCAGAGCCGTCCAAAGAGCATCCTGCAATCCGGGAGCGTAGTATATCAGAGCTTGTAAGAACAGGGTCCATCATCGAGATGCTGCCATACGTGAACTCTCGATGCGCGCGTTTTCATCACGGTGGACGTTCATGGTCCTTGAACGTTCTCCATTTCTTTCAATATAGCAAGATGCCACGTTAATTTCTGAGTTCGGTGGTGTTCGACGTCGTTCATCCGCAGAGCCGTCCTAGAAGCATCCTGCAATCCGGGAGCGTAGTACAGAAAAGCTTCTAAGAACAAGGCCCATCATCGAGATGCTGCCAAATATGAAGTCTCGATGCGCGCGTTTTCATCACGGTGGCCGTCGATGTTCCTTGCACGTTCTCCATTTCAATCAAGACAGCAAGATATATCGTTAATTCCTGCGTTCAGTGGTCTTCGACGCCGTTCATTCGCAGAGCTGTCCTAGAAGCATCCTGCAATTCTGGAGCGTAGTACAGCAGAGCTTGTAAGAACAGGGTCCGTCATGGAGATGCTTCCATACGTGAAGTCTCGATGCGCGCGTTTTCATTACGGTGGCCGCCGATGGTCCTTGCACGTTCTCTATTTCATTCAATATAGCAAGATGCCTCGTTAATTCCTGCGTTCGGTGTTCTTCGACGTCTTTCATTCCGAGAGCCGTCCTAGAAGCATTCTGCAACCCGGGAGCGTAGTACAGCAGAGCTTGTAAGAACAGGGTCCATCATCGAAATGCTGCCATACGTGAAGTCTCGATGCGCGCGTTTTCATCACGGTGGCCGTCGATGATCCTTGCACGTTCTCCATTTCAATTAAGATAGCAAGATGTATCGTTATTTCCTGCGTTCAGTGGTCTTCGACGCCGTTCATTCGCAGAGCTGTCCTAGAAGCATCCTGCAATCCTGGAGCGTAGTACAGCAAAACTTGTAAGAAAAGGGTCCGACATCGAGATGCTTACATACGTGAAGTCTCGATGCGCGCGTTTTCATCACGGTGGCCGTCGATGGTCCTTGCACGTTCTCCATTTCATTCAATATAGCAAGATGCCTCGTTAATTCCTGCGTTCGGTGGTCTTCGACATCGTTCATTCCGAGAGCCGTCCTAGAAGCATTCTGCAATCCGGGAGCGTAATACAGCAGAGCTGGTAAGAACAGGGTCCATCATCGAGATGCTGCCATACGTGAAGTCTCGAAGCGCGCGTTGTCATCACGGTGGCCGTCGATGGTCCTTGCACGTTCTTCATTTCATACTATATAGCAAGATGCCACGTTAATTCCTGCGTTCGGTGGTCTTCGACGTCGTACATTCGCAGAGCCGTGCTAGAAGCATCCTGCAATCCGGGAGCGTAGTAGAGAAAAGCTTGTAAGAACAAGGCCCATCATCGCGATGCTGCCTTACGTGAAGTCTCGATGCGCGCGTTTTCATCACGATGGCCGTCGATGGTCCCTGCACGCTCTCTATTTCATTCAATATAGCAAGATGCCACGTTGATTCCTGCGTTCGGTGGTCTTCGACGCCGTTCATTCGCAGAGCCGTCCTAGAAGCATCCTGCAATCCGGGAGCGTAGTACAGCAGAGCTTGTAAGAACAGTGCCCATCATCGAGATGCTGCCAAACGTGAAGTCTCGATGCGTGCGTTGACATCACGGTGGCCGTGGATGGTCCTTGCACGTTCTCCATATCATTCAAAATAGCAAGATGCCTCGTTAATTCCTGCGTTCGGTGGTCTTCGACGTCGTTCATTCCAAGAGTCGTCCTAGAAGCATCCTGCAATCCACGAGCGTAGTACAGCAAAGCTTGTAAGAACAGGACCCATCATCGAGACGCTGCCGTACGTGAAGTCTCGATGCGAGCATTGACATCACGGTGGCCTCCGATGGTCCTTGCACGTTATACATTTCATTCAAGATAGCAATATGCCTCATTAATTCCTGCGTTCTGTGGTCTTCGACGTCGTTCATTCGCAGAGCCGTCCTAGAAGAATCCTGCAATCCGGGAGCGTAGTACAGAAAAGCTTGTAAGAAGAAGGCCTATTATCAAGATGCTGCCATACGTGAACTCTCGATGCGCGCGTTGTCACCACGGTGGCCGTCGATGTTCCTTGCAAGTTCTTCATTTCATTCAATATAGCAAGATGCCACGTTAATTCCTGCCTTCGGTGGTCTTAGACGTCGTTCATTCGCAGAGCCGTCCAAGAAGAATCCTGCAATCCGGGAGCGTAGTACAGAAAAGCTTGTAAGGACAGGGTCCGTCATCGAGAAGCTTCCATACGTGAAGTCTCGATGTGCGCGTTTTCATCACGGTGGCCGTCGATGGTCCTTGCACATTCTCCATTTCATTCAATATAGCAAGATGCCTCGTTAATTCCTGCGTTCAGTGGTTTTCGACGTCGTTCATTCCGAGAGCCGTCCTAGAAGCATCCTGCAATCCGGAAGCGTAGTACAGCAGAGCTTGTAAGAACAGGGTCCATCATCGAGATGCTGCCATACGTGAAGTCTCGATGCGCGCGTTGTCATCACGGTGGCCGTGGATGGTCCTTGCACGTTCTCCATATCATTCAATATAGCAAGATGCCTCGTTAATTCCTGCGTTCGGTGGTCTTCGACGTCGTTCATTCGCAGAGCCGTCCTAGAAGAATCCTGCAATCCGGGAGCGTAGTAAAGAAAGCTTGTAAGAACAGGACCCATCATCGAGACGCTGCCGTACGTGAAGTCTCGATGCGAGCGTTGACATCATGGTGGCCTCCGGTGGTCCTTGCACGTTCTACATTTCATTCAAGATAGCAATATGCCTCATTAATTCCTGCGTTCTGTGGTCTTCGACGTCGTTCATTCGCAGAGCCGTCCTAGAAGAATTCTGCAATCCGGGAGCGTAGTACAGAAAAGCTTGTAAGAACAAGGCCTATTATCGAGATGCTGCCATACGTGAACTCTCGATGCGCGCGTTGTCACCACGGTGGCCGTCGATGGTCCTTGCAAGTTCTTCATTTCATTCAATATAGCAAGATGCCACGTTAATTCCTGCCTTCGGTGGTCTTCGACGTCGTTCGTTCACAGAGCCGTCCTAGAAGCATACTGCAATCCGGGAGCGTAGTACAGAAAAGCTTGTAAGAACAAGCCCCATCTTCAAGATGCTGCCATACGTGAAGTCTCGATGCGCGCGTTTTCATCACGGTGGCCGTCGATGGTCCTTGCACGTTCTCCAATTCAATCAAGATAGCAAGATGTCTCGTTAATTCCTGCGTTCGGTGGTCTTCGACGTCGTTCATTCGCAGAGCCGTCCTAGAAGCATCCTGCAATCCGGGAGCGTAGTACAGCAAAGCTTGTAAGAACAAAGCCCATCATCGAGATGCTGCCATACGTGAAGTCTCGATGCGCGCGTTGACATCACGGTGGCTGTCGATGGTCCATGCACGTTCTCCATTTCATTCAAGGTAGCAAGATGTCTCGTTAATTCCTGCGTTCAGTGGTCTTCGACGTCGTTCATTCGCAGAGCCGTCCAAAGAGCATCCTGCAATCCGGGAGCGTAGTATATCAGAGCTTGTAAGAACAGGGTCCATCATCGAGATGCTGCCATACGTGAACTCTCGATGCGCGCGTTTTCATCACGGTGGACGTTCATGGTCCTTGAACGTTCTCCATTTCTTTCAATATAGCAAGATGCCACGTTAATTTCTGAGTTCGGTGGTGTTCGACGTCGTTCATCCGCAGAGCCGTCCTAGAAGCATCCTGCAATCCGGGAGCGTAGTACAGAAAAGCTTCTAAGAACAAGGCCCATCATCGAGATGCTGCCAAATATGAAATCTCGATGCGCGCGTTTTCATCACGGTGGCCGTCGATGTTCCTTGCACGTTCTCCATTTCAATCAAGACAGCAAGATATATCGTTAATTCCTGCGTTCAGTGGTCTTCGACGCCGTTCATTCGCAGAGCTGTCCTAGAAGCATCCTGCAATTCTGGAGCGTAGTACAGCAGAGCTTGTAAGAACAGGGTCCGTCATGGAGATGCTTCCATACGTGAAGTCTCGATGCGCGCGTTTTCATTACGGTGGCCGCCGATGGTCCTTGCACGTTCTCTATTTCATTCAATATAGCAAGATGCCTCGTTAATTCCTGCGTTCGGTGTTCTTCGACGTCTTTCATTCCGAGAGCCGTCCTAGAAGCATTCTGCAACCCGGGAGCGTAGTACAGCAGAGCTTGTAAGAACAGGGTCCATCATCGAAATGCTGCCATACGTGAAGTCTCGATGCGCGCGTTGTCATCACGGTGGCCGTGGATGGTCCTTGCACGTTCTCCATATCATTCAATATAGCAAGATGCCTCGTTAATTCCTGCGTTCGGTGGTCTTCGACGTCGTTCATTCGCAGAGCCGTCCTAGAAGAATCCTGCAATCCGGGAGCGTAGTAAAGAAAGCTTGTAAGAACAGGACCCATCATCGAGACGCTGCCGTACGTGAAGTCTCGATGCGAGCGTTGACATCATGGTGGCCTCCGGTGGTCCTTGCACGTTCTACATTTCATTCAAGATAGCAATATGCCTCATTAATTCCTGCGTTCTGTGGTCTTCGACGTCGTTCATTCGCAGAGCCGTCCTAGAGGAATTCTGCAATCCGGGAGCGTAGTACAGAAAAGCTTGTAAGAACAAGGCCTATTATCGAGATGCTGCCATACGTGAACTCTCGATGCGCGCGTTGTCACCACGGTGGCCGTCGATGGTCCTTGCAAGTTCTTCATTTCATTCAATATAGCAAGATGCCACGTTAATTCCTGCCTTCGGTGGTCTTCGACGTCGTTCGTTCACAGAGCCGTCCTAGAAGCATCCTGCAATCCGGGAGCGTAGTACAGAAAAGCTTGTAAGAACAAGCCCCATCTTCAAGATGCTGCCATACGTGAAGTCTCGATGCGCGCGTTTTCATCACGGTGGCCGTCGATGGTCCTTGCACGTTCTCCAATTCAATCAAGATAGCAAGATGTCTCGTTAATTCCTGCGTTCGGTGGTCTTCGACGTCGTTCATTCGCAGAGCCGTCCTCGAAGCATCCTGCAATCCGGGAGCGTAGTACAGCAAAGCTTGTAAGAACAAAGCCCATCATCGAGATGCTGCCATACGTGAAGTCTCGATGCGCGCGTTGACATCACGGTGGCTGTCGATGGTCCATGCACGTTCTCCATTTCATTCAAGGTAGCAAGATGTCTCGTTAATTCCTGCGTTCAGTGGTCTTCGACGTCGTTCATTCGCAGAGCCGTCGAAAGAGCATCCTGCAATCCGGGAGCGTAGTATATCAGAGCTTGTAAGAACAGGGTCCATCATCGAGATGCTGCCATACGTGAACTCTCGATGCGCGCGTTTTCATCACGGTACGTTCATGGTCCTTGAACGTTCTCCATTTCTTTCAATATAGCAAGATGCCACGTTAATTTCTGAGTTCGGTGGTGTTCGACGTCGTTCATCCGCAGAGCCGTCCTAGAAGCATCCTGCAATCCGGGAGCGTAGAACAGAAAAGCTTCTAAGAACAAGGCCCATCATCGAGATGCTGCCAAATATGAAGTCTCGATGCGCGCGTTTTCATCACGGTGGCCGTCGATGTTCCTTGCACGTTCTCCATTTCAATCAAGACAGCAAGATATATCGTTAATTCCTGCGTTCAGTGGTCTTCGACGCCGTTCATTCGCAGAGCTGTCCTAGAAGCATCCTGCAATTCTGGAGCGTAGTACAGCAGAGCTTGTAAGAACAGGGTCCGTCATGGAGATGCTTCCATACGTGAAGTCTCGATGCGCGCGTTTTCATTACGGTGGCCGCTGATGGTCCTTGCACGTTCTCTATTTCATTCAATATAGCAAGATGCCTCGTTAATTCCTGCGTTCGGTGTTCTTCGACGTCTTTCATTCCGAGAGCCGTCCTAGAAGCATTCTGCAACCCGGGAGCGTAGTACAGCAGAGCTTGTAAGAACAGGGTCCATCATCGAAATGCTGCCATACGTGAAGTCTCGATGCGCGCGTTTTCATCACGGTGGCCGTCGATGATCCTTGCACGTTCTCCATTTCAATTAAGATAGCAAGATGTATCGTTATTTCCTGCGTTCAGTGGTCTTCGACGCCGTTCATTCGCAGAGCTGTCCTAGAAGCATACTGCAATCCTGGAGCGTAGTACAGCAGAGCTTGTAAGAAAAGGGTCCGACATCGAGATGCTTACATACGTGAAGTCTCTATGCGCGCGTTTTCATCACGGTGGCCGTCGATGGTCCTTGCACGTTCTCCATTTCATTCAATATAGCAAGATGCCTCGTTAATTCCTGCGTTCGGTGGTCTTCGACATCGTTCATTCCGAGAGCCGTCCTAGAAGCATTCTGCAATCCGGGAGCGTAATACAGCAGAGCTTGTAAGAACAGGGTCCATCATCGAGATGCTGCCATACGTGAAGTCTCGAAGCGCGCGTTGTCATCACGGTGGCCGTCGATGGTCCTTGCACGTTCTTCATTTCATACTGTATAGCAAGATGCCACGTTAATTCCTGCGTTCGGTGGTCTTCGACGTCGTACATCCGCAGAGCCGTGCTAGAAGCATCCTGCAATCCGGGAGTGTAGTAGAGAAAAGCTTGTAAGAACAAGGCCCATCATCGCGATGCTGCCTTACGTGAAGTCTCGATGCGCGCGTTTTCATCACGGTGGCCGTCGATGGTCCTTGCACGCTCTCTATTTCATTCAATATAGCAAGATGCCACGTTGATTCCTGCGTTCGGTGGTCTTCGACGCCGTTCATTCGCAGAGCCGTCCTAGAAGCATCCTGCTATCCGGGAGCGTAGTACAGCAGAGCTTGTAAGAACAGTGCCCATCATCGAGATGCTGCCAAACGTGAAGTCTCGATGCGTGCGTTGACATCACGGTGGCCGTGGATGGTCCTTGCACGTTCTCCATATCATTCAAAATAGCAAGATGCCTCGTTAATTCCTGCGTTCGGTGGTCTTCGACGTCGTTCATTCCAAGAGTCGTCCTAGAAGCATCCTGCAATCCAGGAGCGTAGTACAGCAAAGCTTGTAAGAGCAGGACCCATCATCGAGACGCTGCCGTACGTGAAGTCTCGATGCGAGCATTGACATCACGGTGGCCTCCGATGGTCCTTGCACGTTATACATTTCATTCAAGATAGCAAGATGCCTCGTTAATTCCTGCGTTCGGTGGTCTTCGACGTCGTTCATTCGCAGAGCCGTCCTAGAAGAATCCTGCAATCCGGGAGCGTAGTAAAGAAAGCTTGTAAGAACAGGACCCATCATCGAGACGCTGCCGTACGTGAAGTCTCGATGCGAGCGTTGACATCATGGTGGCCTCCGGTGGTCCTTGCACGTTCTACATTTCATTCAAGATAGCAATATGCCTCATTAATTCCTGCGTTCTGTGGTCTTTGACGTCGTTCATTCGCAGAGCCGTCCTAGAAGAATTCTGCAATCCGGGAGCGTAGTACAGAAAAGCTTGTAAGAACAAGGCCTATTATCGAGATGCTGCTATACGTGAACTCTCGATGCGCGCGTTGTCACCACGGTGGCCGTCGATGGTCCTTGCAAGTTCTTCATTTCATTCAATATAGCAAGATGCCACGTTAATTCCTGCCTTCGGTGGTCTTCGACGTCGTTCGTTCGCAGAGCCGTCCTAGAAGCATCCTGCAATCCGGGAGCGTAGTACAGAAAAGCTTCTAAGAACAAGGCCCATCATCGAGATGCTGCGATACATGATACATGCGATACATAGGGGGCCCGAAGCTCGTCAAGTGGAAACTTCCACTTTTTCTTCGAGCCCTCCTCGTCCTCCGCTAATCTTTTTGTGAGGAAGAAATAAAATTATTGATTGATTGATTGATTGATTGAAGTCTCGATGCGCGCGTTTTCATCACGGTGGCCGTCGATGGTCCTTGCACGTTCTCCTTTTCAATCAAGACAGCAAGATATACCGTTAATTCCTGCGCTCAGTGGTCTTCGACGCCGTTCATTCGCAGAGCTGTCCTAGAAGCATCCTGCAATCCTGGAGCGTAGTACAGCAGAGCTTGTAAGAACAGGATCCGTCATCGAGATGCTTCCATGCGTGAAGTCTCGATGCGCGCGTTTTCATCACGGTGGCCGCCGATGGTCCTTGCACGTTCTCCATTTCATTCAATATAGCAAGATGCCTCGTTAATTCCTGCGTTCGGTGTTCTTCGACGTCGTTCATTCCGAGAGCCGTCCTAGAAGCATTCTGCCACCCGAGAGCGTAATACAGCAGACCTTGTAAGAACAGGGTCCATCATCGAAATGCTGCCATACGTGAAGTCTCGATGCGCGCGTTTTCATCACGGTGGCCGTCGATGATCCTTGCACGTTCTCCATTTCAATTAAGATAGCAAGATGTATCGTTATTTCCTGCGTTCAGTGGTCTTCGACGCCGTTCATTCGCAGAGCTGTCCTAGAAGCATCCTGCAATCCTGGAGCGTAGTACAGATGAGCTTGTAAGAAAAGGGTCCGTCATCGAGATGCTTACATACGTGAAGTCTCGATGCACGCGTATTCATCACGGTGGCCGTCGATGGTCCTTGCACGTTCTCCATTTCATTCAATATAGCAAGATGCCTCGTTAATTCCTGCGTTCGGTGGTCTTCGACGTCGTACATTCGCATAGCCGTCCTAGAACAATCCTGCAATCCGGGAGCGCAGTACAGAAAAGCTTGTAAGAACAAGGCCCATTATCGCGATGCTGCCTTACGTGAAGTCTCGATTCGCGCGTTTTCATCCCGGTGGCCGTCGATGGTCCTTGCACGCTCTCTATTTCATTCAATATAGCAAGATGCCTCGTTAATTCCTGCGTTCAGTGGTCTTCGACGTCGTTCATTCCGAGAGCCGTCCTAGAAGCATCCTGCAATCCGGAAGCGTAGTACAGCAGAGCTTGTAAGAACAGGGTCCATCGTCGAGATGCTGCCATACGTGAAGTCTCGATGCGCGCGCTGTCATCACGGTGGCCGTCGATGGTCCTTGCACGTTCTTCATTTCATTCTATATAGCAAGATGCCACGTTAATTCCTGCGTTCGGTGGTCTTCGACGCCGTTCATTCGCAGAGCTGTCTTAGAAGCATCCTGCAATCCGGGAGCGTAGTACAGCAGAGCTTGTCAGAAAAGGGCCCATCATCGAGATGCTGCGATACGTGAAGTCTCGATGCGCGCGTTGTCATCACGGTGGCCGTCGATGGGCCTTGCACGTTCTCCATTTCATTCAATATACCAGGATGCCACGTTAATTCCTGCGTTCGGTGGTCTTCGACGTCGTTTATTCGCAGAGCCGTCCTAGAAGCATTCTGCAATCCGGGAGCGTAGTACAGCAGAGCTTGTAAGAACAGGGTCCATCATCGAAATGCTGCCATACGTGAAGTCTCGATGCGCGCGTTGACATCACGGTGGCCGTGGATGGTCCTTGCACGTTCTCCATATCATTCAAAATAGCAAGATGCCTCGTTAATTCCTGCGTTCGGTGGTCTTCGACGTCGTTCATTCGCAGAGCCGTCCTAGAAGCATCCTGCAATCCGGGAGCGTAGTACAGAAAAGCTTGTACGAACAAGGCCCATCATCGAGATGCTGCCATACGTGAGGTCTCGATGCGCGCGTTGTCACCACGGCGGCCGTCGTTGGTCCTTGCACGTTCTTCATTTCATTCAATATAGCAAGATGCCACGTTAATTCCTGCGTTCGGTGGTCTTCGACGTCGTTCATTCGCAGAGCCGTCCTAGAAGAATCCTGCAATCCGGGAGCGTAGTACATAAAAGCTTGTAAGAACAAGGCCCATCTTCGAGATGCTGCCATACGTGAAGTCTCGATGCGCGCGTTTTCATCACGGTGGCCGTCGATGGTCCTTGCACGTTCTCCAATTCAATCAAGATAGCAAGATGTCTCGTTAATTCCTGCGTTCAGTGGTCTTCGACGCCGTTCATTCCCAGAGCTGTCCTAGAAGCATCCTGCAATCCGGGAGCGTAGTACAGCAGAGCTTGTAAGAACAGGGTCCGTCATCGAGAAGCTTCCATACGTGAAGTCTCGATGCGCGCGTTTTCATTACGGTGGCCGCCGATGGTCCTTGCACGTTCGCTATTTCATTCAATATAGCAAGATGCCTCGTTAATTCCTGCGTTCGGTGGTCTTCGACATCGTTCATTCCGAGAGCCGTCCTAGAAGCATTCTGCAATCCGGGAGCGTAATACAGCAGAGCTTGTAAGAACAGGGTCCATCATCGAGATGCTGCCATACGTGAAGTCTCGAAGCGCGCGTTGTCATCACGGTGGCCGTCGATGGTCCTTGCACGTTCTTCATTTCATACTATATAGCAAGATGCCACGTTAATTCCTGCGTTCGGTGGTCTTCGACGTCGTACATTCGCAGAGCCGTGCTAGAAGCATCCTGCAATCCGGAAGCGTAGTAGAGAAAAGCTTGTAAGAACAAGGCCCATCATCGCGATGCTGCCTTACGTGAAGTCTCGATGCGCGCGTTTTCATCACGGTGGCCGTCGATGGTCCTTGCACGCTCTCTATTTCATTCAATATAGCAAGATGCCACGTTGATTCCTGCGTTCGGTGGTCTTCGACGCCGTTCATTCGCAGAGCCGTCCTAGAAGCATCCTGCAATCCGGGAGCGTATTACAGCAGAGCTTGTAACAGTGCCCATCATCGAGATGCTGCCAAACGTGAAGTCTCGATGCGTGCGTTGACATCGCGGTGGCCGTGGATGGTCCTTGCACGTTCTCCATATAAATTAAAAATAGCAAGATGCCTCGTTAATTCCTGCGTTCGGTGGTCTTCGACGTCGTTCATTCCAAGAGTCGTCCTAGAAGCATCCTGCAATCCAGGAGCGTAGTACAGCAAAGCTTGTAAGAACAGGACCCATCATCGAGACGCTGCCGTACGTGAAGTCTCGATGCGAGCATTGACATCACGGTGGCCTCCGATGGTCCTTGCACGTTATACATTTCATTCAAGATAGCAATATGCCTCATTAATTCCTGCGTTCTGTGGTCTTCGACGTCGTTCATTCGCAGAGCCGTCCTAGAAGAATCCTGCAATCCGGGAGCGTAGTACAGAAAAGCTTGTAAGAAGAAGGCCTATTATCAAGATGCTGCCATACGTGAACTCTCGATGCGCGCGTTGTCACCACGGTGGCCGTCGATGTTCCTTGCAAGTTCTTCATTTCATTCAATATAGCAAGATGCCACGTTAATTCCTGCCTTCGGTGGTCTTAGACGTCGTTCATTCGCAGAGCCGTCCAAGAAGAATCCTGCAATCCGGGAGCGTAGTACAGAAAAGCTTGTAAGGACAGGGTCCGTCATCGAGAAGCTTCCATACGTGAAGTCTCGATGTGCGCGTTTTCATCACGGTGGCCGTCGATGGTCCTTGCACATTCTCCATTTCATTCAATATAGCAAGATGCCTCGTTAATTCCTGCGTTCAGTGGTTTTCGACGTCGTTCATTCCGAGAGCCGTCCTAGAAGCATCCTGCAATCCGGAAGCGTAGTACAGCAGAGCTTGTAAGAACAGGGTCCATCATCGAGATGCTGCCATACGTGAAGTCTCGATGCGCGCGTTGTCATCACGGTGGCCGTGGATGGTCCTTGCACGTTCTCCATATCATTCAATATAGCAAGATGCCTCGTTAATTCCTGCGTTCGGTGGTCTTCGACGTCGTTCATTCGCAGAGCCGTCCTAGAAGAATCCTGCAATCCGGGAGCGTAGTAAAGAAAGCTTGTAAGAACAGGACCCATCATCGAGACGCTGCCGTACGTGAAGTCTCGATGCGAGCGTTGACATCATGGTGGCCTCCGGTGGTCCTTGCACGTTCTACATTTCATTCAAGATAGCAATATGCCTCATTAATTCCTGCGTTCTGTGGTCTTCGACGTCGTTCATTCGCAGAGCCGTCCTAGAAGAATTCTGCCATCCGGGAGCGTAGTACAGAAAAGCTTGTAAGAACAAGGCCTATTACCGAGATGCTGCCATACGTGAACTCTCGATGCGCGCGTTGTCACCACGGTGGCCGTCGATGGTCCTTGCAAGTTCTTCATTTCATTCAATATAGCAAGATGCCACGTTAAGTCCTGCCTTCGGTGGTCTTCGACGTCGTTCGTTCACAGAGCCGTCCTAGAAGCATCCTGCAATCCGGGAGCGTAGTACAGAAAAGCTTGTAAGAACAAGCCCCATCTTCATGATGCTGCCATACATGAAGTCTCGATGCGCGCGTTTTCATCACGGTGGCCGTCGATGGTCCTTGCACGTTCTCCAATTCAATCAAGATAGCAAGATGTCTCGTTAATTCCTGCGTTCGGTGGTCTTCGACGTCGTTCATTCGCAGAGCCGTCCTAGAAGCATCCTGCAATCCGGGAGCGTAGTACAGCAAAGCTTGTAAGAACAAAGCCCATCATCGAGATGCTGCCATACGTGAAGTCTCGATGCGCGCGTTGACATCACGGTGGCTGTCGATGGTCCATGCACGTTCTCCATTTCATTCAAGGTAGCAAGATGTCTCGTTAATTTCTGTGTTCAGTGGTCTTCGACGTCGTTCATTCGCAGAGCCGTCCAAAGAGCATCCTGCAATCCGGGAGCGTAGTATATCAGAGCTTGTAAGAACAGGGTCCATCATCGAGATGCTGCCATACGTGAACTCTCGATGCGCGCGTTTTCATCACGGTGGACGTTCATGGTCCTTGAACGTTCTCCATTTCTTTCAATATAGCAAGATGCCACGTTAATTTCTGAGTTCGGTGGTGTTCGACGTCGTTCATCCGCAGAGCCGTCCTAGAAGCATCCTGCAATCCGGGAGCGTAGTACAGAAAAGCTTCTAAGAACAAGGCCCATC
Organism: Amblyomma americanum; assembly: GCF_052857255.1. Classification (NCBI taxonomy): domain Eukaryota; kingdom Metazoa; phylum Arthropoda; class Arachnida; order Ixodida; family Ixodidae; genus Amblyomma; species Amblyomma americanum. The sequence goes on from NC_135501.1 coordinate 12,648,088, forward strand.
ATCGAGATGCTGCCAAATATGAAGTCTCGATGCGCGCGTTTTCATCACGGTGGCCGTCGATGTTCCTTGCACGTTCTCCATTTCAATCAAGACAGCAAGATATATCGTTAATTCCTGCGTTCAGTGGTCTTCGACGCCGTTCATTCGCAGAGCTGTCCTAGAAGCATCCTGCAATTCTGGAGCGTAGTACAGCAGAGCTTGTAAGAACAGGGTCCGTCATGGAGATGCTTCCATACGTGAAGTCTCGATGCGCGCGTTTTCATTACGGTGGCCGCCGATGGTCCTTGCACGTTCTCTATTTCATTCAATATAGCAAGATGCCTCGTTAATTCCTGCGTTCGGTGTTCTTCGACGTCTTTCATTCCGAGAGCCGTCCTAGAAGCATTCTGCAACCCGGGAGCGTAGTACAGCAGAGCTTGTAAGAACAGGGTCCATCATCGAAATGCTGCCATACGTGAAGTCTCGATGCGCGCGTTTTCATCACGGTGGCCGTCGATGATCCTTGCACGTTCTCCATTTCAATTAAGATAGCAAGATGTATCGTTATTTCCTGCGTTCAGTGGTCTTCGACGCCGTTCATTCGCAGAGCTGTCCTAGAAGCATCCTGCAATCCTGGAGCGTAGTACAGCAAAACTTGTAAGAAAAGGGTCCGACATCGAGATGCTTACATACGTGAAGTCTCGATGCGCGCGTTTTCATCACGGTGGCCGTCGATGGTCCTTGCACGTTCTCCATTTCATTCAATATAGCAAGATGCCTCGTTAATTCCTGCGATCGGTGGTCTTCGACATCGTTCATTCCGAGAGCCGTCCTAGAAGCATTCTGCAATCCGGGAGCGTAATACAGCAGAGCTTGTAAGAACAGGGTCCATCATCGAGATGCTGCCATACGTGAAGTCTCGAAACGCGCGTTGTCATCACGGTGGCCGTCGATGGTCCTTGCACGTTCTTCATTTCATACTATATAGCAAGATGCCACGTTAATTCCTGCGTTCGGTGGTCTTCGACGTCGTACATTCGCAGAGCCGTGCTAGAAGCATCCTGCAATCCGGGAGCGTAGTAGAGAAAAGCTTGTAAGAACAAGGCCCATCATCGCGATGCTGCCTTACGTGAAGTGTCGATGCGCGCGTTTTCATCACGATGGCCGTCGATGGTCCCTGCACGCTCTCTATTTCATTCAATATAGCAAGATGCCACGTTGATTCCTGCGTTCGGTGGTCTTCGACGCCGTTCATTCGCAGAGCCGTCCTAGAAGCATCCTGCAATCCGGGAGCGTAGTACAGCAGAGCTTGTAACAGTGCCCATCATCGAGATGCTGCCAAACGTGAAGTCTCGATGCGTGCGTTGACATCACGGTGGCCGTGGATGGTCCTTGCACGTTCTCCATATAAATTCAAAATAGCAAGATGCCTCGTTAATTCCTGCGTTCGGTGGTCTTCGACGTCGTTCATTCCAAGAGTCGTCCTAGAAGCATCCTGCAATCCAGGAGCGTAGTACAGCAAAGCTTGTAAGAACAGGACCCATCATCGAGACGCTGCCGTACGTGAAGTCTCGATGCGAGCATTGACATCACGGTGGCCTCCGATGGTCCTTGCACGTTATACATTTCATTCAAGATAGCAATATGCCTCATTAATTCCTGCGTTCTGTGGTCTTCGACGTCGTTCATTCGCAGAGCCGTCCTAGAAGAATCCTGCAATCCGGGAGCGTAGTACAGAAAAGCTTGTAAGAAGAAGGCCTATTATCAAGATGCTGCCATACGTGAACTCTCGATGCGCGCGTTGTCACCACGGTGGCCGTCGATGTTCCTTGCAAGTTCTTCATTTCATTCAATATAGCAAGATGCCACGTTAATTCCTGCCTTCGGTGGTCTTAGACGTCGTTCATTCGCAGAGCCGTCCAAGAAGAATCCTGCAATCCGGGAGCGTAGTACAGAAAAGCTTGTAAGGACAGGGTCCGTCATCGAGAAGCTTCCATACGTGAAGTCTCGATGTGCGCGTTTTCATCACGGTGGCCGTCGATGGTCCTTGCACATTCTCCATTTCATTCAATATAGCAAGATGCCTCGTTAATTCCTGCGTTCAGTGGTTTTCGACGTCGTTCATTCCGAGAGCCGTCCTAGAAGCATCCTGCAATCCGGAAGCGTAGTACAGCAGAGCTTGTAAGAACAGGGTCCATCATCGAGATGCTGCCATACGTGAAGTCTCGATGCGCGCGTTGTCATCACGGTGGCCGTGGATGGTCCTTGCACGTTCTCCATATCATTCAATATAGCAAGATGCCTCGTTAATTCCTGCGTTCGGTGGTCTTCGACGTCGTTCATTCGCAGAGCCGTCCTAGAAGAATCCTGCAATCCGGGAGCGTAGTAAAGAAAGCTTGTAAGAACAGGACCCATCATCGAGACGCTGCCGTACGTGAAGTCTCGATGCGAGCGTTGACATCATGGTGGCCTCCGGTGGTCCTTGCACGTTCTACATTTCATTCAAGATAGCAATATGCCTCATTAATTCCTGCGTTCTGTGGTCTTCGACGTCGTTCATTCGCAGAGCCGTCCTAGAAGAATTCTGCCATCCGGGAGCGTAGTACAGAAAAGCTTGTAAGAACAAGGCCTATTACCGAGATGCTGCCATACGTGAACTCTCGATGCGCGCGTTGTCACCACGGTGGCCGTCGATGGTCCTTGCAAGTTCTTCATTTCATTCAATATAGCAAGATGCCACGTTAAGTCCTGCCTTCGGTGGTCTTCGACGTCGTTCGTTCACAGAGCCGTCCTAGAAGCATCCTGCAATCCGGGAGCGTAGTACAGAAAAGCTTGTAAGAACAAGGCCCATCATCGAGATGCTGCCATACGTGAGGTCTCGATGCGCGCGTTGTCACCACGGCGGCCGTCGTTGGTCCTTGCACGTTCTTCATTTCATTCAATATAGCAAGATGCCACGTTAATTCCTGCGTTCGGTGGTCTTCGACGCCGTTCATTCGCAGAGCTGTCTTAGAAGCATCCTGCAATCCGGGAGCGTAGTACAGCAGAGCTTGTCAGAAAAGGGCCCATCATCGAGATGCTGCCATACGTGAAGTCTCGATGCGCGCGTTGTCATCACGGTGGCCGTCGATGGGCCTTGCACGTTCTCCATTTCATTCAATATACCAGGATGCCACGTTAATTCCTGCGTTCGGTGGTCTTCGACGTCGTTTATTCGCAGAGCCGTCCTAGAAGCATTCTGCAATCCGGGAGCGTAGTACAGCAGAGCTTGTAAGAACAGGGTCCATCATCGAAATGCTGCCATACGTGAAGTCTCGATGCGCGCGTTGACATCACGGTGGCCGTGGATGGTCCTTGCACGTTCTCCATATCATTCAAAATAGCAAGATGCCTCGTTAATTCCTGCGTTCGGTGGTCTTCGACGTCGTTCATTCGCAGAGCCGTCCTAGAAGCATCCTGCAATCCGGGAGCGTAGTACAGAAAAGCTTGTACGAACAAGGCCCATCATCGAGATGCTGCCATACGTGAGGTCTCGATGCGCGCGTTGTCACCACGGCGGCCGTCGTTGGTCCTTGCACGTTCTTCATTTCATTCAATATAGCAAGATGCCACGTTAATTCCTGCGTTCGGTGGTCTTCGACGTCGTTCATTCGCAGAGCCGTCCTAGAAGAATCCTGCAATCCGGGAGCGTAGTACATAAAAGCTTATAAGAACAAGGCCCATCTTCGAGATGCTGCCATACGTGAAGTCTCGATGCGCGCGTTTTCATCACGGTGGCCGTCGATGGTCCTTGCACGTTCTCCAATTCAATCAAGATAGCAAGATGTCTCGTTAATTCCTGCGTTCAGTGGTCTTCGACGCCGTTCATTCCCAGAGCTGTCCTAGAAGCATCCTGCAATCCGGGAGCGTAGTACAGCAGAGCTTGTAAGAACAGGGTCCGTCATCGAGAAGCTTCCATACGTGAAGTCTCGATGCGCGCGTTTTCATTACGGTGGCCGCCGATGGTCCTTGCACGTTCTCTATTTCATTCAATATAGCAAGATGCCTCGTTAATTCCTGCGTTCGGTGGTCTTCGACATCGTTCATTCCGAGAGCCGTCCTAGAAGCATTCTGCAATCCGGGAGCGTAATACAGCAGAGCTTGTAAGAACAGGGTCCATCATCGAGATGCTGCCATACGTGAAGTCTCGAAGCGCGCGTAGTCATCACGGTGGCCGTCGATGGTCCTTGCACGTTCTTCATTTCATACTATATAGCAAGATGCCACGTTAATTCCTGCGTTCGGTGGTCTTCGACGTCGTACATTCGCAGAGCCGTGCTAGAAGCATCCTGCAATCCGGAAGCGTAGTAGAAAAAAGCTTGTAAGAACAAGGCCCATCATCGCGATGCTGCCTTACGTGAAGTCTCGATGCGCGCGTTTTCATCACGGTGGCCGTCGATGGTCCTTGCACGCTCTCTATTTCATTCAATATAGCAAGATGCCACGTTGATTCCTGCGTTCGGTGGTCTTCGACGCCGTTCATTCGCAGAGCCGTCCTAGAAGCATCCTGCAATCCGGGAGCGTAGTACAGCAGAGCTTGTAACAGTGCCCATCATCGAGATGCTGCCAAACGTGAAGTCTCGATGCGTGCGTTGACATCGCGGTGGCCGTGGATGGTCCTTGCACGTTCTCCATATAAATTCAAAATAGCAAGATGCCTCGTTAATTCCTGCGTTCGGTGGTCTTCGACGTCGTTCATTCCAAGAGTCGTCCTAGAAGCATCCTGCAATCCAGGAGCGTAGTACAGCAAAGCTTGTAAGAACAGGACCCATCATCGAGACGCTGCCGTACGTGAAGTCTCGATGCGAGCATTGACATCACGGTGGCCTCCGATGGTCCTTGCACGTTATACATTTCATTCAAGATAGCAATATGCCTCATTAATTCCTGCGTTCTGTGGTCTTCGACGTCGTTCATTCGCAGAGCCGTCCTAGAAGAATCCTGCAATCCGGGAGCGTAGTACAGAAAAGCTTGTAAGAAGAAGGCCTATTATCAAGATGCTGCCATACGTGAACTCTCGATGCGCGCGTTGTCACCACGGTGGCCGTCGATGTTCCTTGCAAGTTCTTCATTTCATTCAATATAGCAAGATGCCACGTTAATTCCTGCCTTCGGTGGTCTTAGACGTCGTTCATTCGCAGAGCCGTCCAAGAAGAATCCTGCAATCCGGGAGCGTAGTACAGAAAAGCTTGTAAGGACAGGGTCCGTCATCGAGAAGCTTCCATACGTGAAGTCTCGATGTGCGCGTTTTCATCACGGTGGCCGTCGATGGTCCTTGCACATTCTCCATTTCATTCAATATAGCAAGATGCCTCGTTAATTCCTGCGTTCAGTGGTTTTCGACGTCGTTCATTCCGAGAGCCGTCCTAGAAGCATCCTGCAATCCGGAAGCGTAGTACAGCAGAGCTTGTAAGAACAGGGTCCATCATCGAGATGCTGCCATACGTGAAGTCTCGATGCGCGCGTTGTCATCACGGTGGCCGTGGATGGTCCTTGCAAGTTCTTCATTTCATTCAATATAGCAAGATGCCACGTTAAGTCCTTCCTTCGGTGGTCTTCGACGTCGTTCGTTCACAGAGCCGTCCTAGAAGCATCCTGCAATCCGGGAGCGTAGTACAGAAAAGCTTGTAAGAACAAGCCCCATCTTCAAGATGCTGCCATACATGAAGTCTCGATGCGCGCGTTTTCATCACGGTGGCCGTCGATGGTCCTTGCACGTTCTCCAATTCAATCAAGATAGCAAGATGTCTCGTTAATTCCTGCGTTCGGTGGTCTTCGACGTCGTTCATTCGCAGAGCCGTCCTAGAAGCATCCTGCAATCCGGGAGCGTAGTACAGCAAAGCTTGTAAGAACAAAGCCCATCATCGAGATGCTGCCATACGTGAAGTCTCGATGCGCGCGTTGACATCACGGTGGCTGTCGATGGTCCATGCACGTTCTCCATTTCATTCAAGGTAGCAAGATGTCTCGTTAATTTCTGTGTTCAGTGGTCTTCGACGTCGTTCATTCGCAGAGCCGTCCAAAGAGCATCCTGCAATCCGGGAGCGTAGTATATCAGAGCTTGTAAGAACAGGGTCCATCATCGAGATGCTGCCATACGTGAACTCTCGATGCGCGCGTTTTCATCACGGTGGACGTTCATGGTCCTTGAACGTTCTCCATTTCTTTCAATATAGCAAGATGCCACGTTAATTTCTGAGTTCGGTGGTGTTCGACGTCGTTCATCCGCAGAGCCGTCCTAGAAGCATCCTGCAATCTGGGAGCGTAGTACAGAAAAGCTTCTAAGAACAAGGCCCATCATCGAGATGCTGCCAAATATGAAGTCTCGATGCGCGCGTTTTCATCACGGTGGCCGTCGATGTTCCTTGCACGTTCTCCATTTCAATCAAGACAGCAAGATATATCGTTAATTCCTGCGTTCAGTGGTCTTCGACGCCGTTCATTCGCAGAGCTGTCCTAGAAGCATCCTGCAATTCTGGAGCGTAGTACAGCAGAGCTTGTAAGAACAGGGTCCGTCATGGAGATGCTTCCATACGTGAAGTCTCGATGCGCGCGTTTTCATTACGGTGGCCGCCGATGGTCCTTGCACGTTCTCTATTTCATTCAATATAGCAAGATGCCTCGTTAATTCCTGCGTTCGGTGTTCTTCGACGTCTTTCATTCCGAGAGCCGTCCTAGAAGCATTCTGCAACCCGGGAGCGTAGTACAGCAGAGCTTGTAAGAACAGGGTCCATCATCGAAATGCTGCCATACGTGAAGTCTCGATGCGCGCGTTTTCATCACGGTGGCCGTCGATGATCCTTGCACGTTCTCCATTTCAATTAAGATAGCAAGATGTATCGTTATTTCCTGCGTTCAGTGGTCTTCGACGCCGTTCATTCGCAGAGCTGTCCTAGAAGCATCCTGCAATCCTGGAGCGTAGTACAGCAAAACTTGTAAGAAAAGGGTCCGACATCGAGATGCTTACATACGTGAAGTCTCGATGCGCGCGTTTTCATCACGGTGGCCGTCGATGGTCCTTGCACGTTCTCCATTTCATTCAATATAGCAAGATGCCTCGTTAATTCCTGCGTTCGGTAATCTTCGACATCGTTCATTCCGAGAGCCGTCCTAGAAGCATTCTGCAATCCGGGAGCGTAATACAGCAGAGCTTGTAAGAACAGGGTCCATCATCGAGATGCTGCCATACGTGAAGTCTCGAAGCTCGCGTTGTCATCACGGTGGCCGTCGATGGTCCTTGCACGTTCTTCATTTCATACTATATAGCAAGATGCCACGTTAATTCCTGCGTTCGGTGGTCTTCGACGTCGTACATTCGCAGAGCCGTGCTAGAAGCATCCTGCAATCCGGGAGCGTAGTAGAGAAAAGCTTGTAAGAACAAGGCCCATCATCGCGATGCTGCCTTACGTGAAGTGTCGATGCGCGCGTTTTCATCACGATGGCCGTCGATGGTCCCTGCACGCTCTCTATTTCATTCAATATAGCAAGATGCCACGTTGATTCCTGCGTTCGGTGGTCTTCGACGCCGTTCATTCGCAGAGCCGTCCTAGAAGCATCCTGCAATCCGGGAGCGTAGTACAGCAGAGCTTGTAACAGTGCCCATCATCGAGATGCTGCCAAACGTGAAGTCTCGATGCGTGCGTTGACATCACGGTGGCCGTGGATGGTCCTTGCACGTTCTCCATATAAATTCAAAATAGCAAGATGCCTCGTTAATTCCTGCGTTCGGTGGTCTTCGACGTCGTTCATTCCAAGAGTCGTCCTAGAAGCATCCTGCAATCCAGGAGCGTAGTACAGCAAAGCTTGTAAGAACAGGACCCATCATCGAGACGCTGCCGTACGTGAAGTCTCGATGCGAGCATTGACATCACGGTGGCCTCCGATGGTCCTTGCACGTTATACATTTCATTCAAGATAGCAATATGCCTCATTAATTCCTGCGTTCTGTGGTCTTCGACGTCGTTCATTCGCAGAGCCGTCCTAGAAGAATCCTGCAATCCGGGAGCGTAGTACAGAAAAGCTTGTAAGAAGAAGGCCTATTATCAAGATGCTGCCATACGTGAACTCTCGATGCGCGCGTTGTCACCACGGTGGCCGTCGATGTTCCTTGCAAGTTCTTCATTTCATTCAATATAGCAAGATGCCACGTTAATTCCTGCCTTCGGTGGTCTTAGACGTCGTTCATTCGCAGAGCCGTCCAAGAAGAATCCTGCAATCCGGGAGCGTAGTACAGCAGAGCTTGTAACAGTGCCCATCATCGAGATGCTGCCAAACGTGAAGTCTCGATGCGTGCGTTGACATCACGGTGGCCGTGGATGGTCCTTGCACGTTCTCCATATAAATTCAAAATAGCAAGATGCCTCGTTAATTCCTGCGTTCAGTGGTTTTCGACGTCGTTCATTCCGAGAGCCGTCCTAGAAGCATCCTGCAATCCGGAAGCGTAGTACAGCAGAGCTTGTAAGAACAGGGTCCATCATCGAGATGCTGCCATACGTGAAGTCTCGATGCGCGCGTTGTCATCACGGTGGCCGTGGATGGTCCTTGCAAGTTCTTCATTTCATTCAATATAGCAAGATGCCACGTTAAGTCCTGCCTTCGGTGGTCTTCGACGTCGTTCGTTCACAGAGCCGTCCTAGAAGCATCCTGCAATCCGGGAGCGTAGTACAGAAAAGCTTGTAAGAACAAGCCCCATCTTCAAGATGCTGCCATACATGAAGTCTCGATGCGCGCGTTTTCATCACGGTGGCCGTCGATGGTCCTTGCACGTTCTCCAATTCAATCAAGATAGCAAGATGTCTCGTTAATTCCTGCGTTCGGTGGTCTTCGACGTCGTTCATTCGCAGAGCCGTCCTAGAAGCATCCTGCAATCCGGGAGCGTAGTACAGCAAAGCTTGTAAGAACAAAGCCCATCATCGAGATGCTGCCATACGTGAAGTCTCGATGCGCGCGTTGACATCACGGTGGCTGTCGATGGTCCATGCACGTTCTCCATTTCATTCAAGGTAGCAAGATGTCTCGTTAATTTCTGTGTTCAGTGGTCTTCGACGTCGTTCATTCGCAGAGCCGTCCAAAGAGCATCCTGCAATCCGGGAGCGTAGTATATCAGAGCTTGTAAGAACAAAGCCCATCATCGAGATGCTGCCATACGTGAAGTCTCGATGCGCGCGTTGACATCACGGTGGCTGTCGATGGTCCATGCACGTTCTCCATTTCATTCAAGGTAGCAAGATGTCTCGTTAATTTCTGTGTTCAGTGGTCTTCGACGTCGTTCATTCGCAGAGCCGTCCAAAGAGCATCCTGCAATCCGGGAGCGTAGTATATCAGAGCTTGTAAGAACAGGGTCCATCATCGAGATGCTGCCATACGTGAACTCTCGATGCGCGCGTTTTCATCACGGTGGACGTTCATGGTCCTTGAACGTTCTCCATTTCTTTCAATATAGCAAGATGCCACGTTAATTTCTGAGTTCGGTGGTGTTCGACGTCGTTCATCCGCAGAGCCGTCCTAGAAGCATCCTGCAATCCGGGAGCGTAGTACAGAAAAGCTTCTAAGAACAAGGCCCATCATCGAGATGCTGCCAAATATGAAGTCTCGATGCGCGCGTTTTCATCACGGTGGCCGTCGATGTTCCTTGCACGTTCTCCATTTCAATCAAGACAGCAAGATATATCGTTAATTCCTGCGTTCAGTGGTCTTCGACGCCGTTCATTCGCAGAGCTGTCCTAGAAGCATCCTGCAATTCTGGAGCGTAGTACAGCAGAGCTTGTAAGAACAGGGTCCGTCATGGAGATGCTTCCATACGTGAAGTCTCGATGCGCGCGTTTTCATTACGGTGGCCGCCGATGGTCCTTGCACGTTCTCTATTTCATTCAATATAGCAAGATGCCTCGTTAATTCCTGCGTTCGGTGTTCTTCGACGTCTTTCATTCCGAGAGCCGTCCTAGAAGCATTCTGCAACCCGGGAGCGTAGTACAGCAGAGCTTGTAAGAACAGGGTCCATCATCGAAATGCTGCCATACGTGAAGTCTCGATGCGCGCGTTTTCATCACGGTGGCCGTCGATGATCCTTGCACGTTCTCCATTTCAATTAAGATAGCAAGATGTATCGTTATTTCCTGCGTTCAGTGGTCTTCGACGCCGTTCATTCGCAGAGCTGTCCTAGAAGCATCCTGCAATCCTGGAGCGTAGTACAGCAAAACTTGTAAGAAAAGGGTCCGACATCGAGATGCTTACATACGTGAAGTCTCAATGCGCGCGTTTTCATCACGGTGGCCGTCGATGGTCCTTGCACGTTCTCCATTTCATTCAATATAGCAAGATGCCTCGTTAATTCCTGCGTTCGGTGGTCTTCGACATCGTTCATTCCGAGAGCCGTCCTAGAAGCATTCTGCAATCCGGGAGCGTAATACAGCAGAGCTTGTAAGAACAGGGTCCATCATCGAGATGCTGCCATACGTGAAGTCTCGAAGCGCGCGTTGTCATCACGGTGGCCGTCGATGGTCCTTGCACGTTCTTCATTTCATACTATATAGCAAGATGCCACGTTAATTCCTGCGTTCGGTGGTCTTCGACGTCGTACATTCGCAGAGCCGTGCTAGAAGCATCCTGCAATCCGGGAGCGTAGTAGAGAAAAGCTTGTAAGAACAAGGCCCATCATCGCGATGCTGCCTTACGTGAAGTGTCGATGCGCGCGTTTTCATCACGATGGCCGTCGATGGTCCCTGCACGCTCTCTATTTCATTCAATATAGCAAGATGCCACGTTGATTCCTGCGTTCGGTGGTCTTCGACGCCGTTCATTCGCAGAGCCGTCCTAGAAGCATCCTGCAATCCGGGAGCGTAGTACAGCAGAGCTTGTAACAGTGCCCATCATCGAGATGCTGCCAAACGTGAAGTCTCGATGCGTGCGTTGACATCACGGTGGCCGTGGATGGTCCTTGCACGTTCTCCATATAAATTCAAAATAGCAAGATGCCTCGTTAATTCCTGCGTTCGGTGGTCTTCGACGTCGTTCATTCCAAGAGTCGTCCTAGAAGCATCCTGCAATCCAGGAGCGTAGTACAGCAAAGCTTGTAAGAACAGGACCCATCATCGAGACGCTGCCGTACGTGAAGTCACGATGCGAGCATTCACATCACGGTGGCCTCCGATGGTCCTTGCGCGTTATACATTTCATTCAAGATAGCAATATGCCTCATTAATTCCTGCGTTCTGTGGTCTTCGACGTCGTTCATTCGCAGAGCCGTCCTAGAAGAATCCTGCAATCCGGGAGCGTAGTACAGAAAAGCTTGTAAGAAGAAGGCCTATTATCAAGATGCTGCCATACGTGAACTCTCGATGCGCGCGTTGTCACCACGGTGGCCGTCGATGTTCCTTGCAAGTTCTTCATTTCATTCAATATAGCAAGATGCCACGTTAATTCCTGCCTTCGGTGGTCTTAGACGTCGTTCATTCGCAGAGCCGTCCAAGAAGAATCCTGCAATCCGGGAGCGTAGTACAGAAAAGCTTGTAAGGACAGGGTCCGTCATCGAGAAGCTTCCATACGTGAAGTCTCGATGTGCGCGTTTTCATCACGGTGGCCGTCGATGGTCCTTGCACATTCTCCATTTCATTCAATATAGCAAGATGCCTCGTTAATTCCTGCCTTCGGTGGTCTTCGACGTCGTTCGTTCACAGAGCCGTCCTAGAAGCATCCTGCAATCCGGGAGCGTAGTACAGAAAAGCTTGTAAGAACAAGCCCCATCTTCAAGATGCTGCCATACGTGAAGTCTCGATGCGCGCGTTTTCATCACGGTGGCCGTCGATGGTCCTTGCACGTTCTCCAATTCAATCAAGATAGCAAGATGTCTCGTTAATTCCTGCGTTCGGTGGTCTTCGACGTCGTTCATTCGCAGAGCCGTCCTAGAAGCATCCTGCAATCCGGGAGCGTAGTACAGCAAAGCTTGTAAGAACAAAGCCCATCATCGAGATGCTGCCATACGTGAAGTCTCGATGCGCGCGTTGACATCACGGTGGCTGTCGATGGTCCATGCACGTTCTCCATTTCATTCAAGGTAGCAAGATGTCTCGTTAATTCCTGCGTTCAGTGGTCTTCGAAGTCGTTCATTCGCAGAGCCGTCCAAAGAGCATCCTGCAATCCGGGAGCGTAGTATATCAGAGCTTGTAAGAACAGGGTCCATCATCGAGATGCTGCCATACGTGAACTCTCGATGCGCGCGTTTTCATCACGGTGGACGTTCATGGTCCTTGAACGTTCTCCATTTCTTTCAATATAGCAAGATGCCACGTTAATATCTGAGTTCGGTGGTGTTCGACGTCGTTCATCCGCAGAGCCGTCCTAGAAGCATCCTGCAATCCGGGAGCGTAGTACAGAAAAGCTTCTAAGAACAAGGCCCATCATCGAGATGCTGCCAAATATGAAATCTCGATGCGCGCGTTTTCATCACGGTGGCCGTCGATGTTCCTTGCACGTTCTCCATTTCAATCAAGACAGCAAGATATATCGTTAATTCCTGCGTTCAGTGGTCTTCGACGCCGTTCATTCGCAGAGCTGTCCTAGAAGCATCCTGCAATTCTGGAGCGTAGTACAGCAGAGCTTGTAAGAACAGGGTCCGTCATGGAGATGCTTCCATACGTGAAGTCTCGATGCGCGCGTTTTCATTACGGTGGCCGCCGATGGTCCTTGCACGTTCTCTATTTCATTCAATATAGCAAGATGCCTCGTTAATTCCTGCGTTCGGTGTTCTTCGACGTCTTTCATTCCGAGAGCCGTCCTAGAAGCATTCTGCAACCCGGGAGCGTAGTACAGCAGAGCTTGTAAGAACAGGGTCCATCATCGAAATGCTGCCATACGTGAAGTCTCGATGCGCGCGTTGTCATCACGGTGGCCGTGGATGGTCCTTGCACGTTCTCCATATCATTCAATATAGCAAGATGCCTCGTTAATTCCTGCGTTCGGTGGTCTTCGACGTCGTTCATTCGCAGAGCCGTCCTAGAAGAATCCTGCAATCCGGGAGCGTAGTAAAGAAAGCTTGTAAGAACAGGACCCATCATCGAGACGCTGCCGTACGTGAAGTCTCGATGCGAGCGTTGACATTATGGTGGCCTCCGGTGGTCCTTGCACGTTCTACATTTCATTCAAGATAGCAATATGCCTCATTAATTCCTGCGTTCTGTGGTCTTCGACGTCGTTCATTCGCAGAGCCGTCCTAGAGGAATTCTGCAATCCGGGAGCGTAGTACAGAAAAGCTTGTAAGAACAAGGCCTATTATCGAGATGCTGCCATACGTGAACTCTCGATGCGCGCGTTGTCACCACGGTGGCCGTCGATGGTCCTTGCAAGTTCTTCATTTCATTCAATATAGCAAGATGCCACGTTAATTCCTGCCTTCGGTGGTCTTCGACGTCGTTCGTTCACAGAGCCGTCCTAGAAGCATCCTGCAATCCGGGAGCGTAGTACAGAAAAGCTTGTAAGAACAAGCCCCATCTTCAAGATGCTGCCATACGTGAAGTCTCGATGCGCGCGTTTTCATCACGGTGGCCGTCGATGGTCCTTGCACGTTCTCCAATTCAATCAAGATAGCAAGATGTCTCGTTAATTCCTGCGTTCGGTGGTCTTCGACGTCGTTCATTCGCAGAGCCGTCCTAGAAGCATCCTGCAATCCGGGAGCGTAGTACAGCAAAGCTTGTAAGAACAAAGCCCATCATCGAGATGCTGCCATACGTGAAGTCTCGATGCGCGCGTTGACATCACGGTGGCTGTCGATGGTCCATGCACGTTCTCCATTTCATTCAAGGTAGCAAGATGTCTCGTTAATTCCTGCGTTCAGTGGTCTTCGACGTCGTTCATTCGCAGAGCCGTCGAAAGAGCATCCTGCAATCCGGGAGCGTAGTATATCAGAGCTTGTAAGAACAGGGTCCATCATCGAGATGCTGCCATACGTGAACTCTCGATGCGCGCGTTTTCATCACGGTACGTTCATGGTCCTTGAACGTTCTCCATTTCTTTCAATATAGCAAGATGCCACGTTAATTTCTGAGTTCGGTGGTGTTCGACGTCGTTCATCCGCAGAGCCGTCCTAGAAGCATCCTGCAATCCGGGAGCGTAGAACAGAAAAGCTTCTAAGAACAAGGCCCATCATCGAGATGCTGCCAAATATGAAGTCTCGATGCGCGCGTTTTCATCACGGTGGCCGTCGATGTTCCTTGCACGTTCTCCATTTCAATCAAGACAGCAAGATATATCGTTAATTCCTGCGTTCAGTGGTCTTCGACGCCGTTCATTCGCAGAGCTGTCCTAGAAGCATCCTGCAATTCTGGAGCGTAGTACAGCAGAGCTTGTAAGAACAGGGTCCGTCATGGAGATGCTTCCATACGTGAAGTCTCGATGCGCGCGTTTTGATTACGGTGGCCGCTGATGGTCCTTGCACGTTCTCTATTTCATTCAATATAGCAAGATGCCTCGTTAATTCCTGCGTTCGGTGTTCTTCGACGTCTTTCATTCCGAGAGCCGTCCTAGAAGCATTCTGCAACCCGGGAGCGTAGTACAGCAGAGCTTGTAAGAACAGGGTCCATCATCGAAATGCTGCCATACGTGAAGTCTCGATGCGCGCGTTTTCATCACGGTGGCCGTCGATGATCCTTGCACGTTCTCCATTTCAATTAAGATAGCAAGATGTATCGTTATTTCCTGCGTTCAGTGGTCTTCGACGCCGTTCATTCGCAGAGCTGTCCTAGAAGCATACTGCAATCCTGGAGCGTAGTACAGCAGAGCTTGTAAGAAAAGGGTCCGACATCGAGATGCTTACATACGTGAAGTCTCTATGCGCGCGTTTTCATCACGGTGGCCGTCGATGGTCCTTGCACGTTCTCCATTTCATTCAATATAGCAAGATGCCTCGTTAATTCCTGCGTTCGGTGGTCTTCGACATCGTTCATTCCGAGAGCCGTCCTAGAAGCATTCTGCAATCCGGGAGCGTAATACAGCAGAGCTTGTAAGAACAGGGTCCATCATCGAGATGCTGCCATACGTGAAGTCTCGAAGCGCGCGTTGTCATCACGGTGGCCGTCGATGGTCCTTGCACGTTCTTCATTTCATACTATATAGCAAGATGCCACGTTAATTCCTGCGTTCGGTGGTCTTCGACGTCGTACATCCGCAGAGCCGTGCTAGAAGCATCCTGCAATCCGGGAGCGTAGTAGAGAAAAGCTTGTAAGAACAAGGCCCATCATCGCGATGCTGCCTTACGTGAAGTCTCGATGCGCGCGTTTTCATCACGGTGGCCGTCGATGGTCCTTGCACGCTCTCTATTTCATTCAATATAGCAAGATGCCACGTTGATTCCTGCGTTCGGTGGTCTTCGAAGCCGTTCATTCGCAGAGCCGTCCTAGAAGCATCCTGCAATCCGGGAGCGTAGTACAGCAGAGCTTGTAAGAACAGTGCCCATCATCGAGATGCTGCCAAACGTGAAGTCTCGATGCGTGCGTTGACATCACGGTGGCCGTGGATGGTCCTTGCACGTTCTCCATATCATTCAAAATAGCAAGATGCCTCGTTAATTCCTGCGTTCGGTGGTCTTCGACGTCGTTCATTCCAAGAGTCGTCCTAGAAGCATCCTGCAATCCAGGAGCGTAGTACAGCAAAGCTTGTAAGAGCAGGACCCATCATCGAGACGCTGCCGTACGTGAAGTCTCGATGCGAGCATTGACATCACGGTGGCCTCCGATGGTCCTTGCACGTTATACATTTCATTCAAGATAGCAAGATGCCTCGTTAATTCCTGCGTTCGGTGGTCTTCGACGTCGTTCATTCGCAGAGCCGTCCTAGAAGAATCCTGCAATCCGGGAGCGTAGTAAAGAAAGCTTGTAAGAACAGGACGCATCATCGAGACGCTGCCGTACGTGAAGTCTCTATGCGAGCGTTGACATCATGGTGGCCTCCGGTGGTCCTTGCACGTTCTACATTTCATTCAAGATAGCAATATGCCTCATTAATTCCTGCGTTCTGTGGTCTTCGACGTCGTTCATTCGCAGAGCCGTCCTAGAAGGATTCTGCAATCCGGGAGCGTAGTACAGAAAAGCTTGTAAGAACAAGGCCTATTATCGAGATGCTGCTATACGTGAACTCTCGATGCGCGCGTTGTCACCACGGTGGCCGTCGATGGTCCTTGCAAGTTCTTCATTTCATTCAATATAGCAAGATGCCACGTTAATTCCTGCCTTCGGTGGTCTTCGACGTCGTTCGTTCGCAGAGCCGTCCTAGAAGCATCCTGCAATCCGGGAGCGTAGTACAGAAAAGCTTCTAAGAACAAGGCCCATCATCGAGATGCTGCGATACATGATACATGCGATACATAGGGGGCCCGAAGCTCGTCAAGTGGAAACTTCCACTTTTTCTTCGAGCCCTCCTCGTCCTCCGCTAATCTTTTTGTGAGGAAGAAATAAAATTATTGATTGATTGATTGATTGAAGTCTCGATGCGCGCGTTTTCATCACGGTGGCCGTCGATGGTCCTTGCACGTTATCCTTTTCAATCAAGACAGCAAGATATACCGTTAATTCCTGCGCTCAGTGGTCTTCGACGCCGTTCATTCGCAGAGCTGTCCTAGAAGCATCCTGCAATCCTGGAGCGTAGTACAGCAGAGCTTGTAAGAACAGGATCCGTCATCGAGATGCTTCCATGCGTGAAGTCTCGATGCGCGCGTTTTCATCACGGTGGCCGCCGATGGTCCTTGCACGTTCTCCATTTCATTCCATATAACAAGATGCCTCGTTAATTCCTGCGTTCGGTGTTCTTCGACGTCGTTCATTCCGAGAGCCGTCCTAGAAGCATTCTGCCACCCGAGAGCGTAATACAGCAGACCTTGTAAGAACAGGGTCCATCATCGAAATGCTGCCATACGTGAAGTGTCGATGCGCGCGTTTTCATCACGGTGGCCGTCGATGATCCTTGCACGTTCTCCATTTCAATTAAGATAGCAAGATGTATCGTTATTTCCTGCGTTCAGTGGTCTTCGACGCCGTTCATTCGCAGAGCTGTCCTAGAAGCATCCTGCAATCCTGGAGCGTAGTACAGAAGAGCTTGTAAGAAAAGGGTCCGTCATCGAGATGCTTACATACGTGAAGTCTCGATGCACGCGTATTCATCACGGTGGCCGTCGATGGTCCTTGCACGTTCTCCATTTCATTCAATATAGCAAGATGCCTCGTTAATTCCTGCGTTCGGTGGTCTTCGACGTCGTACATTCGCATAGCCGTCCTAGAACAATCCTGCAATCCGGGAGCGCAGTACAGAAAAGCTTGTAAGAACAAGGCCCATTATCGCGATGCTGCCTTACGTGAAGTCTCGATTCGCGCGTTTTCATCCCGGTGGCCGTCGATGGTCCTTGCACGCTCTCTATTTCATTCAATATAGCAAGATGCCTCGTTAATTCCTGCGTTCAGTGGTCTTCGACGTCGTTCATTCCGAGAGCCGTCCTAGAAGCATCCTGCAATCCGGAAGCGTAGTACAGCAGAGCTTGTAAGAACAGGGTCCATCGTCGAGATGCTGCCATACGTGAAGTCTCGATGCGCGCGCTGTCATCACGGTGGCCGTCGATGGTCCTTGCACGTTCTTCATTTCATTCTATATAGCAAGATGCCACGTTAATTCCTGCGTTCGGTGGTCTTCGACGCCGTTCATTCGCAGAGCTGTCTTAGAAGCATCCTGCAATCCGGGAGCGTAGTACAGCAGAGCTTGTCAGAAAAGGGCCCATCATCGAGATGCTGCCATACGTGAAGTCTCGATGCGCGCGTTGTCATCACGGTGGCCGTCGATGGGCCTTGCACGTTCTCCATTTCATTCAATATACCAGGATGCCACGTTAATTCCTGCGTTCGGTGGTCTTCGACGTCGTTTATTCGCAGAGCCGTCCTAGAAGCATTCTGCAATCCGGGAGCGTAGTACAGCAGAGCTTGTAAGAACAGGGTCCATCATCGAAATGCTGCCATACGTGAAGTCTGGATGCGCGCGTTGACATCACGGTGGCCGTGGATGGTCCTTGCACGTTCTCCATATCATTCAAAATAGCAAGATGCCTCGTTAATTCCTGCGTTCGGTGGTCTTCGACGTCGTTCATTCGCAGAGCCGTCCTAGAAGCATCCTGCAATCCGGGAGCGTAGTACAGAAAAGCTTGTACGAACAAGGCCCATCATCGAGATGCTGCCATACGTGAGGTCTCGATGCGCGCGTTGTCACCACGGCGGCCGTCGTTGGTCCTTGCACGTTCTTCATTTCATTCAATATAGCAAGATGCCACGTTAATTCCTGCGTTCGGTGGTCTTCGACGTCGTTCATTCGCAGAGCCGTCCTAGAAGAATCCTGCAATCCGGGAGCGTAGTACATAAAAGCTTGTAAGAACAAGGCCCATCTTCGAGATGCTGCCATACGTGAAGTCTCGATGCGCGCGTTTTCATCACGGTGGCCGTCGATGGTCCTTGCACGTTCTCCAATTCAATCAAGATAGCAAGATGTCTCGTTAATTCCTG
The DNA here is from genome assembly GCF_052857255.1 of Amblyomma americanum. NCBI lineage: Eukaryota > Metazoa > Arthropoda > Arachnida > Ixodida > Ixodidae > Amblyomma > Amblyomma americanum. The sequence goes on from NC_135501.1 coordinate 12,666,630, forward strand.
CGTTCAGTGGTCTTCGACGCCGTTCATTCCCAGAGCTGTCCTAGAAGCATCCTGCAATCCGGGAGCGTAGTACAGCAGAGCTTGTAAGAACAGGGTCCGTCATCGAGAAGCTTCCATACGTGAAGTCTCGATGTGCGCGTTTTCATCACGGTGGCCGTCGATGGTCCTTGCACATTCTCCATTTCATTCAATATAGCAAGATGCCTCGTTAATTCCTGCGTTCAGTGGTCTTCGACGTCGTTCATTCCGAGAGCCGTCCTAGAAGCATCCTGCAATCCGGAAGCGTAGTACAGCAGAGCTTGTATGAACAGGGTACATCATCGAGATGCTGCCATACGTGAAGCCTCGTTGCGCGCGTTGTCATCACGGTGGCCGTCGATGGTCCTTGCACGTTCTTCATTTCATTCTATATAGCAAGATGCCACGTTAATTCCTGCGTTCGGTGGTCTTCGACGTCGTACATTCGCATAGACGTCCTAGAACAATCCTGCAATCCGGGAGCGTAGTGCAGAAAATCTTGTAAGAACAAGGCCCATCATCGCGATGCTGCCTTACGTGAAGTCTCGATGCGCGCGTTTTCATCACGGCGGCCGTCGAAGGTCCTTGCACGCTCTCTATTTCATTCAATATAGCAAGATGCCACGTTAATTCCTGCGTTAAATGGTCTTCGTCGTCGTACATTCGCATAGCCGTCCTAGAACAATCCTGCAATCCTGGAGCGGAGTACAGAAAATCTTGTAAGAACAAGGCGCATCATCGAGATGCTGCCTTACGTGAAGTCTCGATGCACGCGTTTTCATCACGGTGGCCGTCGATGGTCCTTGCACGCTCTCTATTTCATTCAATATAGCAAGATGCCACGTTGATTCATGCGTTCGGTGGTCTTCGACTTCGTTCATTCGCAGAGCCGTCCTAGAAGCATCCTGCAATCCGGGAGCATAGTACAGAAAAGCTTGTAAGAACTAGGCCCATCATCGAGATTCTGCCATACGTGAAGTCTCGATGCGCGCGGGTTCATCACGGTGGCCGTCGATGGTCCTTGCACGTTCTCTATTTCATTCAAGATCGCAATATGCCTGGTTAATTCCTGCGTTCGGTGGTCTTCGACGTAGTTCATTCGCAGAGCCGTCCTAGAAGCATCCTGCAATCCGGGAGCGTATACAGCAGAGCTTGTAAGAACAGTGCCCATCATAGAGATGCCGCCATACGCGAAGTCTCGACGCGTGCGTTGACATCACGGTGGTCGTGGATGGTCCTTGCACGTTCTGCATATCATTCATGATAACAATATGCCTCATTAATTCCTGCGTTCGGTGGTCTTCGACGTCGTTCATTCGCAGAGCCGTCCTAGAAGCATCCTGCAATCCAGGAGCGTAGTACAGCAAAGCTTGTAAGAACAAAGCCCATCATCGAGATGCTGCCATACGTGAAGTCTCGATGCGCGCATTGTCATCACGGTGGCCGTCGATGGTCCTTGAACGTTCTCCATTTCATTCAAGATAGCAAGATGTATCGTTATTTCCTGCGTTCAGTGGTCTTCGACGTCGTTCATTCGCAGAGCCGTCCTAGAAGAATCCTGCAATCCGGGAGCGTAGTACAGAAAAGCTTGTAAGGACAGGGTCCGTCATCGAGAAGCTTCCATACGTGAAGTCTCGATGTGCGCGTTTTCATCACGGTGGCCGTCGATGGTCCTTGCACATTCTCCATTTCATTCAAAATAGCAAGATGCCTCGTTAACTCCTGCGTTGAGTGGTCTTCGACGTCGTACATTCGCATGGCAGTCCTAGAACAATCCTGCAATCCGGGAGCGCAGTACAGAAAAGCTTGTAAGAACAAGGCCCATCATCGCGATGCTGCCTTACGTGAAGTCTCGATTCGCGCGTTTTCATCACGGTGGCCGTCGATGGTCCTTGCACGCTCTCTATTTCATTCAATATAGCAAGATGCCTCGTTAATTCCTGCGTTCAGTGGTCTTTGACGTCGTTCATTCCGAGAGCCGTCCTAGAAGCATCCTGCAATCCGGAAGCGTAGTACAGCAGAGCTTGTAAGAACAGGGTCCATCATCGAGATGCTGCCATACGTGAAGTCTCGATGCGCGCGCTGTCATCACGGTGGCCGTCGATGGTCCTTGCACGTTCTTCATTTCATTCTATATAGCAAGATGCCACGTTAATTCCTGCGTTCGGTGGTCTTCGACGCCGTTCATTCGCAGAGCTGTCCTGGAAGCATCCTGCAATCCGGGAGCGTAGTACAGGAGAGCTTGTAAGAAAAGGGCCCATCATCGAGATGCTGCCATACGTGAAGTCTCGATGCGCGCGTTGTCATCACGGTGGCCGTCGATGGGCCTTGCACGTTCTGCATTTCATTCAATATAGCAGGATGCCACGTTGATTCATGCGTTCGGTGGTCTTCGACTTCGTTCATTCGCAGAGCCGTCCTAGAAGCATCCTGCAATCCGGGAGCATAGTACAGAAAAGCTTGTAAGAACTAGGCCCATCATCGAGATTCTGCCATACGTGAAGTCTCGATGCGCGCGGGTTCATCACGGTGGCCGTCGATGGTCCTTGCACGTTCTCTATTTCATTCAAGATAGCAATATGCCTGGTTAATTCCTGCGTTCGGTGGTCTTCGACGTAGTTCATTCGCAGAGCCGTCCTAGAAGCATCCTGCAATCCGGGAGCGTATACAGCAGAGCTTGTAAGAACAGTGCCCATCATAGAGATGCCGCCATACGCGAAGTCTCGACGCGTGCGTTGACATCACGGTGGTCGTGGATGGTCCTTGCACGTTCTGCATATCATTCATGATAACAATATGCCTCATTAATTCCTGCGTTCGGTGGTCTTCGACGTCGTTCATTCGCAGAGCCGTCCTAGAAGCATCCTGCAATCCAGGAGCGTAGTACAGCAAAGCTTGTAAGAACAAAGCCCATCATCGAGATGCTGCCATACGTGAAGTCTCGATGCGCGCATTGTCATCACGGTGGCCGTCGATGGTCCTTGAACGTTCTCCATTTCATTCAAGATAGCAAGATGTATCGTTATTTCCTGCGTTCAGTGGTCTTCGACGTCGTTCATTCGCAGAGCCGTCCTAGAAGAATCCTGCAATCCGGGAGCGTAGTACAGAAAAGCTTGTAAGGACAGGGTCCGTCATCGAGAAGCTTCCATACGTGAAGTCTCGATGTGCGCGTTTTCATCACGGTGGCCGTCGATGGTCCTTGCACATTCTCCATTTCATTCAAAATAGCAAGATGCCTCGTTAACTCCTGCGTTGAGTGGTCTTCGACGTCGTACATTCGCATGGCAGTCCTAGAACAATCCTGCAATCCGGGAGCGCAGTACAGAAAAGCTTGTAAGAACAAGGCCCATCATCGCGATGCTGCCTTACGTGAAGTCTCGATTCGCGCGTTTTCATCACGGTGGCCGTCGATGGTCCTTGCACGCTCTCTATTTCATTCAATATAGCAAGATGCCTTGTTAATTCCTGCGTTCAATGGTCTTTGACGTCGTTCATTCCGAGAGCCGTCCTAGAAGCATCCTGCAATCCGGAAGCGTAGTACAGCAGAGCTTGTAAGAACAGGGTCCATCATCGAGATGCTGCCATACGTGAAGTCTCGATGCGCGCGCTGTCATCACGGTGGCCGTCGATGGTCCTTGCACGTTCTTCATTTCATTCTATATAGCAAGATGCCACGTTAATTCCTGCGTTCGGTGGTCTTCGATGCCGTTCATTCGCAGAGCTGTCCTGGAAGCATCCTGCAATCCGGGAGCGTAGTACAGGAGAGCTTGTAAGAAAAGGGCCCATCATCGAGATGCTGCCATACGTGAAGTCTCGATGCGCGCGTTGTCATCACGGTGGCCGTCGATGGGCCTTGCACGTTCTGCATTTCATTCAATATAGCAGGATGCCACGTTAATTCCTGCGTTCGGTATTCTTCGACGTCGTTTATTCGCAGAGCCGTCCCAGAAGCATTCTGCAATCCGGGAGCGTAGTACAGCAGAGCTTGTAAGAACAGGGTCCATCATCGAAATGCTGCCATACGTGAAGTCTCGATGCGCGCGTTGTCACCACGGCGGCCGTCGTTGGTCCTTGCACGTTCTTCATTTCATTCAATATAGCAAGATGTATCGTTATTTCCTGCGTTCAGTGGTCTTCGACGTCGTTCATTCGCAGAGCCGTCCTAGAAGAATCCTGCAATCCGGGAGCGTAGTACATAAAAGCTTGTAAGAACAAGGCCCATCTTCGAGATGCTGCCATACTTGAAGTCTCGATGCGCGCGTTTTCATCACGGTGGCCGTCGATGGTCCTTGCACGTTCTCCAATTCAATCAAGATAGCAAGATGTCTCGTTAATTCCTGCGTTCGGTGGTCTTCGACGTCGTTCATTCGCAGAGCCGTCCTAGAAGCATCCTGCAATCCGGGAGCGTAGTACAGCAAAGCTTGTAAGAACAAAGCCCATCATCGAGATGCTGCCATACGTGAAGTCTCGATGCGCGCGTTGACATCACGGTGGCTGTCGATGGTCCATGCACGTTCTCCATTTCATTCAAGGTAGCAAGATGTCTCGTTAATTCCTGCGTTCAGTGGTCTTCGACGTCGTTCATTCGCAGAGCCGTCCAAAGAGCATCCTGCAATCCGGGAGCGTAGTATATCAGAGCTTGTAAGAACAGGGTCCATCATCGAGATGCTGCCATACGTGAACTCTCGATGCGCGCGTTTTCATCACGGTGGACGTTGATGGTCCTTGAACGTTCTCCATTTCTTTCAATATAGCAAGATGCCACGTTAATTTCTGAGTTCGGTGGTGTTCGACGTCGTTCATCCGCAGAGCCGTCCTAGAAGCATCCTGCAATCCGGGAGCGTAGTACAGAAAAGCTTCTAAGAACAAGGCCCATCATCGAGATGCTGCCAAATATGAAGTCTCGATGCGCGCGTTTTCATCACGGTGGCCGTCGATGTTCCTTGCACGTTCTCCATTTCAATCAAGACAGCAAGATATATCGTTAATTCCTGCTTTCAGTGGTCTTCGACGCCGTTCATTCGCAGAGCTGTCCTAGAAGCATCCTGCAATTCTGGAGCGTAGTACAGCAGAGCTTGTAAGAACAGGGTCCGTCATGGAGATGCTTCCATACGTGAAGTCTCGATGCGCGCGTTTTCATTACGGTGGCCGCCGATGGTCCTTGCACGTTCTCTATTTCATTCAATATAGCAAGATGCCTCGTTAATTCCTGCGTTCGGTGTTCTTCGACGTCTTTCATTCCGAGAGCCGTCCTAGAAGCATTCTGCAACCCGGGAGCGTAGTACAGCAGAGCTTGTAAGAACAGGGTCCATCATCGAAATGCTGCCATACGTGAAGTCTCGATGCGCGCGTTGTCATCACGGTGGCCGTGGATGGTCCTTGCACGTTCTCCATATCATTCAATATAGCAAGATGCCTCGTTAATTCCTGCGTTCGGTGGTCTTCGACGTCGTTCATTCGCAGAGCCGTCCTAGAAGAATCCTGCAATCCGGGAGCGTAGTAAAGAAAGCTTGTAAGAACAGGACCCATCATCGAGACGCTGCCGTACGTGAAGTCTCGATGCGAGCGTTGACATCATGGTGGCCTCCGGTGGTCCTTGCACGTTCTACATTTCATTCAAGATAGCAATATGCCTCATTAATTCCTGCGTTCTGTGGTCTTCGACGTCGTTCATTCGCAGAGCCGTCCTAGAGGAATTCTGCAATCCGGGAGCGTAGTACAGAAAAGCTTGTAAGAACAAGGCCTATTATCGAGATGCTGCCATACGTGAACTCTCGATGCGCGCGTTGTCACCACGGTGGCCGTCGATGGTCCTTGCAAGTTCTTCATTTCATTCAATATAGCAAGATGCCACGTTAATTCCTGCCTTCGGTGGTCTTCGACGTCGTTCGTTCACAGAGCCGTCCTAGAAGCATCCTGCAATCCGGGAGCGTAGTACAGAAAAGCTTGTAAGAACAAGCCCCATCTTCAAGATGCTGCCATACGTGAAGTCTCGATGCGCGCGTTTTCATCACGGTGGCCGTCGATGGTCCTTGCACGTTCTCCAATTCAATCAAGATAGCAAGATGTCTCGTTAATTCCTGCGTTCGGTGGTCTTCGACGTCGTTCATTCGCAGAGCCGTCCTAGAAGCATCCTGCAATCCGGGAGCGTAGTACAGCAAAGCTTGTAAGAACAAAGCCCATCATCGAGATGCTGCCATACGTGAAGTCTCGATGCGCGCGTTGACATCACGGTGGCTGTCGATGGTCCATGCACGTTCTCCATTTCATTCAAGGTAGCAAGATGTCTCGTTAATTCCTGCGTTCAGTGGTCTTCGACGTCGTTCATTCGCAGAGCCGTCGAAAGAGCATCCTGCAATCCGGGAGCGTAGTATATCAGAGCTTGTAAGAACAGGGTCCATCATCGAGATGCTGCCATACGTGAACTCTCGATGCGCGCGTTTTCATCACGGTACGTTCATGGTCCTTGAACGTTCTCCATTTCTTTCAATATAGCAAGATGCCACGTTAATTTCTGAGTTCGGTGGTGTTCGACGTCGTTCATCCGCAGAGCCGTCCTAGAAGCATCCTGCAATCCGGGAGCGTAGAACAGAAAAGCTTCTAAGAACAAGGCCCATCATCGAGATGCTGCCAAATATGAAGTCTCGATGCGCGCGTTTTCATCACGGTGGCCGTCGATGTTCCTTGCACGTTCTCCATTTCAATCAAGACAGCAAGATATATCGTTAATTCCTGCGTTCAGTGGTCTTCGACGCCGTTCATTCGCAGAGCTGTCCTAGAAGCATCCTGCAATTCTGGAGCGTAGTACAGCAGAGCTTGTAAGAACAGGGTCCGTCATGGAGATGCTTCCATACGTGAAGTCTCGATGCGCGCGTTTTCATTACGGTGGCCGCTGATGGTCCTTGCACGTTCTCTATTTCATTCAATATAGCAAGATGCCTCGTTAATTCCTGCGTTCGGTGTTCTTCGACGTCTTTCATTCCGAGAGCCGTCCTAGAAGCATTCTGCAACCCGGGAGCGTAGTACAGCAGAGCTTGTAAGAACAGGGTCCATCATCGAAATGCTGCCATACGTGAAGTCTCGATGCGCGCGTTTTCATCACGGTGGCCGTCGATGATCCTTGCACGTTCTCCATTTCAATTAAGATAGCAAGATGTATCGTTATTTCCTGCGTTCAGTGGTCTTCGACGCCGTTCATTCGCAGAGCTGTCCTAGAAGCATACTGCAATCCTGGAGCGTAGTACAGCAGAGCTTGTAAGAAAAGGGTCCGACATCGAGATGCTTACATACGTGAAGTCTCTATGCGCGCGTTTTCATCACGGTGGCCGTCGATGGTCCTTGCACGTTCTCCATTTCATTCAATATAGCAAGATGCCTCGTTAATTCCTGCGTTCGGTGGTCTTCGACATCGTTCATTCCGAGAGCCGTCCTAGAAGCATTCTGCAATCCGGGAGCGTAATACAGCAGAGCTTGTAAGAACAGGGTCCATCATCGAGATGCTGCCATACGTGAAGTCTCGAAGCGCGCGTTGTCATCACGGTGGCCGTCGATGGTCCTTGCACGTTCTTCATTTCATACTATATAGCAAGATGCCACGTTAATTCCTGCGTTCGGTGGTCTTCGACGTCGTACATCCGCAGAGCCGTGCTAGAAGCATCCTGCAATCCGGGAGCGTAGTAGAGAAAAGCTTGTAAGAACAAGGCCCATCATCGCGATGCTGCCTTACGTGAAGTCTCGATGCGCGCGTTTTCATCACGGTGGCCGTCGATGGTCCTTGCACGCTCTCTATTTCATTCAATATAGCAAGATGCCACGTTGATTCCTGCGTTCGGTGGTCTTCGACGCCGTTCATTCGCAGAGCCGTCCTAGAAGCATCCAGCAATCCGGGAGCGTAGTACAGCAGAGCTTGTAAGAACAGTGCCCATCATCGAGATGCTGCCAAACGTGAAGTCTCGATGCGTGCGTTGACATCACGGTGGCCGTGGATGGTCCTTGCACGTTCTCCATATCATTCAAAATAGCAAGATGCCTCGTTAATTCCTGCGTTCGGTGGTCTTCGACGTCGTTCATTCCAAGAGTCGTCCTAGAAGCATCCTGCAATCCAGGAGCGTAGTACAGCAAAGCTTGTAAGAACAGGACCCATCATCGAGACGCTGCCGTACGTGAAGTCTCGATGCGAGCATTGACATCACGGTGGCCTCCGATGGTCCTTGCACGTTATACATTTCATTCAAGATAGCAATATGCCTCATTAATTCCTGCGTTCTGTGGCCTTCGACGTCGTTCATTCGCAGAGCCGTCCTAGAAGAATCCTGCAATCCGGGAGCGTAGTACAGAAAAGCTTGTAAGAAGAAGGCCTATTATCAAGATGCTGCCATACGTGAACTCTCGATGCGCGCGTTGTCACCACGGTGGCCGTCGATGTTCCTTGCAAGTTCTTCATTTCATTCAATATAGCAAGATGCCACGTTAATTCCTGCCTTCGGTGGTCTTAGACGTCGTTCATTCCCAGAGCCGTCCAAGAAGAATCCTGCAATCCGGGAGCGTAGTACAGAAAAGCTTGTAAGGACAGGGTCCGTCATCGAGAAGCTTCCATACGTGAAGTCTCGATGTGCGCGTTTTCATCACGGTGGCCGTCGATGGTCCTTGCACATTCTCCATTTCATTCAATATAGCAAGATGCCTCGTTAATTCCTGCGTTCAGTGGTTTTCGACGTCGTTCATTCCGAGAGCCGTCCTAGAAGCATCCTGCAATCCGGAAGCGTAGTACAGCAGAGCTTGTAAGAACAGGGTCCATCATCGAGATGCTGCCATACGTGAAGTCTCGATGCGCGCGTTGTCATCACGGTGGCCGTGGATGGTCCTTGCACGTTCTCCATATCATTCAATATAGCAAGATGCCTCGTTAATTCCTGCGTTCGGTGGTCTTCGACGTCGTTCATTCGCAGAGCCGTCCTAGAAGAATCCTGCAATCCGGGAGCGTAGTAAAGAAAGCTTGTAAGAACAGGACCCATCATCGAGACGCTGCCGTACGTGAAGTCTCGATGCAAGCGTTGACATCATGGTGGCCTCCGGTGGTCCTTGCACGTTCTACATTTCATTCAAGATAGCAATATGCCTCATTAATTCCTGCGTTCTGTGGTCTTCGACGTCGTTCATTCGCAGAGCCGTCCTAGAAGAATTCTGCAATCCGGGAGCGTAGTACAGAAAAGCTTGTACGAACAAGGCCTATTATCGAGATGCTGCTATACGTGAACTCTCGATGCGCGCGTTGTCACCACGGTGGCCGTCGATGGTCCTTGCAAGTTCTTCATTTCATTCAATATAGCAAGATGCCACGTTAATTCCTGCCTTCGGTGGTCTTCGACGTCGTTCGTTCGCAGAGCCGTCCTAGAAGCATCCTGCAATCCGGGAGCGTAGTACAGAAAAGCTTCTAAGAACAAGGCCCATCATCGAGATGCTGCGATACATGAAGTCTCGATGCGCGCGTTTTCATCACGGTGGCCGTCGATGGTCCTTGCACGTTCTCCTTTTCAATCAAGACAGCAAGATATACCGTTAATTCCTGCGCTCAGTGGTCTTCGACGCCGTTCATTCGCAGAGCTGTCCTAGAAGCATCCTGCAATCCTGGAGCGTAGTACAGCAGAGCTTGTAAGAACAGGATTTGTCATCGAGATGCTTCCATGCGTGAAGTCTCGATGCGCGCGTTTTCATCACGGTGGCCGTCGATGATCCTTGCACGTTCTCCATTTCAATTAAGATAGCAAGATGTATCGTTATTTCCTGCGTTCAGTGGTCTTCGACGCCGTTCATTCGCAGAGCTGTCCTAGAAGCATCCTGCAATCCTGGAGCGTAGTACAGAAGAGCTTGTAAGAAAAGGGTCCGTCATCGAGATGCTTACATACGTGAAGTCTCGATGCACGCGTATTCATCACGGTGGCCGTCGATGGTCCTTGCACGTTCTCCATTTCATTCAATATAGCAAGATGCCTCGTTAATTCCTGCGTTCGGTGGTCTTCGACGTCGTACATTCGCATAGCCGTCCTAGAACAATTCTGCAATCCGGGAGCGCAGTACAGAAAAGCTTGTAAGAACAAGGCCCATCATCGCGATGCTGCCTTACGTGAAGTCTCGATTCGCGCGTTTTCATCACGGTGGCCGTCGATGGTCCTTGCACGCTCTCTATTTCATTCAATATAGCAAGATGCCTCGTTAATTCCTGCGTTCAGTGGTCTTCGACGTCGTTCATTCCGAGAGCCGTCCTAGAAGCATCCTGCAATCCGGAAGCGTAGTACAGCAGAGCTTGTAAGAACAGGGTCCATCGTCGAGATGCTGCCATACGTGAAGTCTCGATGCGCGCGCTGTCATCACGGTGGCCGTCGATGGTCCTTGCACGTTCTTCATTTCATTCTATATAGCAAGATGCCACGTTAATTCCTGCGTTCGGTGGTCTTCGACGCCGTTCATTCGCAGAGCTGTCTTAGAAGCATCCTGCAATCCGGGAGCGTAGTACAGCAGAGCTTGTCAGAAAAGGGCCCATCATCGAGATGCTGCCATACGTGAAGTCTCGATGCGCGCGTTGTCATCACGGTGGCCGTCGATGGGCCTTGCACGTTCTCCATTTCATTCAATATACCAGGATGCCACGTTAATTCCTGCGTTCGGTGGTCTTCGACGTCGTTTATTCGCAGAGCCGTCCTAGAAGCATTCTGCAATCCGGGAGCGTAGTACAGCAGAGCTTGTAAGAACAGGGTCCATCATCGAAATGCTGCCATACGTGAAGTCTCGATGCGCGCGTTGACATCACGGTGGCCGTGGATGGTCCTTGCACGTTCTCCATGTCATTCAAAATAGCAAGATGCCTCGTTAATTCCTGCGTTCGGTGGTCTTCGACGTCGTTCATTCGCAGAGCCGTCCTAGAAGCATCCTGCAATCCGGGAGCGTAGTACAGAAAAGCTTGTACGAACAAGGCCCATCATCGAGATGCTGCCATACGTGAGGTCTCGATGCGCGCGTTGTCACCACGGCGGCCGTCGTTGGTCCTTGCACGTTCTTCATTTCATTCAATATAGCAAGATGCCACGTTAATTCCTGCGTTCGGTGGTCTTCGACGTCGTTCATTCGCAGAGCCGTCCTAGAAGAATCCTGCAATCCGGGAGCGTAGTACATAAAAGCTTGTAAGAACAAGGCCCATCTTCGAGATGCTGCCATACGTGAAGTCTCGATGCGCGCGTTTTCATCACGGTGGCCGTCGATGGTCCTTGCACGTTCTCCAATTCAATCAAGATAGCAAGATGTCTCGTTAATTCCTGCGTTCAGTGGTCTTCGACGCCGTTCATTCCCAGAGCTGTCCTAGAAGCATCCTGCAATCCGGGAGCGTAGTACAGCAGAGCTTGTAAGAACAGGGTCCGTCATCGAGAAGCTTCCATACGTGAAGTCTCGATGTGCGCGTTTTCATCACGGTGGCCGTCGATGGTCCTTGCACATTCTCCATTTCATTCAATATAGCAAGATGCCTCGTTAATTCCTGCGTTCAGTGGTCTTCGACGTCGTTCATTCCGAGAGCCGTCCTAGAAGCATCCTGCAATCCGGAAGCGTAGTACAGCAGAGCTTGTATGAACAGGGTACATCATCGAGATGCTGCCATACGTGAAGCCTCGTTGCGCGCGTTGTCATCACGGTGGCCGTCGATGGTCCTTGCACGTTCTTCATTTCATTCTATATAGCAAGATGCCACGTTAATTCCTGCGTTCGGTGGTCTTCGACGTCGTACATTCGCATAGCCGTCCTAGAACAATCCTGCAATCCGGGAGCGTAGTGCAGAAAATCTTGTAAGAACAAGGCCCATCATCGCGATGCTGCCTTACGTGAAGTCTCGATGCGCGCGTTTTCATCACGGCGGCCGTCGAAGGTCCTTGCACGCTCTCTATTTCATTCAATATAGCAAGATGCCACGTTAATTCCTGCGTTAAATGGTCTTCGACGTCGTACATTCGCATAGCCGTCCTAGAACAATCCTGCAATCCTGGAGCGGAGTACAGAAAATCTTGTAAGAACAAGGCGCATCATCGAGATGCTGCCTTACGTGAAGTCTCGATGCACGCGTTTTCATCACGGTGGCCGTCGATGGTCCTTGCACGCTCTCTATTTCATTCAATATAGCAAGATGCCACGTTGATTCATGCGTTCGGTGGTCTTCGACTTCGTTCATTCGCAGAGCCGTCCTAGAAGCATCCTGCAATCCGGGAGCATAGTACAGAAAAGCTTGTAAGAACTAGGCCCATCATCGAGATTCTGCCATACGTGAAGTCTCGATGCGCGCGGGTTCATCACGGTGGCCGTCGATGGTCCTTGCACGTTCTCTATTTCATTCAAGATCGCAATATGCCTGGTTAATTCCTGCGTTCGGTGGTCTTCGACGTAGTTCATTCGCAGAGCCGTCCTAGAAGCATCCTGCAATCCGGGAGCGTATACAGCAGAGCTTGTAAGAACAGTGCCCATCATAGAGATGCCGCCATACGCGAAGTCTCGACGCGTGCGTTGACATCACGGTGGTCGTGGATGGTCCTTGCACGTTCTGCATATCATTCATGATAACAATATGCCTCATTAATTCCTGCGTTCGGTGGTCTTCGACGTCGTTCATTCGCAGAGCCGTCCTAGAAGCATCCTGCAATCCAGGAGCGTAGTACAGCAAAGCTTGTAAGAACAAAGCCCATCATCGAGATGCTGCCATACGTGAAGTCTCGATGCGCGCATTGTCATCACGGTGGCCGTCGATGGTCCTTGAACGTTCTCCATTTCATTCAAGATAGCAAGATGTATCGTTATTTCCTGCGTTCAGTGGTCTTCGACGTCGTTCATTCGCAGAGCCGTCCTAGAAGAATCCTGCAATCCGGGAGCGTAGTACAGAAAAGCTTGTAAGGACAGGGTCCGTCATCGAGAAGCTTCCATAGGTGAAGTCTCGATGTGCGCGTTTTCATCACGGTGGCCGTCGATGGTCCTTGCACATTCTCCATTTCATTCAAAATAGCAAGATGCCTCGTTAACTCCTGCGTTGAGTGGTCTTCGACGTCGTTCATTCCGAGAGACCTCCTAGAAGCATCCTGCAATCCGGAAGCGTAGTACAGCAGAGCTTGTAAGAACAGGGTCCATCATCGAGATGCTGCCATACGTGAAGTCTCGATGCGCGCGCTGTCATCACGGTGGCCGTCGATGGTCCTTGCACGTTCTTCATTTCATTCTATATAGCAAGATGCCGCGTTAATTCCTGCGTTCGGTGGTCTTCGACGTCGTACATTCGCATGGCAGTCCTAGAACAATCCTGCAATCCGGGAGCGCAGTACAGAAAAGCTTGTAAGAACAAGGCCCATCATCGCGATGCTGCCTTACGTGAAGTCTCGATTCGCGCGTTTTCATCACGGTGGCCGTCGATGGTCCTTGCACGCTCTCTATTTCATTCAATATAGCAAGATGCCTCGTTAATTCCTGCGTTCAGTGGTCTTTGACGTCGTTCATTCCGAGAGCCGTCCTAGAAGCATCCTGCAATCCGGAAGCGTAGTACAGCAGAGCTTGTAAGAACAGGGTCCATCATCGAGATGCTGCCATACGTGAAGTCTCGATGCGCGCGCTGTCATCACGGTGGCCGTCGATGGTCCTTGCACGTTCTTCATTTCATTCTATATAGCAAGATGCCACGTTAATTCCTGCGTTCGGTGGTCTTCGACGCCGTTCATTCGCAGAGCTGTCCTGGAAGCATCCTGCAATCCGGGAGCGTAGTACAGGAGAGCTTGTAAGAAAAGGGCCCATCATCGAGATGCTGCCATACGTGAAGTCTCGATGCGCGCGTTGTCATCACGGTGGCCGTCGATGGGCCTTGCACGTTCTCCATTTCATTCAATATAGCAGGATGCCACGTTAATTCCTGCGTTCGGTGGTCTTCGACGTCGTTTATTCGCAGAGCCGTCCCAGAAGCATTCTGCAATCCGGGAGCGTAGTACAGCAGAGCTTGTAAGAACAGGGTCCATCATCGAAATGCTGCCATACGTGAAGTCTCGATGCGCGCGTTGTCACCACGGCGGCCGTCGTTGGTCCTTGCACGTTCTTCATTTCATTCAATATAGCAAGATGTATCGTTATTTCCTGCGTTCAGTGGTCTTCGACGTCGTTCATTCGCAGAGCCGTCCTAGAAGAATCCTGCAATCCGGGAGCGTAGTACATAAAAGCTTGTAAGAACAAGGCCCATCTTCGAGATGCTGCCATACGTGAAGTCTCGATGCGCGCGTTTTCATCACGGTGGCCGTCGATGGTCCTTGCACGTTCTCCAATTCAATCAAGATAGCAAGATGTCTCGTTAATTCCTGCGTTCAGTGGTCTTCGACGCCGTTCATTCCCAGAGCTGTCCTAGAAGCATCCTGCAATCCGGGAGCGTAGTACAGCAGAGCTTGTATGAACAGGGTACATCATCGAGATGCTGCCATACGTGAAGTCTCGTTGCGCGCGTTGTCATCACGGTGGCCGTCGATGGTCCTTGCACGTTCTTCATTTCATTCTATATAGCAAGATGCCACGTTAATTCCTGCGTTCGGTGGTCTTCGACGTCGTACATTCGCATAGCCGTCCTAGAACAATCCTGCAATCCGGGAGCGTAGTACAGAAAATCTTGTAAGAACAAGGCCCATCATCGCGATGCTGCCTTACGTGAAGTCTCGATGCGCGCGTTTTCATCACGGCGGCCGTCGATGGTCCTTGCACGCTCTCTATTTCATTCAATATAGCAAGATGCCACGTTAATTCCTGCGTTAGGTGGTCTTCGACGTCGTACATTCGCATAGCCGTCCTAGAACAATCCTGCAATCCGGGAGCGGAGTACAGAAAATCTTGTAAGAACAAGGCGCATCATCGAGATGCTGCCTTACGTGAAGTCTCGATGCGCGCGTTTTCATCACGGTGGCCGTCGATGGTCCTTGCACGCTCTCTATTTCATTCAATATAGCAAGATGCCACGTTGATTCATGCGTTCGGTGGTCTTCGACGTCGTTCATTCGCAGAGCCGTCCTAGAAGCATCCTGCAATCCGGGAGCGTAGTACAGAAAAGCTTGTACGAACAAGGCCCATCATCGAGATGCTGCCATACGTGAGGTCTCGATGCGCGCGTTGTCACCACGGCGGCCGTCGTTGGTCCTTGCACGTTCTTCATTTCATTCAATATAGCAAGATGTATCGTTATTTCCTGCGTTCAGTGGTCTTCGACGTCGTTCATTCGCAGAGCCGTCCTAGAAGAATCCTGCAATCCGGGAGCGTAGTACATAAAAGCTTGTAAGAACAAGGCCCATCTTCGAGATGCTGCCATACGTGAAGTCTCGATGCGTGCGTTGTCATCACGGTGGCCGTCGATGGTCCTTGAACGTTCTCCATTTCAATCAAGATAGCAAGATGTCTCGTTAATTCCTGCGTTCAGTGGTCTTCGACGCCGTTCATTCCCAGAGCTGTCCTAGAAGCATCCTGCAATCCGGGAGCGTAGTACAGCAGAGCTTGTATGAACAGGGTACATCATCGAGATGCTGCCATACGTGAAGTCTCGTTGCGCGCGTTGTCATCACGGTGGCCGTCGATGGTCCTTGCACGTTCTTCATTTCATTCTATATAGCAAGATGCCACGTTAATTCCTGCGTTCGGTGGTCTTCGACGTCGTACATTCGCATAGCCGTCCTAGAACAATCCTGCAATCCGGGAGCGTAGTACAGAAAATCTTGTAAGAACAAGGCCCATCATCGCGATGCTGCCTTACGTGAAGTCTCGATGCGCGCGTTTTCATCACGGCGGCCGTCGATGGTCCTTGCACGCTCTCTATTTCATTCAATATAGCAAGATGCCACGTTAATTCCTGCGTTAGGTGGTCTTCGACGTCGTACATTCGCATAGCCGTCCTAGAACAATCCTGCAATCCGGGAGCGGAGTACAGAAAATCTTGTAAGAACAAGGCGCATCATCGAGATGCTGCCTTACGTGAAGTCTCGATGCGCGCGTTTTCATCACGGTGGCCGTCGATGGTCCTTGCACGCTCTCTATTTCATTCAATATAGCAAGATGCCACGTTGATTCATGCGTTCGGCGGTCTTCGACGTCGTTCATTCGCAGAGCCGTCCTAGAAGCATCCTGCAATCCAGGAGCGTAGTACAGCAAAGCTTGTAAGAACAAAGCCCATCATCGAGATGCTGCCATACGTGAAGTCTCGATGCGCGCGTTGTCATCACGGTGGCCGTCGATGGTCCTTGAACGTTCTCCATTTCATTCAAGATAGCAAGATGTCTCGTTAATTCCTGCGTTCAGTGGTCTTCGACGTCGTTCATTCGCAGAGCCGTCCTAGAGCATCCTGCAATCCGGGAGCGTAGTACAGAACAGCTTGTAAGAACAGGGTCCGTCATCGAGAAGCTTCCATACGTGAAGTCTCGATACTCGCGTTGTCATCACGGTGGCCGTCGATGGGCCTTGCAAGTTCTTCATTTCATTCAATATAGCAAGATGCCACGTTAATTCCTGCCTTCGGTGGTCTTCGACGTCGTTCGTTCGCAGAGCCGTCCTAGAAGCATCCTGCAATCCGGGAGCGTAGTACAGAAAAGCTTCTTAGAACAAGGCCCATCATCAAGATGCTGCGATACATGAAGTCTCGATGCGCGCGTTTTCATCACGGTGGCCGTCGATGGTCCTTGCACGTTCTCCATTTCAATCAAGACAGCAAGATATACCGTTAATTCCTGCGCTCAGTGGTCTTCGACGCCGTTCATTCGCAGAGCTGTCCTAGAAGCATCCTGCAATCCTGGAGCATAGTACAGCAGAGCTTGTAAGAACAGGGTCCGTCATCGAGATGCTTCCATGCGTGAAGTCTCGATGCGCGCGTTTTCATCACGGTGGCCGCCGATGGTCCTTGCACGTTATCCATTTCATTCAATATAGCAAGATGCCTCGTTAATTCCTGCGTTCGGTGTTCTTCGACGTAGTTCATTCCGAGAGCCGTCCTAGAAGCATTCTGCAACCCGGGAGCGTAATAGAGCAGAGCTTGTAAGAACAGGGTCCATCATCGAAATGCTGCCATACGTGAAGTCTCGATGCGCGCGTTTTCATCACGGTGGCCGTCGATGATCTTTGCACGTTCTCCATTTCAATTAAGATAGCAAGATGTATCGTTATTTCCTGCGTTCAGTGGTCTTCGACGCCGTTCATTCGCAGAGCTGTCCTAGAAGCATCCTGCAATCCTGGAGCGTAGTACAGAAGAGCTTGTAAGAAAAGGGTCCGTCATCGAGATGCTTACATACGTGAAGTCTCGATGCGCGCGTTTTCATCACGGTGGCCGTCGATGGTCCTTACACGTTCTCCATTTCATTCAATATAGCAAGATGCCTCGTTAATTCCTGCGTTCGGTAGTCTTCGACGTCGTTCATTCGCAGAGCCGTGCTAGAAGCATCCTGCAATCCGGGAGCGTAGTACAGAAAACCTTGTAAGAACAAGGCCCATCATCGCGATGCTGCCTTACGTGAAGTCTCGATTCGCGCGTTTTCATCACGGTGGCCGTCGATGGTCCTTGCACGCTCTCTATTTCATTCAATATAGCAAGATGCCTCGTTAATTCCTGAGATCAGTGGTCTTCGACGTCGTTCATTCCGAGAGCCGTCCTAGAAGCATCCTGCAATCCGGAAGCATAGTACAGCAGAGCTTGTAAGAACAGGGTCCATCATCGAGATGCTGCCATACGTGAAGTCTCGATGCGCGCGTTGTCATCACGGTGGCCGTCGATGGTCCTTGAACGTTCTGCATTTCATTCAAGATCGCAAGATGCCTCGTTAATTCCTGCGTTCAGTGGTCTTCGACGTCGTTCATTCCGAGAGCCGTCCTAGAAGCATCCTGCAATCCGGAAGCGTAGTACAGCAGAGCTTGTAAGAACAGGGTCCATCATCCAGATGCTGCCATACGTGAAGTCTCGATGCGCGCGCTGTCATCACGGTGGCCGTCGATGGTCCTTGCACGTTCTTCATTTCATTCTATATAGCAAGATGCCACGTTAATTCCTGCGTTCGGTGGTCTTCGACGTCGTACATTCGCATAGCCGTCCTAGAACAATCCTGCAATCCGGGAGCGCAGTACAGAAAAGCTTGTAAGAACAAGGCCCATCATCGCGATGCTGCCTTACGTGAAGTCTCGATTCGCGCGTTTTCATCACGGTGGCCGTCGATGGTCCTTGCACGCTCTCTATTTCATTCAATATAGCAAGATGCCTCGTTAATTCCTGAGATCAGTGGTCTTCGACGTCGTTCATTCCGAGAGCCGTCCTAGAAGCATCCTGCAATCCGGAAGCATAGTACAGCAGAGCTTGTAAGAACAGGGTCCATCATCGAGATGCTGCCATACGTGAAGTCTCGATGCGCGCGCTGTCATAACGGTGGCCGTCGATGGTCCTTGCACGTTCTTCATTTCATTCTATATAGCAAGATGCCACGTTAATTCCTGCGTTCGGTGGTCTTCGACGCCGTTCATTCGCAGAGCTGTCCTAGAAGCATCCTGCAATCCGGGAGCGTAGTACAGCAGAGCTTGTAAGAAAAGGGCCCATCATCGAGATGCTACAATACGTGAAGTCTCGATGCGCGCGTTGTCATCACGGTGGCCGTCGATGGGCCTTGCACGTTCTCCATTTCATTCAGTATAGCAGGATGCCACGTTAATTCCTGCGTTCGGTGGTCTTCGACGTCGTTTAATCGCAGAGCCGTCCTAGAAGCATTCTGCAATCCGGGAGCGTAGTACAGCAGAGCTTGTAAGAACAGGGTCCGTCATCGAGAAGCTTCCATACGTGAAGTCTCGATACTCGCGTTGTCATCACGGTGGCCGTCGATGGGCCTTGCACGTTCTCCATTTCATTCAATATAGCAAGATGCCACGTTAATTCCTGCGTTCGGTGGTCTTCGACGTCGTTCATTCGCAGAGCCGTCCTAGAAACATCCAGCAATCCGGGAGCGTAGTACAGAAAAGCTTGTACGAACAAGGCCCATCATCGAGATGCTGCCATACGTGAAGTCTCGATGCGCGCGTTGTCACCACGGCGGCCGGCGATGGTCCTTGCACGTTCTTCATTTCATTCAATATAGCAAGATGCCACGTTAATTCCTGCGTTCGGTGGTCTTAGACGTCGTTCATTCGCAGAGCCGTCCTAGAAGAATCCTGCAATGCGGGAGCGCAGTACAGCAGAGCTTGTATGAACAGGGTCCGTCATCGGGAAGCTTCCATACGTGAAGTCTCGATGTGCGCGTTTTCATCACTGTGGCCGTCGATGGTCCTTGCACATTCTCCATTTCATTCAATATAGCAAGATGCCTCGTTAATTCCTGCGTTCAGTGGCCTTCGACGTCGTTCATTCCGAGAGCCGTCCTAGAAGCATCCTGCAATCCACGAGCGTAGTACAGCAGAGCTTGTAAGAACAGGGTCCATCATCGAGATGCTGCCATACGTGAAGTCTCGATGCGCGCGTTGACATCACGGTGGCCGTCGATGGTCCTTGCACGTTCTCCCTTTCCTTCAATATAGCAAGATGCCACGTTAATTCCTGCGTTCGGTGGTCTTCGACGTCGTTTAATCGCAGAGCCGTCCTAGAAGCATTCTGCAATCCGGGAGCGTAGTACAGCAGAGCTTGTAAGAACAGGGTCCATTATCGAAATGCTGCCATACGTGAAGTCTCGATGCGTGCGTTGACATCACGGTGGCCGTGGATGGTCCTTGCACGTTCTCCATATCATTCAAAATAGCAAGATGCCTCGTTAATTCCTGCGTTCGGTGGTCTTCGACGTCGTTCATTCGCAGAGCCGTCCTAGAAGAATCCTGCAATCCGGGAGCGTAGTACAGAAAAGCTTGTAAGAACAGGACCCATCATCGAGACGCTGCCGTACGTGAAGTCTCGATGCGCGCGTTGTCATCACGGTGGCCGTCGATGGGCCTTGCACGTTCTCCATTTCATTCAATATACCAAGATGCCACGTTAATTCCTGCGTTCGGTGGTCTTCGACGTCGTTCATTCGCAGAGCCGTCCTAGAAGCATCCTGCAATCCGGGAGCGTAGTACAGAAAAGCTTGTACGAACAAGGCCCATCATCGAGATGCTGCCATACGTGAGGTCTCGATGCGCGCGTTGTCACCACGGCGGCCGTCGTTGGTCCTTGCACGTTCTTCATTTCATTCAATATAGCAAGATGCCACGTTAATTCCTGCGTTCGGTGGTCTTCGACGTCGTTCATTCGCAGAGCCGTCCTAGAAGAATCCTGCAATCCCGGAGCGTAGTACATAAAAGCTTGTAAGAACAAGGCCCATCTTCGAGATGCTGCCATACGTGAAGTCTCGATGCGCGCGTTTTCATCACTGTGGCCGTCGATGGTCCTTGCACTTTCTCCATTTCAATCAAGATAGCAAGATGTCTCGTTAATTCCTGCGTTCAGTGGTCTTCGACGCCGTTCATTCCCAGAGCTGTCCTAGAAGCATCCTGCAATCTGAGAGCGTAGTACAGAACAGCTTGTAAGAACAGGGTCCGTCATCGAGAAGCTTCCATACGTGAAGTCTCGATACTCGCGTTGTCATCACGGTGGCCGTCGATGGGCCTTGCACGTTCTCCATTTCATTCAATATAGCAAGATGCCACGTTAATTCCTGCGTTCGGTGGTCTTCGACGTCGATCATTCGCAGAGCCGTCCTAGAAACATCCAGCAATCCGGGAGCGTAGTACAGAAAAGCTTGTACGAACAAGGCCCATCATCGAGATGCTGCCATACGTGAAGTCTCGATGCGCGCGTTGTCACCACGGGGGCCGGCGATGGTCCTTGCACGTTCTTCATTTCATTCAATATAGCAAGATGCCACGTTAATTCCTGCGTTCGGTGGTCTTCGACGTCGTTCATTCGCAGAGCCGTCCTAGAAGAATCCTGCAATGCGGGAGCGCAGTACAGCAGAGCTTGTATGAACAGGGTCCGTCATCGGGAAGCTTCCATACGTGAAGTCTCGATGTGCGCGTTTTCATCACTGTGGCCGTCGATGGTCCTTGCACATTCTCCATTTCATTCAATATAGCAAGATGCCTAGTTAATTCCTGCGTTCAGTGGCCTTCGACGTCGTTCATTCCGAGAGCCGTCCTAGAAGCATCCTGCAATCCACGAGCGTAGTACAGCAGAGCTTGTAAGAACAGGGTCCATCATCGAGATGCTGCCATACGTGAAGTCTCGATGCGCGCGTTGACATCACGGTGGCCGTCGATGGTCCTTGCACGTTCTCCCTTTCCTTCAATATAGCAAGATGCCACGTTAATTCCTGCGTTCGGTGGTCTTCGACGTCGTTTAATCGCAGAGCCGTCCTAGAAGCATTCTGCAATCCGGGAGCGTAGTACAGCAGAGCTTGTAAGAACAGGGTCCATTATCGAAATGCTGCCATACGTGAAGTCTCGATGCGTGCGTTGACATCACGGTGGCCGTGGATGGTCCTTGCACGTTCTCCATATCATTCAAAATAGCAAGATGCCTCGTTAATTCCTGCGTTCAGTGGTCTTCGACGTCGTTCATTCCGAGAGCCGTCCTAGAAGCATCCTGCAATCCGGAAGCGTAGTACAGCAGAGCTTGTAAGAACAGGGTCCATCATCCAGATGCTGCCATACGTGAAGTCTCGATGCGCGCGCTGTCATCACGGTGGCCGTCGATGGTCCTTGCACGTTCTTCATTTCATTCTATATAGCAAGATGCCACGCTAATTCCTGCGTTCGGTGGTCTTCGACGTCGTTCATTCGCAGAGCCGTCCTAGAAGAATCCTGCAATCCGGGAGCGTAGTACAGAAAAGCTTGTAAGAACAGGACCCATCATCGAGACGCTGCCGTACGTGAAGTCTCGATGCGCGCGTTGTCATCACGGTGGCCGCCGATGGGCCTTGCACGTTCTCCATTTCATTCAATATAGCAAGATGCCACGTTAATTCCTGCGTTCGGTGGTCTTCGACGTCGTTCATTCGCAGAGCCGTCCTAGAAGCATCCTGCAATCCGGGAGCGTAGTACAGAAAAGCTTGTACGAACAAGGCCCATCATCGAGATGCTGCCATACGTGAGGTCTCGATGCGCGCGTTGTCACCACGGCGGCCGTCGTTGGTCCTTGCACGTTCTTCATTTCATTCAATATAGCAAGATGCCACGTTAATTCCTGCGTTCAGTGGTCTTCGACGCCGTTCATTCCCAGAGCTGTCCTAGAAGCATCCTGCAATCTGAGAGCGTAGTACAGAACAGCTTGTAAGAACAGGGTCCGTCATCGAGAAGCTTCCATACGTGAAGTCTCGATACTCGCGTTGTCATCACGGTGGCCGTCGATGGGCCTTGAACGTTCTCCATTTCATTCAATATAGCAAGATGCCACGTTAATTCCTGCGTTCGGTGGTCTTCGACGTCGTTCATTCGCAGAGCCGTCCTAGAAACATCCAGCAATCCGGGAGCGTAGTACAGAAAAGCTTGTACGAACAAGGCCCATCATCGAGATGCTGCCATACGTGAAGTCTCGATGCGCGCGTTGTCACCACGGCGGCCGGCGATGGTCCTTGCACGTTCTTCATTTCATTCAATATAGCAAGATGCCACGTTAATTCCTGCGTTCGGTGGTCTTCGACGTCGTTCATTCGCAGAGCCGTCCTAGAAGAATCCTGCAATGCGGGAGCGCAGTACAGCAGAGCTTGTATGAACAGGGTCCTTCATCGGGAAGCTTCCATACGTGAAGTCTCGATGTGCGCGTTTTCATCACGGTGGCCGTCGATGGTCCTTGCACATTCTCCATTTCATTCAATATAGCAAGATGCCTCGTTAATTCCTGCGTTCAGTGGCCTTCGACGTCGTTCATTCCGAGAGCCGTCCTAGAAGCATCCTGCAATCCACGAGCGTAGTACAGCAGAGCTTGTAAGAACAGGGTCCATCATCGAGATGCTGCCATACGTGAAGTCTCGATGCGCGCGTTGACATCACGGTGGCCGTCGATGGTCCTTACACGTTCTCCCTTTCCTTCAATATAGCAAGATGCCACGTTAATTCCTGCGTTCGGTGGTCTTCGACGTCGTTTAATCGCAGAGCCGTCCTAGAAGCATTCTGCAATCCGGGAGCGTAGTACAGCAGAGCTTGTAAGAACAGGGTCCATTATCGAAATGCTGCCATACGTGAAGTCTCGATGCGTGCGTTGACATCACGGTGGCCGTGGATGGTCCTTGCACGTTCTCCATTTCAATTAAGATAGCAAGATGTATCGTTATTTCCTGCGTTCAGTGGTCTTCGACGCCGTTCATTCGCAGAGCTGTCCTAGAAGCATCCTGCAATCCTGGAGCGTAGTACAGAAGAGCTTGTAAGAAAAGGGTCCGTCATCGAGACGCTGCCGTACGTGAAGTCTCGATGCGCGCGTTGTCATCACGGTGGCCGTCGATGCGCCTTGCACGTTCTCTATTTCATTCAATATAGCAAGATGCCACGTTAATTCCTGCGTTCGGTGGTCTTCGACGTCGTTCATTCGCAGAGCCGTCCTAGAAGCATCCTGCAATCCGGGAGCGTAGTACAGAAAAGCTTGTACGAACAAGGCCCATCATCGAGATGCTGCCATACGTGAGGTCTCGATGCGCGCGTTGTCACCACGGCGGCCGTCGTTGGTCCTTGCACGTTCTTCATTTCATTCAATATAGCAAGATGCCACGTTAATTCCTGCGTTCGGTGGTCTTCGACGTCGTTCATTCGCAGAGCCGTCCTAGAAGAATCCTGCAATCCGGGAGCGTAGTACATAAAAGCTTGTAAGAACAAGGCCCATCTTCGAGATGCTGCCATACGTGAAGTCTCGATGCGCGCGTTTTCATCACGGTGGCCGTCGATGGTCCTTGCACGTTCTCCATTTCAATCAAGATAGCAAGATGTCTCGTTAATTCCTGCGTTCAGTGGTCTTCGACGCCGTTCATTCCCAGAGCTGTCCTAGAAGCATCCTGCAATCTGGGAGCGTAGTACAGAACAGCTTGTAAGAACATGGTCCGTCATCGAGAAGCTTCCATACGTGAAGTCTCGATACTCGCGTTGTCATCACGGTGGCCGTCGATGGGCCTTGCACGTTCTCCATTTCATTCAATATAGCAAGATGCCACGTTAATTCCTGCGTTCGGTGGTCTTCGACGTCGTTCATTCGCAGAGCCGTCCTAGAAACATCCAGCAATCCGGGAGCGTAGTACAGAAAAGCTTGTACGAACAAGGCCCATCATCGAGATGCTGCCATACGTGAAGTCTCGATGCGCGCGTTGTCACCACGGCGGCCGGCGATGGTCCTTGCACGTTCTTCATTTCATTCAGTATAGCAAGATGCCACGTTAATTCCTGCGTTCGGTGGTCTTCGACGTCGTTCATTCGCAGAGCCGTCCTAGAAGAATCCTGCAATGCGGGAGCGCAGTACAGCAGAGCTTGTATGAACAGGGTCCGTCATCGGGAAGCTTCCATACGTGAAGTCTCGATGTGCGCGTTTTCATCACGGTGGCCGTCGATGGTCCTTGCACATTCTCCATTTCATTCAATATAGCAAGATGCCTCGTTAATTCTTGCGTTAAGTGGCCTTCGACGTCGTTCATTCCGAGACCCGTCCTAGAAGCATCCTGCAATCCACGAGCGTAGTACAGCAGAGCTTCTAAGAACAGGGTCCATCATCGAGATGCTGCCATACGTGAAGTCTCGATGCGCGCGTTGACATCACGGTGGCCGTCGATGGTCCTTGCACGTTCTCCCTTTCCTTCAATATAGCAAGATGCCACGTTAATTCCTGCGTTCGGTGGTCTTCGACGTCGTTCATTCGCAGAGCCGTCCTAGAAGCATCCTGCAATCCACGAGCGTAGTACAGCAAAGCTTGTAAGAACAAGGCCCATCATCGTGATGCTGCCATACGCGAAGTCTCGATGCGCGCGTTGTCACCACGGTTACCGTCGATGGTCCTTGCAAGTTCTCCATTTCATTCAAGATAGCAAGATGCCGCGTTAATTCCTGCGTGCGGTGGTCTTCGACGTCGTTCGTTCGCAGAGCCGTCCTAGAAGCATCCTGCAATGCGGGAGCGTAGTACAGAACAGCTTGTAAGAACAGGAGCCGTCACCGAGAAGCTTCCATACGTGTAGTCTCGATACTCGCGTTGTCATCACGGTGGCCGTCGATGGGCCTTGCACGTTCTCCATTTCATTCAATATAGCAAGATGCCACGTTAATTCCTGCGTTCGGTGGTCTTCGACGTAGTTCATTCGCAGAGCCGTCCTAGAAGAATCCTGCAATGCGGGAGCGCAGTACAGCAGAGCTTGTATGAACAGGGTCCGTCATCGGGAAGCTTCCATACGTGAAGTCTCGATGTGCGCGTTTTCATCACGGTGGCCGTCGATGGTCCTTGCACATTCTCCATTTTATTCAATATAGCAAGATGCCTCGTTAATTCCTGCGTTCAGTGGCCTTCGACGTCGTTCATTCCGAGAGCCGTCCTAGAAGCATCCTGCAATCCACGAGCGTAGTACAGCAGAGCTTGTAAGAACAGGGTCCATCATCGAGATGCTGCCATACGTGAAGTCTCGATGCGCGCGTTGACATCACGGTGGCCGTCGATGGTCCTTGCACGTTCTCCCTTTCCTTCAATATAGCAAGATGCCACGTTAATTCCTGCGTTCGGTGGTCTTCGACGTCGTTTAATCGCAGAGCCGTCCTAGAAGCATTCTGCAATCCGGGAGCGTAGTACAGCAGAGCTTGTAAGAACAGGGTCCATTATCGAAATGCTGCCATACGGGAAGTCTCGATGCGTGCGTTGACATCACGGTGGCCGTGGATGGTCCTTGCACGTTCTCCATATCATCCAAAATAGCAAGATGCCTCGTTAATTCCTGCGTTCGGTGGTCTTCGACGTCGTTCATTCGCAGAGCCGTCCTAGAAGAATCCTGCAATCCGGGAGCGTAGTACAGAAAAGCTTGTAAGAACAGGACCCATCATCGAGACGCTGCCGTACGTGAAGTCTCGATGCGCGCGTTGTCATCACGGTGGCCGTCGATGGGCCTTGCACGTTCTCCATTTCATTCAATATAGCAAGATGCCACGTTAATTCCTGCGTTCGGTGGTCTTCGACGTCGTTCATTCGCAGAGCCGTCCTAGAAACATCCAGCAATCCGGGAGCGTAGTACAGAAAAGCTTGTACGAACAAGGCCCATCATCGAGATGCTGCCATACGTGAAGTCTCGATGCGCGCGTTGTCACCACGGCGGCCGGCGATGGTCCTTGCACGTTCTTCATTTCATTCAATATAGCAAGATGCCACGTTAATTCCTGCGTTCGGTGGTCTTCGACGTCGTTCATTCGCAGAGCCGTCCTAGAAGAATCCTGCAATCCACGAGCGTAGTACAGCAGAGCTTGTAAGAACAAGGCCCATCTTCGAGATGCTGACATACGTGAAGTCTCGATGCGCGCGTTTTCATCAAGGTGGCCGTCGATGGTCCTTGCACGTTCTCCATTTCAATCAAGATAGCAAGATGTCTCGTTAATTCCTGCGTTCAGTGGTCTTCGACGCCGTTCATTCCCAGAGCTGTCCTAGAAGCATCCTGCAATCTGGGAGCGTAGTACAGAACAGCTTGTAAGAACAGGGTCCGTCATCGAGAAGCTTCCATACGTGAAGTCTCGATACTCGCGTTGTCATCACGGTGGCCGTCGATGGGCCTTGCACGTTCTCCATTTCATTCAATATAGCAAGATGCCACGATAATTCCTGCGTTCGGTGGTCTTCGACGTCGTTCATTCGCAGAGCCGTCCTAGAAACATCCAGCAATCCTGGAGCGTAGTACAGAAAAGCTTGTACGAACAAGGCCCATCATCGAGATGCTGCCATACGTGAAGTCTCGATGCGCGCGTTGTCACCACGGCGGCCGGCGATGGTCCTTGCACGTTCTTCATTTCATTCAATATAGCAAGATGCCACGTTAATTCCTGCGTTCGGTGGTCTTCGACGTCGTTCATTCGCAGAGCCGTCCTAGAAGAATCCTGCAATGCGGGAGCGCAGTACAGCAGAGCTTGTATGAACAGGGTCCTTCATCGGGAAGCTTCCATACGTGAAGTCTCGATGTGCGCGTTTTTATCACGGTGGCCGTCGATGGTCCTTGCACATTCTCCATTTCATTCAATATAGCAAGATGCCTAGTTAATTCCTGCGTTCAGTGGCCTTCGACGTCGTTCATTCCGAGAGCCGTCCTAGAAGCATCCTGCAATCCACGAGCGTAGTACAGCAGAGCTTGTAAGAACAGGGTCCATCATCGAGATGCTGCCATACGTGAAGTCTCGATGCGCGCGTTGACATCACGGTGGCCGTCGATGGTCCTTGCACGTTCTCCCTTTCCTTCAATATAGCAAGATGCCACGTTAATTCCTGCGTTCGGTGGTCTTCAACGTCGTTTAATCGCAGAGCCGTCCTAGAAGCATTCTGCAATCCGGGAGCGTAGTACAGCAGAGCTTGTAAGAACAGGGTCCATTATCGAAATGCTGCCATAAGTGAAGTCTCGATGCGTGCGTTGACATCACGGTGGCCGTGGATGGTCCTTGCACGTTCTCCATATCATTCAAAATAGCAAGATGCCTCGTTAATTCCTGCGTTCGGTGGTCTTCGACGTCGTTCATTCGCAGAGCTGTCCTAGAAGCATCCTGCAATCTGGGAGCGTAGTACAGAACAGCTTGTAAGAACAGGGTCCGTCATCGAGAAGCTTCCATACGTGAAGTCTCGATACTCGCGTTGTCATCACGGTGGCCGTCGATGGGCCTTGCACGTTCTCCATTTCATTCAATATAGCAAGATGCCACGTTAATTCCTGCGTTCGGTGGTCTTCGACGTCGTTCATTCGCAGAGCCGTCCTAGAAACATCCAGCAATCCGGGAGCGTAGTACAGAAAAGCTTGTACGAACAAGGCCCATCATCGAGATGCTGCCATACGTGAAGTCTCGATGCGCGCGTTGACATCACGGTGGCCGTCGATGGTCCTTGCACGTTCTCCCTTTCCTTCAATATAGCAAGATGCCACGTTAATTCCTGCGTTCGGTGGTCTTCGACGTCGTTCATTCGCAGAGCCGTCCTAGAAGCATCCTGCAATCCACGAGCGTAGTACAGCAAAGCTTGTAAGAACAAGGCCCATCATCGTGATGCTGCCATACGTGAAGTCTCGATGCGCGCGTTGTCACCACGGTTGCCGTCGATGGTCCTTGCAAGTTCTCCATTTCATTCAAGATAGCAAGATGCCGCGTTAATTCTTGCGTGCGGTGGTCTTCGACGTCGTTCGTTCGCAGAGCCGTCCTAGAAGCATCCTGCAATGCGGGAGCGTAGTACAGAACAGCTTGTAAGAACAGGAGCCGTCACCGAGAAGCTTCCATACGTGTAGTCTCGATACTCGCGTTGTCATCACGGTGGCCGTCGATGGGCCTTGCACGTTCTCCATTTCATTCAATATAGCAAGATGCCACGTTAATTCCTGCGTTCGGTGGTCTTCGACGTCGTTCATTCGCAGAGCCGTCCTAGAAGAATCCTGCAATGCGGGAGCGCAGTACAGCAGAGCTTGTATGAACAGGGTCCGTCATCGGGAAGCTTCCATACGTGAAGTCTCGATGTGCGCGTTTTCATCACGGTGGCCGTCGATGGTCCTTGCACATTCTCCATTTCATTCAATATAGCAAGATGCCTCGTTAATTCCTGCGTTCAGTGGCCTTCGACTTCGTTCATTCCGAGAGCCGTCCTAGAAGCATCCTGCAATCCACGAGCGTAGTACAGCAGAGCTTGTAAGAACAGGGTCCATCATCGAGATGCTGCCATACGTGAAGTCTCGATGCGCGCGTTGACATCACGGTGGCCGTCGATGGTCCTTGCACGTTCTCCCTTTCCTTCAATATAGCAAGATGCCACGTTATTTCCTGCGTTCGGTGGTCTTCGACGTCGTTTAATCGCAGAGCCGTCCTAGAAGCATTCTGCAATCCGGGAGCGTAGTACAGCAGAGCTTGTAAGAACAGGGTCCATTATCGAAATGCTGCCACACGGGAAGTCTCGATGCGTGCGTTGACATCACGGTGGCCGTGGATGGTCCTTGCACGTTCTCCATATCATTCAAAATAGCAAGATGCCTCGTTAATTCCTGCGTTCGGTGGTCTTCGACGTCGTTCATTCGCAGAGCCGTCCTAGAAGAATCCTGCAATCCGGGAGCGTAGTACAGAAAAGCTTGTAAGAACAGGACCCATCATCGAGACGCTGCCGTACGTGAAGTCTCGATGCGCGCGTTGTCATCACGGTGGCCGTCGATGGGCCTTGCACGTTCTCCATTTCATTCAATATAGCAAGATGCCACGTTAATTCCTGCGTTCGGTGGTCTTCGACGTCGTTCATTCGCAGAGCCGTCCTAGAAGCATCCTGCAATCCGGGAGCGTAGTACAGAAAAGCTTGTACGAACAAGGCCCATCATCGAGATGCTGCCATACGTGAGGTCTCGATGCGCGCGTTGTCACCACGGCGCCCGTCGTTGGTCCTTGCACGTTCTTCATTTCATTCAATATAGCAAGATGCCACGTTAATTCCTGCGTTCGGTGGTCTTCGACGTCGTTCATTCGCAGAGCCGTCCTAGAAGAATCCTGCAATCCGGGAGCGTAGTACATAAAAGCTTGTAAGAACAAGGCCCATCTTCGAGGTGCTGCCATACGTGAAGTCTCGATGCGCGCGTTTTCATCACGGTGGCCGTCGATGGTCCTTGCACGTTCTCCATTTCAATCAAGATAGCATGATGTCTCGTTAATTCCTGCGTTCAGTGGTCTTCGACGCCGTTCAATCCCAGAGCTGTCCTAGAAGCATCCTGTAATGTGGGAGCGTAGTACAGAACAGCTTGTAAGAACAGGGTCCGTCATCGAGAAGCTTCCATACGTGAAGACTCGATACTCGCGTTGTCATCACGGTGGCCGTCGATGGGCCTTGCACGTTCTCCATTTCATTCAATATAGCAAGATGCCACGTTAATTCCTGCGTTCGGTGGTCTTTGACGTCGTTCATTTGCAGAGCCGTCCTAGAAACATCCAGCAATCCGGGAGCGTAGTACAGAAAAGCTTGTACGAACAAGGCCCATCATCGAGATGCTGCCATACGTGAAGTCTCGATGCGCGCGTTGTCACCACGGCGGCCGGCGATGGTCCTTGCACGTTCTTCATTTCATTCAATATAGCAAGATGCCACGTTAATTCCTGCGTTCGGTGGTCTTCGACGTCGTTCATTCGCAGAGCCGTCCTAGAAGAATCCTGCAATGCGGGAGCGCAGTACAGCAGAGCTTGTATGAACAGGGTCCGTCATCGGGAAGCTTCCATACGTGAAGTCTCGATGTGCGCGTTTTCATCACGGTGGCCGTCGATGGTCCTTGCACATTCTCCATTTCATTCAATATAGCAAGATGCCTCGTTAATTCCTGCGTTCAGTGGCCTTCGACGTCGTTCATTCCGAGAGCCGTCCTAGAAGCATCCTGCAATCCACGAGCGTAGTACAGCAGACCTTGTAAGAACAGGGTCCATCATCGAGATGCTGCCATACGTGAAGTCTCGATGCGCGCGTTGACATCACGGTGGCCGTCGATGGTCCTTGCACGTTCTCCCTTTCCTTCAATATAGCAAGATGCCACGTTAATTCCTGCGTTCGGTGGTCTTCGACGTCGTTCATTCGCAGAGCCGTCCTAGAAGCATCCTGCAATTAACGAGCGTAGTACAGCAAAGCTTGTAAGAACAAGGCCCATCATCGTGATGCTGCCATACGTGAAGTCTCGATGCGCGCGTTGTCACCACGGTTGCCGTCGATGGTCCTTGCACGTTCTTCATTTCATTCAATATAGCAAGATGCCACGTTAATTCCTGCGTTCGGTGGTCTTCGACGTCGTTCATTCGCAGAGCCGTCCTAGAAGAATCCTGCAATGCGGGAGCGCAGTACAGCAGAGCTTGTATGAACAGGGTCCTTCATCGGGAAGCTTCCATACGTGAAGTCTCGATGTGCGCGTTTTTATCACGGTGGCCGTCGATGGTCCTTGCACATTCTCCATTTCATTCAATATAGCAAGATGCCTAGTTAATTCCTGCGTTCAGTGGCCTTCGACGTCGTTCATTCCGAGAGCCGTCCTAGAAGCATCCTGCAATCCACGAGCGTAGTACAGCAGAGCTTGTAAGAACAGGGTCCATCATCGAGATGCTGCCATACGTGAAGTCTCGATGCGCGCGTTGACATCACGGTGGCCGTCGATGGTCCTTGCACGTTCTCCCTTTCCTTCAATATAGCAAGATGCCACGTTAATTCCTGCGTTCGGTGGTCTTCAACGTCGTTTAATCGCAGAGCCGTCCTAGAAGCATTCTGCAATCCGGGAGCGTAGTACAGCAGAGCTTGTAAGAACAGGGTCCATTATCGAAATGCTGCCATAAGTGAAGTCTCGATGCGTGCGTTGACATCACGGTGGCCGTGGATGGTCCTTGCACGTTCTCCATATCATTCAAAATAGCAAGATGCCTCGTTAATTCCTGCGTTCGGTGGTCTTCGACGTCGTTCATTCGCAGAGCTGTCCTAGAAGCATCCTGCAATCTGGGAGCGTAGTACAGAACAGCTTGTAAGAACAGGGTCCGTCATCGAGAAGCTTCCATACGTGAAGTCTCGATACTCGCGTTGTCATCACGGTGGCCGTCGATGGGCCTTGCACGTTCTCCATTTCATTCAATATAGCAAGATGCCACGTTAATTCCTGCGTTCGGTGGTCTTCGACGTCGTTCATTCGCAGAGCCGTCCTAGAAACATCCAGCAATCCGGGAGCGTAGTACAGAAAAGCTTGTACGAACAAGGCCCATCATCGAGATGCTGCCATACGTGAAGTCTCGATGCGCGCGTTGACATCACGGTGGCCGTCGATGGTCCTTGCACGTTCTCCCTTTCCTTCAATATAGCAAGATGCCACGTTAATTCCTGCGTTCGGTGGTCTTCGACGTCGTTCATTCGCAGAGCCGTCCTAGAAGCATCCTGCAATCCACGAGCGTAGTACAGCAAAGCTTGTAAGAACAAGGCCCATCATCGTGATGCTGCCATACGTGAAGTCTCGATGCGCGCGTTGTCACCACGGTTGCCGTCGATGGTCCTTGCAAGTTCTCCATTTCATTCAAGATAGCAAGATGCCGCGTTAATTCTTGCGTGCGGTGGTCTTCGACGTCGTTCGTTCGCAGAGCCGTCCTAGAAGCATCCTGCAATGCGGGAGCGTAGTACAGAACAGCTTGTAAGAACAGGAGCCGTCACCGAGAAGCTTCCATACGTGTAGTCTCGATACTCGCGTTGTCATCACGGTGGCCGTCGATGGGCCTTGCACGTTCTCCATTTCATTCAATATAGCAAGATGCCACGTTAATTCCTGCGTTCGGTGGTCTTCGACGTCGTTCATTCGCAGAGCCGTCCTAGAAGAATCCTGCAATGCGGGAGCGCAGTACAGCAGAGCTTGTATGAACAGGGTCCGTCATCGGGAAGCTTCCATACGTGAAGTCTCGATGTGCGCGTTTTCATCACGGTGGCCGTCGATGGTCCTTGCACATTCTCCATTTCATTCAATATAGCAAGATGCCTCGTTAATTCCTGCGTTCAGTGGCCTTCGACTTCGTTCATTCCGAGAGCCGTCCTAGAAGCATCCTGCAATCCACGAGCGTAGTACAGCAGAGCTTGTAAGAACAGGGTCCATCATCGAGATGCTGCCATACGTGAAGTCTCGATGCGCGCGTTGACATCACGGTGGCCGTCGATGGTCCTTGCACGTTCTCCCTTTCCTTCAATATAGCAAGATGCCACGTTATTTCCTGCGTTCGGTGGTCTTCGACGTCGTTTAATCGCAGAGCCGTCCTAGAAGCATTCTGCAATCCGGGAGCGTAGTACAGCAGAGCTTGTAAGAACAGGGTCCATTATCGAAATGCTGCCACACGGGAAGTCTCGATGCGTGCGTTGACATCACGGTGGCCGTGGATGGTCCTTGCACGTTCTCCATATCATTCAAAATAGCAAGATGCCTCGTTAATTCCTGCGTTCGGTGGTCTTCGACGTCGTTCATTCGCAGAGCCGTCCTAGAAGAATCCTGCAATCCGGGAGCGTAGTACAGAAAAGCTTGTAAGAACAGGACCCATCATCGAGACGCTGCCGTACGTGAAGTCTCGATGCGCGCGTTGTCATCACGGTGGCCGTCGATGGGCCTTGCACGTTCTCCATTTCATTCAATATAGCAAGATGCCACGTTAATTCCTGCGTTCGGTGGTCTTCGACGTCGTTCATTCGCAGAGCCGTCCTAGAAGCATCCTGCAATCCGGGAGCGTAGTACAGAAAAGCTTGTACGAACAAGGCCCATCATCGAGATGCTGCCATACGTGAGGTCTCGATGCGCGCGTTGTCACCACGGCGCCCGTCGTTGGTCCTTGCACGTTCTTCATTTCATTCAATATAGCAAGATGCCACGTTAATTCCTGCGTTCGGTGGTCTTCGACGTCGTTCATTCGCAGAGCCGTCCTAGAAGAATCCTGCAATCCGGGAGCGTAGTACATAAAAGCTTGTAAGAACAAGGCCCATCTTCGAGGTGCTGCCATACGTGAAGTCTCGATGCGCGCGTTTTCATCACGGTGGCCGTCGATGGTCCTTGCACGTTCTCCATTTCAATCAAGATAGCATGATGTCTCGTTAATTCCTGCGTTCAGTGGTCTTCGACGCCGTTCAATCCCAGAGCTGTCCTAGAAGCATCCTGTAATGTGGGAGCGTAGTACAGAACAGCTTGTAAGAACAGGGTCCGTCATCGAGAAGCTTCCATACGTGAAGACTCGATACTCGCGTTGTCATCACGGTGGCCGTCGATGGGCCTTGCACGTTCTCCATTTCATTCAATATAGCAAGATGCCACGTTAATTCCTGCGTTCGGTGGTCTTTGACGTCGTTCATTTGCAGAGCCGTCCTAGAAACATCCAGCAATCCGGGAGCGTTGTACAGAAAAGCTTGTACGAACAAGGCCCATCATCGAGATGCTGCCATACGTGAAGTCTCGATGCGCGCGTTGTCACCACGGCGGCCGGCGATGGTCCTTGCACGTTCTTCATTTCATTCAATATAGCAAGATGCCACGTTAATTCCTGCGTTCGGTGGTCTTCGACGTCGTTCATTCGCAGAGCCGTCCTAGAAGAATCCTGCAATGCGGGAGCGCAGTACAGCAGAGCTTGTATGAACAGGGTCCGTCATCGGGAAGCTTCCATACGTGAAGTCTCGATGTGCGCGTTTTCATCACGGTGGCCGTCGATGGTCCTTGCACATTCTCCATTTCATTCAATATAGCAAGATGCCTCGTTAATTCCTGCGTTCAGTGGCCTTCGACGTCGTTCATTCCGAGAGCCGTCCTAGAAGCATCCTGCAATCCACGAGCGTAGTACAGCAGACCTTGTAAGAACAGGGTCCATCATCGAGATGCTGCCATACGTGAAGTCTCGATGCGCGCGTTGACATCACGGTGGCCGTCGATGGTCCTTGCACGTTCTCCCTTTCCTTCAATATAGCAAGATGCCACGTTAATTCCTGCGTTCGGTGGTCTTCGACGTCGTTCATTCGCAGAGCCGTCCTAGAAGCATCCTGCAATTAACGAGCGTAGTACAGCAAAGCTTGTAAGAACAAGGCCCATCATCGTGATGCTGCCATACGTGAAGTCTCGATGCGCGCGTTGTCACCACGGTTGCCGTCGATGGTCCTTGCACGTTCTCCAATTCAATCAAGATAGCAAGATGTCTCGTTAATTCCTGCGTTCAGTGGTCTTCGGCGCCGTTCATTCCCAGAGCTGTCCTAGAAGCATCCTGCAATCCGGGAGCGCAGTACAGCAGAGCTTGTATGAACAGGGTCCGTCATCGAGAAGCTTCCATACGTGAAGTCTCGATGTGCGCGTTTTCATCACGGTGGCCGTCGATGGTCCTTGCACATTCTCCATTTCATTCAACATAGCAAGATGCCTCGTTAATTCCTGCGTTCAGTGGTCTTCGACGTCGTTCATTCCGAGAGCCGTCCTAGAAGCATCCTGCAATCCGGAAGCGTAGTACAGCAGACCTTGTAAGAACAGGGTCCATCATCGAGATGCTGCCATACGTGAAGTCTCAATGCGCCCGTTGTCATCACGGTGGCCGTCGATGGTCCTTGCACGTTCTTCATTTCATTCTATATAGCAAGATGCCACGTTAATTCCTGCGTTCGGTGGTCTTCGACGTCGTACATTCGCACAGCCGTCCTAGAACAATCCTGCAATCCGGGAGCGTAGTACAGAACAGCTTGTAAGAGCAGGGTCCGTCATCGAGAAGCTTCCATACGTGAAGTCTCGATACTCGCGTTGTCATCACGGTGGCCGTCGATGGGCCTTGCACGTTCTCCATTTCATTCAAGATAGCAAGATGTCTCGTTAATTCCTGCGTTCAGTGGTCTTCGGCGCCGTTCATTCCCAGAGCTGTCCTAGAAGCATCCTGCAATCAGGGAGCGCAGTACAGCAGAGCTTGTATGAACAGGGTCCGTCATCGAGAAGCTTCCATACGTGAAGTCTCGATGTGCGCGTTTTCATCACGGTGGCCGTCGATGGTCCTTGCACATTCTCCATTTCATTCAATATAGCAAGATGCCTCGTCAATTCCTGCGTTCACTGGTCTTCGACGTCGTTCATTCCGAGAGCCGTCCTAGAAGCATCCTGCAATCCGGAAGCGTAGTACAGCAGAGCTTGTAAGAACAGGGTCCATCATCGAGATGCTGCCATACGTGAAGTCTCGATGCGCGCGTTGTCATCACGGTGGCCGTCGATGGTCCTTGCACGCTCTCTATTTCATTCAATATAGCAAGATGCCACGTTGATTCCTGCGTTCGGTGGTCTTCGACGCCGTTCATTCGCAGAGCTGTCCTAGAAGCATCCTGCAATCCGGGAGCGTAGTACAGCAGAGCTTGTAAGAAAAGGGCCCATCATCGAGATGCTGCCATACGTGAAGTCTCGATGCGCGCGTTGTCATCACGGTGGCCGTCGATGGGCCTTCACGTTCTCCATTTCTTCAATATAGCAAGATGCCACGTTAATTCCTGCGTTCGGTGGTCTTCGACGTCGTTCATTCGCAGAGCCGTCCTAGAAGCATCCTGCAATCCGGGAGCGTAGTACAGAAAAGCTTGTAAGAACAAGGCCCATCATCGCGATGCTGCCTTACGTGAAGTCTCGATGCGCGCGTTGTCACCACGGCGGCCGTGGATGGTCCTTGCACGTTCTCCATATCATTCAAAATAGCAAGATGCCTCGTTAATTCCTGCGTTCGGTGGTCTTCGACGTCGTTCATTCCAAGCGCCGTCCTAGAAGCATCCTGCAATCCGGGAGCGTAGTATATCAGAGCTTGTAAGAACAGGGTCCATCATCGAGATGCTGCCATACGTGAACTCTCGATGAGCCCGTTTTCATCACGGTGGCGGTTGATGGTCCTTGCACGTTCTTCATTTCTTTCAATATAGCAAGATGCCACGTTAATTCCTGAGTTCGGTGGTCTTCGACGTCGTTCATTCGCAGAGCCGTCCTAGAAGCATCCTGCAATCCACGAGCGTAGTACAGCAAAGCTTGTAAGAACAACGCCCATCATCGTGATGCTGCCATACGTGAAGTCTCGATGCGCGCGTTTTCATCACGGTGGCGGTTGATGGTCCTTGCAAGTTCTTCATTTCTTTCAATATAGCAAGATGCCACGTTAATTCCTGCGTTCGGTGGTCTTCGACGTCGTTCATCCGCAGAGCTGTCCTAGAAGCATCCTGCAATCCACGAGCGTAGTACAGCAAAGCTTGTAAGAACAGGGCCCATCATCGAGATGCTGCCATACGTGAAGTCTCGATGCGCGCGTTGTCTTCACCGTGGCCGTCGATGGTCCTTGCACGTTCTCCCTTTCCTTCAATCTAGCAAGATGCCACATTAATTCCTGCGTTCGGTGGTCTTCGACGTCGTTCATTCGCAGAGCCGTCCTAGAAGCATCCTGCAATCCACGAGCGTAGTACAGCAAAGCTTGTAAGAACAAGGCCCATCATCGTGATGCTGCCATACGTGAAGTCTCGATGCGCGCGTTGTCACCACGGTTGCCGTCGATGGTCCTTGCACGTTCTCCATTTCATTCAAGATAGCAAGATGCCACGTTAATTCCTGCGTGCGGTGGTCTTCGACGTCGTTCATTCGCAGAGCTGTCCTAGAAGCATCCTGCAATGCGGGAGCGTAGTACAGAACAGCTTGTAAGAGCAGGGTCCGTCATCGAGAAGCTTCCATACGTGAAGTCTCGATACTCGCATTGTCATCACGGTGGCCGTCGATGGGCCTTGCACGTTCTCCATTTCATTCAAGATAGCAAGATGTCTCGTTAATTCCTGCGTTCAGTGGTCTTCGGCGCCGTTCATTCCCAGAGCTGTCCTAGAAGCATCCTGCAATCAGGGAGCGTAGTACAGCAGAGCTTGTATGAACAGGGTCCGTCATCGAGAAGCTTCCATACGTGAAGTCTCGATGTGCGCGTTTTCATCACGGTGGCCGTCGATGGTCCTTGCACATTCTCCATTTCATTCAATATAGCAAGATGCCTCGTTAATTCCTGCGTTCAGTGGTCTTCGACGTCGTTCATTCCGAGAGCCGTCCTAGAAGCATCCTGCAATCCGGAAGCGTAGTACAGCAGAGCTTGTAAGAACAGGGTCCATCATCGAGATGCTGCCATACGTGAAGTCTCGATGCGCGCGTTGTCATCACGGTGGCCGTCGATGGTCCTTGCACGCTCTCTATTTCATTCAATATAGCAAGATGCCACGTTGATTCCTGCGTTCGGTGGTCTTCGACGCCGTTCATTCGCCGAGCTGTCCTAGAAGCATCCTGCAATCCGGGAGCGTAGTACAGCAGAGCTTGTAAGAAAAGGGCCCATCATCGAGATGCTGCCATACGTGAAGTCTCGATGCGCGCGTTGTCATCACGGTGGCCGTCGATGGGCCTTCACGTTCTCCATTTCTTCAATATAGCAAGATGCCACGTTAATTCCTGCGTTCGGTGGTCTTCGACGTCGTTCATTCGCAGAGCCGTCCTAGAAGCATCCTGCAATCCGGGAGCGTAGTACAGAAAAGCTTGTAAGAACAAGGCCCATCATCGCGATGCTGCCTTACGTGAAGTGTCGATGCGCGCGTTGTCACCACGGCGGCCGTGGATGGTCCTTGCACGTTCTCCATATCATTCAAAATAGCAAGATGCCTCGTTAATTCCTGCGTTCGGTGGTCTTCGACGTCGTTCATTCCAAGCGCCGTCCTAGAAGCATCCTGCAATCCGGGAGCGTAGTATATCAGAGCTTGTAAGAACAATGTCCATCATCGAGATGCTGCCATACGTGAACTCTCGATGAGCCCGTTTTCATCACGGTGGCGGTTGATGGTCCTTGCACGTTCTTCATTTCTTTCAATATAGCAAGATGCCACGTTAATTCCTGAGTTCGGTGGTCTTCGACGTCGTTCATTCGCAGAGCCGTCCTAGAAGCATCCTGCAATCCACGAGCGTAGTACAGCAAAGCTTGTAAGAACAACGCCCATCATCGTGATGCTGCCATACGTGAAGTCTCGATGCGCGCGTTTTCATCACGGTGGCGGTTGATGGTCCTTGCAAGTTCTTCATTTCTTTCAATATAGCAAGATGCCACGTTAATTCCTGAGTTCGGTGGTCTTCGACGTCGTTCATCCGCAGAGCCGTCCTAGAAGCATCCTGCCATCCACGAGCGTAGTACAGCAAAGCTTGTAAGAACAGGGCCCATCATCGAGATGCTGCCATACGTGAAGTCTCGATGCGCGCGTTGTCTTCACGGTGGCCGTCGATAGTCCTTGCACGTTCTCCCTTTCTTTCAATATTGCAAAATGCCACGTTAATTCCTGCGTTCGGTGGTCTTCGACGTCGTTCATCCGCAGAGCCGTCCTAGAAGCATCCTGCAATCCACGAGCGTAGTACAGCAAAGCTTGTAAGAACAGGGCCCATCATCGAGATGCTGCCATATGTGAAGTCTCGATGCGAGCGTTGTCACCACGGTTGCCGTCGATGGTCCTTGCACGCTCTCTATTTCATTCAATATAGCAAGATGCCACGTTGATTCCTGCGTTCGGTGGTCTTCGACGTCGTTCATTCGCAGAGCCGTCCTAGAAGCATCCTGCAATCCGTGAGCGTAGTACAGAAAAGCTTGTAAGAACAAGGCCCATCATCGCGATGCTGCCTTACGTGAAGTCTCGATGCGCGCGTTGTCACCACGGCGGCCGTCGATGGTCCTTGCACGTTCTTCATTTCATTCAATATAGCAAGATGCCACGTTAATTCCTGTGTTCGGTGGTCTTCGACGTCGTTCATTCGCAGAGCCGTCCTAGAAGAATCCTGCAATCCGGGAGCGCAGTACAGAAAAGCTTGTAAGAACAAGGCCCATCTTCGAGATGCTGCCATAAGTGAAGTCTCGATGCGCGCGTTTTCATCACGGTGGCCGCCGATGGTCCTTGCACATTCTCCATTTCATTCAATATAGCAAGATGCCACGTTGATTCATGCGTTCGGTGGTCTTCGACGTCGTTCATTCGCAGAGCCGTCCTAGAAGCATCCTGCAGTCCGGGAGCATAGTACAGAAAAGCTTGTAAGAACAAGGCCCATCATCGAGATTCTGCCATACGAGAAGTCTCGATGCGCGCGTTGTCATCACGGTGGCCGTCCATGGTCCTTGCACGTTCTCCATTTCATTCAAGATCGCAATATGCCTGGTTAATTCCTGCGTTCGGTGGTCTTCGACGTAGTTCATTCGCAGAGCCGTCCTAGAAGAATCCTGCAATCCGGGAGCGTAGTACAGCGGAGCTTGTAAGAACAGTGCCCATCATCGAGATGCTGCCATACGTGAAGTTTCGACGCGTGCGTTGACATCACGGTGGCCGTGGATGGTCCTTGCACGTTCTCCATATCATTCAAAATAGCAAGATGCCTCGTTAATTCCTGCGTTCGGTGGTCTTCGACGTCGTTCATTCCAAGAGCCGTCCTAGAAGCATCCTGCCATCCGGGAGCGTAGTATATCAGAGCTTGTAAGAACAGGGTCCATCATCGAGATGCTGCCATACGTGAACTCTCGATGAGCCCGTTTTCATCACGGTGGCGGTTGATGGTCCTTGCACGTTCTTCATTTCTTTCAATATAGCAAGATGCCACGTTAATTCCTGAGTTCGGTGGTCTTCGACGTCGTTCATTCGCAGAGCCGTCCTAGAAGCATCCTGCAATCCACGAGCGTAGTACAGCAAAGCTTGTAAGAACAACGCCCATCATCGTGATGCTGCCATACGTGAAGTCTCGATGCGCGCGTTTTCATCACGGTGGCGGTTGATGGTCCTTGCAAGTTCTTCATTTCTTTCAATACAGCAAGATGCCACGTTAATTCCTGAGTTCGGTGGTCTTCGACGTCGTTCATCCGCAGAGCCGTCCTAGAAGCATCCTGCAATCCACGAGCGTAGTACAGCAAAGCTTGTAAGAACAGGGCCCATCATCGAGATGCTGCCATACGTGAAGTCTCGATGCGCGCGTTGTCTTCACGGTGGCCGTCGATAGTCCTTGCACGTTCTCCCTTTCTTTCAATATAGCAAGATGCCACGTTAATTCCTGCGTTCGGTGGTCTTCGACGTCGTTCATCCGCAGAGCCGTCCTAGAAGCATCCTGCAATCCACGAGCGTAGTACAGCAAAGCTTGTAAGAACAGGGCCCATCATCGAGATGCTGCCATATGTGGTCTCGATGCGAGCGTTGTCACCACGGTTGCCGTCGATGGTCCTTGCACGTTCTTCCTTTCCTTCAATATAGCAAGATGCCACGTTAATTCCTGCGTTCGGTGGTCTTCGACGTCGTTCATTCGCAGAGCCGTCCTAGAAGCATCCTGCAATCCACGAGCGTAGTACAGAAAAGCTTGTAAGAACAAGGCCCATCATCGAGATGCTGCCATACGTGGTCTCGATGCGCGCGTTGTCACCACGGCGGCCGGCGATGGTCCTTGCACGTTCTTCATTTCATTCATTATAGCAAGATGCCACGTTAATTCCTGCGTTCTGTGGTCTTCGACGTCGTTCATTCGCAGAGCCGTCCTAGAACAATCCTGCAATCCGGGAGCGTAGTACAGAAAAGCTTGTAAGAACAAGGCCCATCTTCGAGATGCTGCCATACGTGAAGTCTCGATGCGCGCGTTTTCATCACGGTCGCCGTCGATGGTCCTTGCACGTTCTCCAATTCAATCAAGATAGCAAGATGTCTCGTTAATTCCTGCGTTCAGTGGTCTTCGACGTCGTTCATTCGCAGAGCCGTGCTAGAAGCATCCTGCAATCCGGGAGCGTAGTACAGCAGAGCTTGTAAGAAAAGGGCCCATCATCGAGAAGCTTCCATTCGTGAAGTCTCGATGTGCGCGTTTTCATCACAATGGCCGTCGATGATCCTTGCACATTCTCCATTTCATTCAATATAGCAAGATGCCTCGTTAATTCCTGCGTTCAGTGGTCTTCGACGTCGTTCATTCCAAGAGCCGTCCTAGAAGCATCCTGCAATCCGGAAGCGTAGTACAGCAGAGCTTGTAAGAACAAGGTTCATCATCGAGATGCTGCCATACGTGAAGTCTCGATGCGCGCGTTGTCATCACGGTTGCCGTCGATGGTCCTTGCACGTTCTTCATTTCATTCTATATAGCAAGATGCCACGTTAATTCCTGCGTTCGGTGGTCTTCGACGTCGTACATTCGCACAGCCGTCCTAGAACAATCCTGCAATCCGGGAGCGTAGTAGAGAAAAGCTTGTAAGAACAAGGCCCATCATCGCGATGCTGCCTTACGTGAAGTCTCGATGCGCTCGTTTTCATCACGGTGGCCGTCGATGGTCCTTGCACGCTCTCTATTTCATTCAATATAGCATGATGCCACGTTGATTCATGCGTTCGGTGGTCTTCGACGTCGTTCATTCGCAGAGCCGTCCTAGAAGCATCCTGCAATCCGGGAGCATAGTACAGAAAAGCTTGTAAGAACAAGCCCCATCATCGAGATTCTGCCATACATGAAGTCTCGATGCGCGCGTTGTCATCACGGTGGCCGTCGATGGTCCTTGCACGTTCTCCATTTCATTCAAGGTCGCAATATGCCTGGTTAATTCCTGCGTTCGGTGGTCTTCGACGTAGTTCATTCGCAGAGCCGTCCTAGAAGAATCCTGCTATCCGGGAGCGTAGTACAGCAGAGCTTGTAAGAACAGTGCCCATCATCGAGATGCTGCCATACGTGAAGTCTCGAAGCGAGTGTTCACATCACGGTGGCCTCCGATGGTCCTTGCACGTTCTACATTTCATTCAAGATAGCAATATGCCTCATTAATTCCTGCGTTCAGTGGTCTTCAACGTCGTTCATTCGCAGAGCCGTCCTAGAAGCATTCTGTAATCCGGGAGCGTAGTACAGCAAAGCTTGTAAGAACAAAGCCCATCATCGAGATGCTGCCATACGTGAAGTCTTGATGCGCGCGTTGTCGTCACGGTGGCCGTCGACGGTCCTTGCACGTTCTCCATTTCATTCAAGATAGCAATATGCCTCGTTAATTCCTGCGTTCAGTGGTCTTCGACGTCGTTCATTCGCAGAGCCGTCCTAAGAGCATCCTGCAATCCTGGAGCGTAGAGTATCAGAGCTTGTAAGAACAGGGTGCATCATCGAGGTGCTGCCATACGTGAACTCTCGATGCGCGCGTTTTCATCACGGTGGCGGTTGATGGTCCTTGCACGTTCTTCATTTCTTTCAATATAGCAAGATGCCACGTTAATTCCTGAGTTCGGTGGTCATCGACGTCGTTCATTCGCAGAGCCGTCCTAGAAGCATCCTGCAATCCACGAGCGTAGTACAGCAAAGCTTGTAAGAACAGGGCCCATCATCGAGATGCTGCCATACGTGAAGTCTCGATGCGCGCGTTGTCTTCACGGTGGCCGTCGATGGTCCTTGCACGTTCTCCCTTTCTTTCAATATAGCAAGATGCCACGTTAATTCCTGCGTTCGGTGGTCTTCGACGTCGTTCATCCGCAGAGTTGTCCTAGAAGCATCCTGCAATCCACGAGCGTAGTACAGCAAAGCTTGTAAGAACAGGGCCCATCATCGAGATGCTGCCATACGTGAAGTCTCGATGCGCGCGTTGTCTTCACGGTGGCCGTCGATGGTCCTTGCACGTTGTCCATTTCATTCAAGATAGCAAGATGCCAGGGTAATTCCTGCGTGCGGTGGTCTTCGACGTCGTTCATTCGCAGAGCCGTCCTAGAAGCATCCTGCAATGCGGGAGCGTAGTTCAGAACAGCTTGTAAGAGCAGGGTCCGTCATCGAGAAGCTTCCATACGTGAAGTCTCGATACTCGCGTTGTGATCACGGTGGCCGTCGATGGGCCTTGCACGTTCTCCATTTCATTCAATATAGCAAGATGCCACGTTAATTCCTGCGTTCGGTGGTCTTCGACGTCGTTCATTCGCAGAGCCGTCCTAGAAGCATCCTGCAATCCGGGAGCGTAGTACGGAAAAGCTTGTACGAACTAGGCCCATCAACGAGATGCTGCCATACGTGAAGTCTCGATGCGCGCGTTGTCACCTCGGCGGCCGGCGATGATCCTTGCACGTTCTTCATTTCATTCAATATAGCAAGATGCCACGTTAATTCCTGCGTTCGGTGGTCTTCGACGTCGTTCATTCGCAGAGCCGTCTTAGAAGAATCCTGCAATCCGGGAGCGTAGTACAGAAAAGCTTGTAAGAGCAAGGCCCATCTTCGAGATGCTGCCATACGTGAAGTCACGATGCGCGCGTTTTCATCACGGTGGCCGTCGATGGTCCTTGCACGTTCTCCAATTCAATCAAGATAGCAGGATGTCTCGTTAATTCCTGCGTTCAGTGGTCTTCGACG
This sequence comes from Amblyomma americanum, assembly GCF_052857255.1. Taxonomy (NCBI): domain Eukaryota; kingdom Metazoa; phylum Arthropoda; class Arachnida; order Ixodida; family Ixodidae; genus Amblyomma; species Amblyomma americanum. Next base: position 12,710,669 of record NC_135501.1, read on the forward strand.
CCGTTCATTCCCAGAGCTGTCCTAGAAGCATCCTGCAATCCTGGAGCGCAGTACAGCAGAGCTTGTATGAACAGGGTCCGTCATCGAGAAGCTTCCATACGTGAAGTCTCGATGTGCGCGTTTTCATCACGGTGGCCATCGATGGTGCTTGCACATTCTCCATTTCATTCAATATAGCAAGATGCCTCTTTAATTCCTGCGTTCAGTGGTCTTCGACGTCGTTCATTCCGAGAGCCGTCCTAGAAGCATCCTGCAATCCGGAAGCGTAGTACAGCAGAGCTTGTAAGAACAGGGTCCATCATTGAGATGCTGCCATACGTGAAGTCTCGATGCGCGTGTTGTCATCACGGTGGCCATCGATGGTCCTTGCACGTTCTTCATTTCATTCTATATAGCAAGATGCCACGTTAATTCCTGCGTTCGGTGGTCTTCGACGTCGTACATTCGCATAGCCGTCCTAGAACAATCCTGCAATCCGGGAGCGTAGTAGAGAAAAGCTTGTAAGAACAAGGCCCATCATCGCGATGCTGCTTAACGTGAAGTCTCGATGCGCGCGTTTTCATCACGGTGGCCGTCGATGGTCCTTGCACGCTCGCTATCTCATTCAATATAGCGAGATGCCACGTTGATTCCTGCGTTCGGTGGTCTTCGACGCCGTTCATTCGCAGAGCTGTCCTAGAAGCATCCTGCAATCCGGGAGTGTAGTACAGCCGAGCTTGTAAGAACAGGGTCCGTCATCGAGATGCTTCCATACGTGAAGTCTCGATGCGCGCGTTTTCATCACGGTGGCCGTCGATGGTCCTTGCACCTTCTCCATTTCATTCAATATAGCAAGATGCCTCGTTAATTCCTGCGTTCAGTGGTCTTCGACGTCGTTCATTCGCAGAGCCGTGCTAGAAGCATCCTGCAATCCGGGAGCATAGTACAGCAAAGTTTGTAAGAACCGGGCACATCATCGAGATGCTGCCATACTTGAACTCTCGATGCGCGCGTTTTCATCACGGTGGCCGTCGATAGTCCTTGAACGTTCTCCATTTCTTTCAATATAGCAAGATGCCACGTTAATTCCTGCGTTCGGTGGTCTTCGACGTCGTTCATTCGCAGAGCCGTGCTAGAAGCATCCTGAAATCCGGGAGCATAGTACAGCAAAGCTTGTAAGAACATGGCCCATCATCGAGATGCAGCCATACGTGAAGTCTCGATGCGCGCGTTGTCATCACGGTGGCCGTCGACGGTCCTTGCACGTTCTCCATTTCATTCAAGATAGCAAGATGTCTCGTTAATTCCTGCGTTCAGTGGTCTTCGACGTCGTTCATTCGCAGAGCCGTCCTAAGAGCATCCTGCAATCCGGGAGCGTAGTACATCAGAGCTTGTAAGAAAAGGGCCCATCATCGAGATGCTGCCATACGTGAAGTCTCGATGCGCGCGTTGTCATCACGGTGGCCGTCGATGGGCCTTGCACGTTCTCCATTTCATTCAAGATAGCAAGATGTCTCGTTAATTCCTGCGTTCAGTGGGCTTCGACGTCTTTCATTCGCAGAGCCGTCCTAAGAGCATCCTGCAATCCGGGAGCGTAGTACATCAGAGCTTGTAAGAAAAGGGCCCATCATCGAGATGCTGCCATACGTGAAGTCTCTTAGTAAAACACGTTGCGGGGCTAGTTGGTTATGCATATTGTTTCGTTAAAATTTAAGCAGCGCTAACTTTTAGGACGAATACACAGAAGACATGACAGGACGGGCGCTGGTCCTGTCTCGATGCGCGCGTTGTCATCACGGTGGCCGTCGATGGGCCTTGCACGCTCTCAATTTCATTCAATATAGCAAGATGCCACGTCAATTCCTGCGTTCGGTGGTCTTCGAAGTCGTTCATTCGCAGAGCCGTCCTAGAAGCATCCTGCAATCCGGGAGCGTAGTACAGAAAAGCTTGTACGAACAAGGCCCATCATCGAGATGCTGCCATACGTGAAGTCTCGATGCGCGCGTTGTCACCACGGCGGCCGTCGATGGTCCTTGCACGTTCTTCATTTCATTCAATATAGCAAGATGCCACGTTAATTCCTGCGTTCGGTGGTCTTCGACGTCGTTCATTCGCAGAGCCGTCCTAGAAGAATCCTGCAATCCGGGAGCGTAGTACAGAAAAGCTTGTAAGAACAAGGCCCATTTTCGAGATGCTGCCATAAGTGAAGTCTCGATGCGCGCGTTGTCATCACGGTGGCCGTCGACGGTCCTTGCACGTTCTCCATATCATTCAAAATAGCAAGATGCCTCGTTAATTCCTGCGTTCGGTGGTCTTCTACGTCGTTCATTCCAAGAGCTGTCCTAGAAGCATCCTGCAATCCGGGAGCGTAGTATATCAGAGCTTGTAAGAACAGGGTCCATCATCGAGATGCTGCCATACGTGAACTCTCGATCCGCGCGTTTTCATCACGGTGGCGGTTGATGGTCCTTGCACGTTCATTTCTTTCAATATAGCAAGATGCCACGTTAATTCCTGAGTTCGGTGGTCTTCGACGTCGTTCATCCGCAGAGCCGTCCTAGAAGCATTCTGCGATCCACGAGCGTAGTACAGCAAAGCTTGTAAGAACAGGGCCCATCATCGAGATGCTGCCATACGTGAAGTCTCGATGCGCGCGTTGTCACCACGGTTGCCGTCGATGGTCCTTGCACGTTCTCCCTTTCCTTCAATATAGCAAGATGCCACGTTAATTCCTGCGTTCGGTGGTCTTCGAAGTCGTTCATTCGCAGAGCCGTCCTAGAAGCATCCTGCAATCCACGAGCGTAGTACAGCAAAGCTTGTAAGAACAAGGCCCATCATCGTGATGCTGCCATACGTGAAGTCTCGATGCGCGCGTTGTCACCACGGTTGCCGTCGATGGTCCTTGCACGTTCTCCATTTCATTCAAGATAGCAAGATGCCACGTTAATTCCTGCGTGCGGTGGTCTTCGACGTCGTTCATTCGCAGAGCCGTCCTAGAAGCATCCTGCAATGCGGGAGCGTAGTACAGAACAGCTTGTAAGAACCGGGTCTGTCATCGAGAAGCTTCCATACGTGAAGTCTCGATACTCGCGTTGTCATCACGGTGGCCGTCGATGGGCCTTGCACGTTCTCCATTTCATTTAATATAGCAAGATGCCATGTTAATTCCTGCGTTCGGTGGTCTTCGACGTCGTTCATTCGCAGAGCCGTCCTAGAAGCATCCTGCAATCAACGAGCGTAGTACAGCAAAGCTTGTAAGAACAGGGCCCATCATCGAGATGCTGCCATACGTGAAGTCTCGATGCGCGCGTTGTCATCACGGTGGCCGTCGATGGGCCTTGCACGTTCTCCATTTCATTCAAGATAGCAAGATGTCTCGTTAATTCCTGCGTTCAGTGGTCTTCGACGTCGTTCATTCGCAGAGCCGTCCTAAGAGCATCCTGCAATCCGGGAGCGTAGTACATCAGAGCTTGTAAGGAAAGGGCCCATCATCGAGATGCTGCCATACGTGAAGTCTCTTAGTAAAACACGTTGCGGGGCTACTTGGTTATGCATATTCTTTCGTTAAAATTCAGGCAGCGCTAACTTTTAGGACGAATACACAGAAGACATGACAGGACGGGCGCTGGTCCTGTCTCGATGCGCGCGTTGTTATCACGGTGGCCGTCGATGGGCCTTGCACGTTCTCCATTTCATTCAATATAGCAAGATGCCACGTTAATTCCTGCGTTCGGTGGTCTTCGACGTCGTTCATACGCAGAGCCGTCCTAGAAGCATCCTGCAATCCGGGAGCATAGTACAGCAAAGTTTGTAAGAACAGGGCCCATCATCGAGATGCTGCCATACGTGAAGTCCCGATGCGCGCGTTGTCTTCACGGTGGCCGTCGATGGTCCTTGCACGTTCTTCATTTCATTCAATATAGCAAGATGCCACGTTAATTCCTGCGTTCGGTGGTCTTCGACGTCGTTCATTCCAAGAGCCGTCCTAGAAGCATCCTGCAATCCGGGAGCGTAGTACAGAAAAGCTTGTAAGAACAAGGCCCATTTTCGAGATGCTGCCATAAGTGAAGTCTCGATGCGCGCGTTGTCATCACGGTGGCCGTCGACGGTCCTTGCACGTTCTCCATATCATTCAAAATAGCAAGATGCCTCGTTAATTCCTGCGTTCGGTGGTCTTCGACGTCGTTCATTCCAAGAGCTGTCCTAGAAGCATCCTGCAATCCGGGAGCGTAGTATATCAGAGCTTGTAAGAACAGGGTCCATCATCGAGATGCTGCCATACGTGAACTCTCGATCCGCGCGTTTTCATCACGGTGGCGGTTGATGGTCCTTGCACGTTCATTTCTTTCAATATAGCAAGATGCCACGTTAATTCCTGAGTTCGGTGGTCTTCGACGTCGTTCATCCGCAGAGCCGTCCTAGAAGCATTCTGCGATCCACGAGCGTAGTACAGCAAAGCTTGTAAGAACAGGGCCCATCATCGAAATGCTGCCATACGTGAAGTCTCGATGCGCGCGTTGTCACTACGGTTGCCGTCGATGGTCCTTGCACGTTCTCCCTTTTCTTCAATATAGCAAGATGCCACGTTAATTCCTGCGTTCGGTGGTCTTCGACGTCGTTCATTCGCAGAGCCGTCCTAGAAGCATCCTGCAATCCACGAGCGTAGTACAGCAAAGCTTGTAAGAACAAGGCCCATCATCGTGATGCTGCCATACGTGATGTCTCGATGCGCGCGTTGTCACCACGGTTGCCGTCGATGGTCCTTGCACGTTCTCCATTTCATTCAAGATAGCAAGATGCCACGTTAATTCCTTCGTGCGGTGGTCTTCGACGTCGTTCATTCGCAGAGCCGTCCTAGAAGCATCCTGCAATGCGGGAGCGTAGTACAGAACAGCTTGTAAGAACCGGGTCTGTCATCGAGAAGCTTCCATACCTGAAGTCTCGATACTCGCGTTGTCATCACGGTGGCCGTCGATGGGCCTTGCACGTTCTCCATTTCATTTAATATAGCAAGATGCCACGTTAATTCCTGCGTTCGGTGGTCTTCGACGTCGTTCATCCGCAGAGCTGTCCTAGAAGCATCCTGCAATCAACGAGCGTAGTACAGCAAAGCTTGTAAGAACAGGGCCCATCATCGAGATGCTGCCATACGTGAAGTCTCGATGCGCGCGTTGTCATCACGGTGGCCGTCGATGGGCCTAGCACGTTCTCCATTTCATTCAAGATAGCAAGATGTCTCGTTAATTCCTGCGTTCAGTGGTCTTCGATGTCGTTCATTCGCAGAGCCGTAATAAGAGCATCCTGCAATCCGGGAGCGTAGTACATCAGAGCTTGTAAGAAAAGGGCCCATCATAGAGATGCTGCCATACGTGAAGTGTCTTTAGTAAAACACGTTGCGGGGCTACTTGGTTATGCATATTCTTTCGTTAAAAATCAGGCAGCGCTAACGTTTAGGACGAATACACAGAAGACATGACAGGACGGGCGCTGGTCCTGTCTCGATGCGCGCGTTGTCATCACGGTGGCCGTCGATGGGCCTTGCACGTTCTCCATTTCATTCAATATAGCAAGATGCCACGTTAATTCCTGCGTTCGGTGGTCTTCGACGTCGTTCATACGCAGAGCCGTCCTAGAAGCATCCTGCAATCCGGGAGCATAGTACAGCAAAGTTTGTAAGAACAGGGCCCATCATCGAGATGCTGCCATACGTGAAGTCTCGATGCGCGCGTTGTCTTCACGGTGGCCGTCGATGGTCCTTGCACGTTCTTCATTTCATTCAATATAGCAAGATGCCACGTTAATTCCTGCGTTCGGTGGTCTTCGACGTCGTTCATTCCAATAGCCGTCCTAGAAGCATCCTGCAATCCGGGAGCGTAGTATATCAGAGCTTGTAAGAACAGGGTCCATCATCGAGATGCTGCCATACGTGAAATCTCGATACTCGCGTTTTCATCACGCTCGCCGTCGATGGTCCTTGCACGTTCTCCATTTCATTCAATATAGCAAGATGCCTCGTTAATTCCTGCGTTCTGTGGTCTTCGACGTCGTTCATTCGCAGAGCCGTCCTAGAAGAATCCTGCAATCCGGGAGCGTAGTACAGAAAAGCTTGTAAGAACAAGGCCTATTATCGAGATGCTGCCATACGTGAAGTCTCGATGCGCGCGTTTTCTTCACGGTGGCCGTCGATGGTCCTTCCACGTTCTCCATTTCAATCAAGATAGCAAGATGTATCGTTAATTCCTGCTTTCAGTGGTCTTCGACGCCGTTCATTCGCAGAGCTGTCCAAGAAGCATCCTGCAATCCTGGAGCATAGTACAGCCGAGCTTGTAAGAACAGGGTCCGTCATCGAGATGCTTCCATACGTGAAGTCTCGATGCGCGCGTTTTCATCACGGTGGCCGTCGATGGTCCTTGCACCTTCTCCATTTCATTCAATATAGCAAGAAGCCTCGTTAATTCCTGCGTTCAGTGGTCTTCGACGTCGTTCATTCCGAGAGCCGTCCTAGAAGCATCCTGCTATCCGGAAGCGTAGTACAGCAAAGCTTGTAAGAACAGGGTCCATCATCGAGATGCTGCCATACGTGGTCTCGATGCGCGCGTTGTCATAACGGTGGCCGTCGATGGTCCTTGCACGTTCTTCATTTCATTCAATATAGCAAGATGCCACGTTAATTCCTGCGTTCGGTGGTCTTCGACGTCGTTCATTCGCAGAGCCGTCCTAAGAGCATCCTGCAATCCGGGAGCGTAGTACATCAGAGCTTGTAAGAAAAGGGCCCATCATCGAGATGCTGCCATACGTGAAGTCTCGATGCGCGCGTTGTCATCACGGTGGCCGTCGATGGGCCTTGCACGTTCTCCATTTCATTCAAGATAGCAAGATGTCTCGTTAATTCCTGCGTTCAGTGGTCTTCGACGTCGTTCATTCGCAGAGCCGTCCTAAGAGCATCCTGCAATCCGGGAGCGTAGTACATCAGAGCTTGTAAGAAAAGGGCCCATCATCGAGATGCTGCCATACGTGAAATCTCTTAGTAAAACACGTTGCGGGGCTAGTTGGTTATGCATATTTTTTCGTTAAAATTTAAGCAGCGCTAACATTTAGGACGAATACACAGAAGACATGACAGGACGGGCGCTGGTCCTGTCTCGATGCGCGCGTTGTCATCACGGTGGCCGTCGATGGGCCTTGCACGTTCTCCATTTCATTCAATATAGCAAGATGCCACGTTAATTCCTGCGTTTGGTGGTCTTCGACGTCGTTCATTCGCAGAGCCGTCCTAGAAGCATCCTGCAATCCGGGAGCGTAGTACAGAAAAGCTTCTACGAACAAGGCCCATCATCGAGATGCTGCCATACGTGAAGTCTCAATGCGCGCGTTGTCACCACTAGGCCGTCGATGGTCCTTGCACGTTCTTCATTTCACTCAATATAGCAAGATGCCACGTTAATTCCTGCGTTCGGTGGTCTTCGACGTCGTTCATTCGCAGAGCCGTCCTAGAAGAATCCTGCAATCCGGGAGCGTAGTATATGAGAGCTTGTAAGAACAGGGTCCATCATCGAGATGCTGCCATACGTGAACTCTCGATGCGCGCGTTTTCATCACGGTGGCGGTTGATGGTCCTTGCACGTTCATTTCTTTCAATATAGCAAGATGCCACGTTAATTCCTGAGTTCGGTGGTCTTCGACGTCGTTCATTCGCAGAGCCGTCCTAGAAGCATCCTGCAATCCACGAGCGCAGTACAGCAAAGCTTGTAAGAACAACGCCCATCATCGTGATGCTGCCATACGTGAAGTCTCGATGCGCGCGTTTTCATCACGGTGGCCGTCGATGGTCCTTGAACGTTCTCCATTTCTTTCAATATAGCAAGATGCCACGTTAATTCCTGAGTCCGGTGGTCTTCGACGTCGTTCATCCGCAGAGCCGTCCTAGAAGCATCCTGCAATCCACGAGCGTAGTACAGCAAAGCTTGTAAGAACAGGGCCCATCATCGAGATGCTGCCATACGTGAAGTCTCGATGCGCGCGTTGTCACCACGGTTGCCGTCGATGGTCCTTGCACGTTCTCCCTTTCCTTCAATATTGCAAGATGCCACGTTAATTCCTGCGTTCGGTGGTCTTCGACGTCGTTCATTCGCAGAGCCGTCCTACAAGCATCCTGCAATCCACGAGCGTAGTACAGCAAAGCTTGTAGGAACAAGGCCCATCATCGTGATGCTGCCATACGTGAACTCTCGATGCGCGCGTTTTCATCACGGTGGCGGTTGATGGTCCTTGCACGTTCTTCATTTCTTTCAATATAGCAAGATGCCACGTTAATTCCTGAGTTCGGTAGTCTTCGACGTCGTTCATTCGCAGAGCCGTCCTAAAAGCATCCTGCAATCCACGAGCGTAGTACAGCAAAGCTTGTAAGAACAGGGCCCATCATCGAGACGCTGCCATACGTGAAGTGTCGATCCGTGCGTTGACTTCACGGTGGCCGTGGATGGTCCTTGCACATTCTTCATTTCATTCAAAATAGCAAGATGCCTCGTTAATTCCTGCGTTCGGTGGTCTTCGACGTCGTTCATTCGCAGAGCCGTCCTAGAAGCATCCTGCAATCCGGGAGCGTAGTACAGCAAAGTTTGTAAGAACAGGGCCCATCATCGAGATGCTGCCATACATGAACTCTCGATGCGCGCGTTTTCATCACGGTGGCCGTCGATGGTCCTTGAACGTTCTCCATTTCTTTCAATTGTGATGACCCCCATAATGCACAGGTCCACACGGGACGGAGAGGCAAAGAGACACCGTATGGCTCAGTTTAAACAAACAGATATATTCAATAATTATACATGATTAAGATTCAGAGGCTGGGGCGTCCGAGCTTACGTGCCGACGACTTCATGGGGGCGATGGAGTGGCTCCGGAGTTGGGCTCGAGCGGTTGCTGGCAGAAGCTGCACGCCGTCGGGCTTCGGCGCTGAAGGCCCTCTTGGCGAACGATGTCGTCCTGAGCGTTCTCTTCCGTACTGCTTGTCGATTTTTATATCCTCTTCTCTACACTCCCTAGGGTGAGGACGCCCACGCTGGAGGGGAAGGAGGGGGGCTAGGGCTTTCACTTGGGCGTACAAACATACCACCGCACTTAAGGTCTCGCCCCCCTCACGTGTTGAGTCCGAGGGAAAGAAGGTTGTCTTCGAGGTAGCGTATAGCGTCGGCTGTGGTAAGGCGCGCTCTGGCCCGCTGACAGTTCCCGCGGCTCACCGGCCTCCATTCTCCATCCATCAACTGACACTCGCTCCTCAAGGTAAGGCGCGCTCTGGCCCGCTGACAGTTCCCTTGTCCTGGAATGTGCTCGGGAGGGCCGCCCCTAGAACCGCCACGCCAATTGGGGAGGATAAAGCCCGTTTCCCCGCGGCGGCGGCGGCGGGTCCGGTTGGGTCCGGTTGGGCTTAAACCCCTTCGTTCTGGTCGTCACTCAAAGAGCATGGCTGGGTAATTGATGATGCCGCTGTCATCTGGGTCTCCCTCTACGCCGCGCCGTCGAACGCGGAACCTCGTAGCACACACAAGGAATGTCACACTCGCTCACCCTCCAGAAGAATGTTCTCCGAACATTTGAGTCCCTGCAGCTCCCCTTGTCTTTCTGAATCGCCTCGCACAGTGCGTCCGACAAAACACTTTTCGCTGCACTCAACACCACTGCACAACACCATATGCCTCCGCTGTCATAACTGGCGTCTCCAGGGGCAGCACTGATCTTCTTTTACAGATAAACATGAAACTCAGCACCCAAGCCTCTCCTTTCTAGTCCAAACTGGACGAAATAAATTTACCACAGTTACAAAGGAGCTCCCACTTCTAGCACGATCACGCACAGACAAAAATATAGATAACGAAAGGAAGTAGGGCAGGTTCTGCATGCGCTCCGCATGCTCTCCTGTGAAGGTGTTACTTAATGATAGAAAGGTTTAACTACTAACTCCGATAACTTAACACATACGCATATAGCAATGTTATGAGCTGCGGCATTACACAATTCTGACCAGTTCACAACTCCGCTCTGTTTACACCATTAGTCCGACTTAGCTTTCCGATTTCGCAGCGGATATCGGCCTTCATGAGTCATACTAAGTAAGTCTGTGACCCTTTGTCTGCTTTGGGACTCGCGAGGGCTCGTGGCAGGAGCCTCTCCTGGCGTTATCTGCGCGGCAACCTCGCGCGCTTCTTCTTCTAGCAATGCATGAAGTAAATCCGGTGGCATTCCGGCCGTCAACTCTGGCGCCTGCCGAACAAATGCAGGAGAGGGCGTTTCTTGCGAACTATCTGCGCGCTCCGCTTCACTTCTGTCCCCATCAAAATCCGCGCTTTCCCTTTCCTCATTTCGTGAATACTGAACCGGTGCCGACTTGAGGCGATTTGCGTGTATCCTGATCAAGCGCCGGTTCACGTCTCGGACTCTGAAGTTTACCGGAGAAAGCTTCTCGACAACCTCGCACGGTCCTCTCCACTTCGTCTGGAACTTACGAGCTAGCCCAATCTGCCTTTGGCAGTTTTCAATGTACACGCTGTCCCCCACATTAAACGGCGCGTCTCTTGCACTGCGATCGTGCACCTCCTTCCTGCGCTTCGCCGCTTTCTTTAAGGCCTCCTTTGCGATGTCCCTCGCTACTTGCAAGCGCGATTCTAGCTCCACCTTATAGTCGTCCAGTGAAGCGTATGGGACACGACGGGGGCCCTCTGGCACTTCACTAGGCTGGTCCGGGTCTCGGCCGTAGAGAAGAAAGAATGGCGATTCGCCCGTGCTCTCGTGTGCTGCGGAATTGTAGGCAAACATTGCATACGGGAGCCACAAGTCCCAGTCCCGCTGGTCGCGCGAAACAAAATGCGACAGGAACCCGGCCACGGTTTGGTTCAGTCGCTCCACCGCGCCGTTGCAAGCCGGATGGTACGGTGTTGTCTGCTTCTTAGCGATCTTAAGCAGCTCGCAAACTCTCCTCATTAGCTGCGACACGAAGTTCGTTCCCCGATCTGTCAAGAGTTGCCTCGGGGGTCCATGTCGGAGCACGATCTGTTCGACAAATGCTCTTGCAACCGTGTCTGCCTTCTGATCTGGGAGTGCTACCGCTTCCGCGTATTTTGAAAGGTGATCGACAAATACTAAAATGTACTTGTTTCCGGAAGTGGTCGTGGGCAATGGGCCCATTATGTCCATACCTGTCCGCTCGAAGGGAGCCGAAACCTCAGGGAACGGCTGAATTGGAGCTGGTCTTCGTCCCTTGGGTGTTTTTCTTTCGAGACAGGAATGACACTTCGCACAGTAGTCTCTAACATCCTGTCGCATGCCACTCCAAAAGTACAAACGCTCCACACGCCTGCGTGTCTTCGCTACGCCAAAATGACCGGCGCATGGCGCATCGTGAAACGCGCGAAGAACCCTTTCTGTCCACGACCGAGGTATGACGACTCTCTCCCAAGCGGTTTTCTCTGGTCTCCCTTTCCTGGTTGGCCTCGTGCGCCGACACAGGGTGCCGTCTTTGCCAATGAAATAACCTAGCTGTTCGGGGTGAGACGGTGCGCCCTCTAAGCTTTCGATTATTCGCTTCAGGTCAGGATCTTTGCACTGCTCTGTGCGTAATTCGGCGGGGTCGACTACGGGGACAAACACATCTATAGCTGCCACGGCAGCTGTGCGGCTGAGTGCATCAGCATTCAGATGCGTCTTTCCTGACTTGTGCTCAACTTCAAAGCAGTATTCCTGCAGGTGTAGATTCCATCTAGCGAGTCGCGAGCTAGGGTCCCTGACACTCATCACCCATTTCAGAGGATGGCAGTCTGTGACTAGCTTGAATTTGCGGCCGTAAAGGTAGCATCTGAAGTGCTTTACTGCCCAGACAACGGCGAGGCACTCCCTTTCCGTAGCTCCGTACTTTTGCTCTGCGGGGCTCAGCTGTCGGCCAGCAAAAGCAACGGGATGTTCTTTGCCCTCGATAACCTGAGATAGCACGGCACCAACTGCGAACTTTGACGCATCTGTGGCCATAACGAACGGCAAATTAAAATCCGGGTGGCGCAACAGCGGTGCACTCATTAGCTTCCTTTTAAGGGCCCCAAAAGCATTCTCCGCGTTTTCGTCCCAGCGAAAGGCGACATTTTTGGCTGTTAAGGCGGTGATCGGCTTAGCGAGCTTGGCGAACTCCTCTATGTGCCTTCGGTAGTAACCGATCAGGCCGAGGAACTGCCGGACCTGGCGGACGCTAGTCGGGGATGGAAAATCCGAGACACACCTTAGTTTCTCAGGGTCCGGTCGCACGCCGTCAGCTGAAACAACGTGCCCGAGGTATTTCACCTCGTTTTTGAGGAATTGGCACTTAGATGGCTTCAGCTTGAGACCCGCTCCTCTTAGTCGCACCAAAACCTGCTCAATATCGCGCAAATGGTTCTCAAAACTGTCACTGTATATGATAATGTCATCCATATACACGAAGCACAGCCTCCCCAGAAGACCTGCCAGGATAACATCAGCGGTTCTCTGCCAGACCGCAGGGCTGTTGGCCAGACCCATCGGCATTCTTTTCCATTCATAGTGCCCTGAGGGCGTGTTGAATGCCGTTTTCTCGGCATCTGCCGGATCCATTGCTATCTGCCAGAATCCCGCCGCCATGTCCACTACCGTGAAGTACCTGGCAGAGCCCAGCTGAGAAAGCGTCTCCTGTATATTGGAGATGGGGTATGGATCGATGCGAGTTACGGCATTTAGTTTGCGGTAGTCCACTACCAATCGATACGAGCCATCTGGCTTTTCCACCAATAGTGCTGGTGCTCCCCAGGGTGACTTTGAGTGTTCGACAATGCCGCGATCAATCAGGTCCTGCACCTGCCGCTCCATCTCCTCACGTTGGGAGTAAGGAATCCTGTACGCACGCTGGTAAACGGGCGATGAAGTGCCGGTTTCTATCCTGTGCTTTATAACGCCACAGCAGCCCAAATCCAGGTTGGACGCGGCGAATACCTCCGGGTAGTCGTTCAGCAAACCAGCCAGAGCCTCCCTCTCCCTGGATTTTACGTGAGAAAGATCGAACGACACCTTTGGAGCAGCCGAAGGACTAGCATGCTCTACAGTTGCGAGTACCGTGTCGGTGGGCTCACGTTTCTCTATCGCAGAGGTGAAGAAAGCCAATTTTTTGTTCTTGGGAAGGCTCAGTGGCTGCTGGCTACAGTTAACCACCCGTAGGGGCACTCTGTGGGCGTCATTAACTGTCACGAGGCACGCGGCTGCCTTCAGGCCATTGCTGAGAGAGTCGACCGGCTCAAGCACTCCCACGGCGCCGCTCTCTACATCTGAAGGCACAAACGCGTACAAAATGTGCTCCGACCAAGGAAGGACGACCGCCTCCTCGACCAGCCTGACGGCAACCCGCGAATATACCTTCTCCAATGATCCCACTGTTTGACGGGTGTCAATATCGGAAATGCGAATCTCAGCCCCTCTCCTTTTCAAAAACGGAACTTTTGAGCCGCCCGCATTAACCTCTTCCTCAGAGAATGAGACTACTACCTTCCCTTTTCTAAAAAAATCCTGCCCTAATATACCTGACACTCCGTTTGGCAGAGACACCGTGTCCGGGCATACGTAGCAGGGGTGCTCCATTGCAATTCCGCCGAGAAAGAAGTGTAACCGGTAGAGTCCACTTATGCCAAGAGGATCCCCCGTTATGCCTACAAATTTGGTTGCCATACCACCAGACGCTTCCAACACCTCGCGGTCCCCCTTCCTTCGAAGCGTGTTAAAACTGCTCTCCTTAAGCAATGTCACCTTTGACCCCGTATCTATCAACAATTCAATACAACAACCATTTAACTTGCAACGCACAACAGGGCATGCCTCGTCGGCCACACAAACTACCACCACCTCATCATCTACTGCTCCCTCCCCACGCTCCTCAGGCTGGGGAGGACTAACTAGTTTTTTGTCTCGGTATCAGCAGCCCCGCTGTAGGCTTGCTTAGGGCGTGTCTCGCCTGCTTCTCTTTGTGGCTCCCCACGGCGCACGTTTTGGCAGAACCTGGCGATGTGTCCGCGACCCTGGCAAGCGAAGCATACGATTTCTTCAAAATCTCGCATACCGCGCCTGTAGCTTTGTGGCGGTCTCCGGTTTCCAGCGAATGGACGCTGTTGAGCGCGCGCTTCAACCTGGCATTCTACCTGCTGAGATAGCAGCTGTTCTAAGCGATCTAACCGCTCTGTCAAGAGAGCAACCTCAGGGTTGAGCACCGCTCTCTCTATGACGCGTACTCTCGCTGCGGCTGTCGTTAACGCCTCATTTTGTTCCTCATCCAATGCGGCCTCCACGGCTTGGTCGAAATTGCTCGGCTTGCGCGAGAGCACGAACCGGCGCACGGGGTCTTGCAGACCAGCCACGAACAAAGCGGTCATTTTCTCTTTAAGTAGATCCTCCGCGTATTTCTTTTTTAGCTGGTCTCCTTCCTCCTCCCTGCTTAACGTATCGCGCGCTAAGCGCTGAAGCCGTGACGCAAACGTTCGCACGTCCTCCCCTACCATCTGTCCGGCGTCACGGAACCTCTGTACCCGCACGTGACGTGGTTCAGTGTCGAAATGCTCAAACGCGAGCTTCTTAAATTCCGCAAATGATTTTGTGGATTTTACCTTTTCGTCTCGCCATGCAAAATCATGAGCAGCTCCTGCCATCTTACACCTCGCCATTCCCAGCATTTGAGCATCGGACCATCCCCCCATTTTCCCAATCTCTTCTAGCATGGAAAAGAAATCGCATATTGGAACCCCTGTTTTATCTCCCGTAAACGTCGGAATGACGCTTCCTAATGCCAGCATGCTTGTTCCGAGCGACGGCTGTGGAGTGGGAGCTCCCTCAGATACAGACATTTTTTTTCTCAAGCCCTCCAGTGCCTCAAGCCTCTCAAATGGGGGTAAAAGTCCCACAATCAGTCCCGTGATTCCCTTTTGATTAGAATTTTGAAGTCATGAATGTCACAGCATTCAGAGGACATTTGCTTTTGAGACCCCACTTCTGACACCAGTGTGATGACCCCCATAATGCGCAGGTCCACACGGGACGGAGAGGCAAAGAGACACCGTATGGCTCAGTTTAAACAGAATTCTCGAGCACATTGTCATCTGTTGAACTTCCTAGTTCGAGGTCATTTCAACTTCATCAGCTTCATCAAGATCAACTCATTGTCTCATCTGAATCACGAACCACCTTGGCAGGCTGAGTGTTCGAAACTGGTTTTGCACCCCGTGGGGTGCAGCGGGGTTTGCGGAGCCTCTTCCAAGCACACACCCCTGAGGAAGCCGGGCGCCGAGCCGGGGGACGCTTGTGCCCATTTTTGCCGGTGGGTGGCCGGCGGTGGGTTTCGAACCAGCCACCTTCCGCAGCCGAGGCGGACGCCCAAGCCACTAGGCCACGACTGCGGTGAGGTGGTTGGTTCGAAACCCACCGCCGGCCACCCACCGGCAAAAATGGGCACAAGCGTCCCCCGGCTCGGCGCCCGGCTTCCTCAGGGGTGTGTGCTTGGAAGAGGCTCCGCAAACCCCGCTGCACCCCACGGGGTGCAAAACCAGTTTCGAACACTCAGCCTGCAAAGGTGGTTCGTGATTCAGATGAGACAATGAGTTGATCTTGATGAAGCTGATGAAGTTGAAATGACCTCGAACTAGGAAGTTCACCAGATGACAATGTGCTCGAGAATTCTGTTTAAACTGAGCCATACGGTGTCTCTTTGCCTCTCCGTCCCGTGTGGACCTGCGCATTATGGGGGTCATCACACTGGTGTCAGAAGTGGGGCCTCAAAAGCAAATGTCCTCTGAATGCTGTGACATTCATGACTTCAAAATTCTAATCAAAAGGGAATCACGGGACTGATTGTGGGACTTTTACCCCCATTTGAGAGGCTTGAGGCACTGGAGGGCTTGAGAAAAAAAAAATGTCTGTATCTGAGGGAGCTCCCAATCCACAGCCGTCGCTCGGAACAAGCATGCTGGCATTAGGAAGCGTCATTCCGACGGTTACGGGAGATAAAACAGGGGTTCCAATCTGCGATTTCTTCACCACGGCGGCCGTCGATGGTCCTTGCACGTTCTTCATTTCATTCAATATAGCAAGATGCCACGTTAATTCCTGCGTTCGGTGGTCTTCGACGTCGTTCATTCGCAGAGCCGTCCTAGAAGAATCCTGTAATCCGGGAGCGTAGTACAGAAAAGCTTGTAAGAACAAGGCCCATCTTCGAGATGCTGCCATAAGTGAAGTCTCGATGCGCGCGTTGTCTTCACGGTGGCCGTCGATGGTCCTTGCACGTTCTCTCTTTCTTTCAATATAGCAAGATGCCACGTTAATTCCTGCGTTCGGTGGTCTTCGACGTCGTTCATCCGCAGAGCTGTCCTAGAAGCATCCTGCAACCCACGAGCGTAGTACAGCAAAGCTTGTAAGAACAGGGCCCATCACCGAGATGCTGCCATACGTGAAGTCTCGATGCGCGCGTTGTCTTCACGGTGGCCGTCGATGGTCCTTGCACGTTCTCCCTTTCTTTCAATATAGCGAGATGCCATGTTAATTCCTGCGTTCGGTGGTCTTCGACGTCGTTCACAAGGGTAGAAATTTCCATGGATCGACGTCGTTCATTCGCAGAGCCGTCCTAAGAGCATCCTGCAATCCGGGAGCGTAGTACAGAAAATCTTGTAAGAACAAGGCCCATCATCGAGATTCTGCCATACGTGAAGTCTCGATGCGCGCGTTGTCATCACGGTGGCCGTCGATGGGCCTTGAACGTTCTTCATTTCATTCAAGATAGCAAGATGTCTCGTTAATTCCTGCGTTCAGTGGTCTTCGACGTCGTTCATTCGCAGAGCCGTCCTAAGAGCATCCTGCAATCCGGGAGCGAAGTACATCAGAGCTTGTAAGAAAAGGGCCCATCATCGAGATGCTGCCATACGTGAAGTCTCTTAGTAAAACACGTTGCGGGGCTAGTTGGTTATGCATATTCATTCGTTAAAATTTAAGCAGCGCTAACTTTTTGGACAAATACACAGAAGACATGACAGGACGGGCGCTGGTCCTGTCTCGATGCGCGCGTTGTCATCACGGTGGCCGTCGATGGGCCTTGCACGTTCTCCATTTCATTCAATATAGCAAGATGCCACGTTAATTCCTGCGTTCGGTGGTCTTCGACGTCGTTCATTCGCAGAGCCGTCCTAGAAGCATCCTGCAATCCGGGAGCGTAGTACAGAAAAGCTTGTACGAACAAGGCCCATCATCGAGATGCTGCCATGCGTGAAGTCTCGATGCGCGCGTTGTCACCACGGCGGCCGTCGATGGTCCTTGCACGTTCTTCATTTCATTCAATATAGCAAGATGCCACGTTAATTCCTGCGTTCGGTGGTCTTCGACGTCGTTCATTCGCAGAGCCGTCCTAGAAGAATCCTGCAATCTGGGAGCGTAGTACAGAAAAGCTTGTAAGAACAAGGCCCATCATCGAGATGCTGCCATAAATGAAGTCTCGATGCGCGCGTTGTCATCACGGTGGCCGTCGACAGTCCTTGCACGTTCTCCATATCATTCAAAATAGCAAGATGCCTCGTTAATTCCTGCGTTCCGTGGTCTTCGACGTCGTTCATTCCAAGAGCCGTCCTAGAAGCATCCTGCAATCCGGGAGCGTAGTATATCAGAGCTTGTAAGAACAGGGTCCATCATCGAGATGCTGCCATACGTGAACTCTCGATGCGCGCGTTTTCATCACGGTGGCGGTTGATGGTCCTTGCACGTTCATTTCTTTCAATATAGCAAGATGCCACGTTAATTCCTGAGTTCGGTGGTCTTCGACGTCGTTCATTCGCAGAGCCGTCCTAGAAGCATCCTGCAATCCACGAGCGTAGTACAGCAAAGCTTGTAAGAACAACGCGCATCATCGTGATGCTGCCATACGTGAAGTCTCGATGCGCGCGTTTTCATCACGGTGGCCGTCGATGGTCCTTGAACGTTCTCCATTTCTTTCAATATAGCATGATGCCACGTTAATTCCTGAGTTCGGTGGTCTTCGACGTCGTTCATCCGCAGAGCCGTCCTAGAAGCATCCTGCAATCCACGAGCGTAGTACAGCAAAGCTTGTAAGAACAGGGCCCATCATCGAGATGCTGCCATACGTGAAGTCTCGAAGCGCGCGTTGTCACCACGGTTGCCGTCGATGGTCCTTGCACGTTCTCCATTTCATTCAAGATAGCAAGATGCCACGTTAATTCCTGCGTGCGGTGGTCTTCGACGTCGTTCATTCGCAGAGCCGTCCTAGAAGCATCCTGCAATGCGGGAGCGTAGTACAGAACAGCTTGTAAGAACAGGGTCTGTCATCGAGAAGCTTCCATACGTGAAGTCTCGATACTCGCGTTGTCATCACGGTGGCCGTCGATGGGCCTTGCACGTTCTCCATTTCATTCAATATAGCAAGATGCCACGTTAATTCCTGCGTTCGGTGGTCTTCGACGTCGTTCATTTGCAGAGTCGTCCTAGAAGCATCCTGCAATCCGGGAGCGTAGTACAGCAAAGCTTGTACGAACAGGGCCCATCATCGAGATGCTGCCATACGTGAAGTCTCGATGCGCGCATTGTCTTCACGGTGGCCGTCGATGGTCCTTGCATGTTCTCTCTTTCTTTCAATAAAGCAAGATGCCACGTTAATTCCTGCGTTCGGTGGTCTTCGACGTCGTTCATCAGCAGAGCTGATCTAGAAGCATCCTGCAATCCACGAGCGTAGTACAGCAAAGCTTGTAAGAACAGGGCCCATCATCGAGATGCTGCCATACGTGAAGTCTCGATGCGCGCGTTGTCTTCACGGTGGCCGTCGATGGTCCTTGCACGTTCTCCCTTTCATTCAATATAGCAAGATGCCACGTTAATTCCTGCGTTCGGTGGTCTTCGACGTCGTTCATTCGCAGAGCCGTCCTAGAAGCATCCTGCAATCCGGGAGCGTAGTACAGAAAAGCTTGTACGAACAAGGCCCATCATCGAGATGCTGCCATACGTGAAGTCTCGATGCGCGCGTTGTCACCACGGCGGCCGTCGATGGTCCTTGCACGTTCTTCATTTCATTCAATATAGCAAGATGCCACGTTAATTCCTGCGTTCGGTGGTCTTCGACGTCGTTCATTCGCAGAGCCGTCCTAGAAGAATCCTGCAATCTGGGAGCGTAGTACAGAAAAGCTTGTAAGAACAAGGCCCATCTTCGAGATGCTGCCATAAGTGAAGTCTCGATGCGCGCGTTGTCATCACGGTGGCCGTCGACAGTCCTTGCACGTTCTCCATATCATTCAAAATAGCAAGATGCCTCGTTAATTCCTGCGTTCGGTGGTCTTCGACGTCGTTCATTCTAAGAGCCGTCCTAGAAGCATCCTGCAATCCGGGAGCGTAGTATATCAGAGCTTGTAAAAACAGGGTCCATCATCGAGATGCTGCCATACGTGAACTCTCGATGCGCGCGTTTTCATCACGGTGGCGGTTGATGGTCCTTGCACGTTCATTTCTTTCAATATAGCAAGATGCCACGTTAATTCCTGAGTTCGGTGGTCTTCGACGTCGTTCATTCGCAGAGCCGTCCTAGAAGCATCCTGCAATCCACGAGCGTAGTACAGCAAAGCTTGTAAGAACAACGCCCATCATCGTGATGCTGCCATACGTGAAGTCTCGATGCGCGCGTTTTCATCACGGTGGCCGTCGATGGTCCTTGAACGTTCTCCATTTCTTTCAATATAGCATGATGCCACGTTAATTCCTGAGTTCGGTGGTCTTCGACGTCGTTCATCCGCAGAGCCGTCCTAGAAGCATCCTGCAATCCACGAGCGTAGTACAGCAAAGCTTGTAAGAACAGGGCCCATCATCGAGATGCTGCCATACGTGAAGTCTCGAAGCGCGCGTTGTCACCACGGTTGCCGTCGATGGTCCTTGCACGTTCTCCATTTCATTCAAGATAGCAAGATGCCACGTTAATTCCTGCGTGCGGTGGTCTTCGACGTCGTTCATTCGCAGAGCCGTCCTAGAAGCATCCTGCAATGCGGGAGCGTAGTACAGAACAGCTTGTAAGAACAGGGTCTGTCATCGAGAAGCTTCCATACGTGAAGTCTCGATACTCGCGTTGTCATCATGGTGGCCGTCGATGGGCCTTGCACGTTCTCCATTTCATTCAATATAGCAAGATGCCACGTTAATTCCTGCGTTCGGTGGTCTTCGACGTCGTTCATTCGCAGAGCCGTCCTAGAAGCATCCTGCAATCCGGGAGCGTAGTACAGCAAAGCTTGTACGAACAGGGCCCATCATCGAGATGCTGCCATACGTGAAGTCTCGATGCGCGCGTTGTCTTCACGGTGGCCGTGGATGGTCCTTGCACGTTCTCTCTTTCTTTCAATAAAGGAAGATGCCACGTTAATTCCTGCGTTCGGTGGTCTTCGACGTCGTTCATCCGCAGAGCTGTTCTAGAAGCATCCTGCAATCCACGAGCGTAGTACAGGAAAGCTTGTAAGAACAGGGCCCATCATCGAGATGCTGCCATACGTGAAGTCTCGATGCGCGCGTTGTCTTCACGGTGGCCGTCGATGATCCTTGCACGTTCTCCCTTTCATTCAATATAGCAAGATGCCACGTTAATTCCTGCGTTCGGTGGTCTTCGACGTCGTTCATTTGCTGAGCCGTCCTAAGAGCATCCTGCAATCCGGGAGCGTAGTATATCAGAGCTTGTAAGAACAGGGTCCATTTGAGATGCTGCCATACGTGAACTCTCGATGCGCGCGTTTTCATCACGGTGGCGGTTGATGGTCCTTGCACGTTCTTCATTTCTTTCAATATAGCAAGATGCCTCGTTAATTCCTGCGTTCAGTGGTCTTCGACGTCGTTCATTCCGAGAGCCGTCCTAGAAGCATCCTGCAATCCGGACGCGTAGTACAGCAGAGCTTGTAAGAACAGGGCTCATCATCGAGATGCTGCCATACGTGAAGTCTCGATGCGCGCGTTGTCATCACGGTGGCCGTCGATGGGCCTTGCACGTTCTCCATTTCATTCAATATAGCAAGATGCCATGTTAATTCCTGCGTTCGGTGGTCTTCGACGTCGTTCATTCGCAGAGGTGTCCTAGAAGCATCCTGCAATCCGGGAGCAGTAGTTCAGAAAAGCTTGTACGAACAAGGCCCATCATCGAGATGCTGCCATACGTGAAGTCTCGATGCGCGCGTTGTCACCACGGTGGCCGTCGATGGTCCTTGAACGTTCTCCATTTCTTTCAATATAGCATGATGCCACGTTAATTCCTGAGTTCGGTGGTCTTCGACGTCGTTCATCCGCAGAGCCGTCCTAGAAGCATCCTGCAATCCACGAGCGTAGTACAGCAAAGCTTGTAAGAACAGGGCCCATCATCGAGATGCTGCCATACGTGAAGTCTCGATGCGCGCGTTGTCACCACGGTTGCCGTCGATGGTCCTTGCACGTTCTCCCTTTCCTTCAATATATCAAGATGCCACGTTAATTCCTGCGTTCGGTGGTCTTCGACGTCGTTCATTCGCAGAGCCGTCCTAGAAGCATCCTGCAATCCACGAGCGTAGTACAGCAAAGCTTGTAAGAACAAGGCCCATCATCGTGATGCTGCCATACGTGAAGTCTCGAAGCGCGCGTTGTCACCACGGTTGCCGTCGATGGTCCTTGCACGTTCTCCATTTCATTCAAGATAGCAAGATGCCACGTTAATTCCTGCGTGCGGTGGTCTTCGACGTCGTTCATTCGCAGAGCCGTCCTAGAAGCATCCTGCAATGCGGGAGCGTAGTACAGAACAGCTTGTAAGAACAGGGTCTGTGATCGAGAAGCTTCCATACGTGAAGTCTCGATACTCGCGTTGTCATCACGGTGGCCGTCGATGGGCCTTGCACGTTCTCCATTTCATGCAATATAGCAAGATGCCACGTTAATTCCTGCGTTCGGTGGTCTTCGACGTCGTTCATTCGCAGAGCCGTCCTAGAAGCATCCTGCAATCCGGGAGCGTAGTACAGCAAAGCTTGTAAGAACAGGGCCCATCATCGAGATGCTGCCATACGTGAAGTCTCGATGCGCGCGTTCTCTTCACGGTGGCCGTCGATGGTCCTTGCACGTTCTCTCTTTCTTTCAATAAAGCAAGATGCCACGTTAATTCCTGCGTTCGGTGGTCATCGACGTCGTTCATCCGCAGAGCTGTTCTAGAAGCATCCTGCAATCCACGAGCGTAGTACAGGAAAGCTTGTAAGAACAGGGCCCATCATCGAGATGCTGCCATACGTGAAGTCTCGATGCGCGCGTTGTCTTCACGGTGGCCGTCGATGATCCTTGCACGTTCTCCCTTTCATTCAATATAGCAAGATGCCACGTTAATTCCTGCGTTCGGTGGTCTTCGACGTCGTTCATTTGCTGAGCCGTCCTAAGAGCATCCTGCAATCCGGGAGCGTAGTATATCAGAGCTTGTAAGAACAGGGTCCATTTGAGATGCTGCCATACGTGAACTCTCGATGCGCGCGTTTTCATCACGGTGGCGGTTGATGGTCCTTGCACGTTCTTCATTTCTTTCAATATAGCAAGATGCCTCGTTAATTCCTGCGTTCAGTGGTCTTCGACGTCGTTCATTCCGAGAGCCGTCCTAGAAGCATCCTGCAATCCGGACGCGTAGTACAGCAGAGCTTGTAAGAACAGGGCTCATCATCGAGATGCTGCCATACGTGAAGTCTCGATGCGCGCGTTGTCATCACGGTGGCCGTCGATGGGCCTTGCACGTTCTCCATTTCATTCAATATAGCAAGATGCCATGTTAATTCCTGCGTTCGGTGGTCTTCGACGTCGTTCATTCGCAGAGGTGTCCTAGAAGCATCCTGCAATCCGGGAGCAGTAGTTCAGAAAAGCTTGTACGAACAAGGCCCATCATCGAGATGCTGCCATACGTGAAGTCTCGATGCGCGCGTTGTCACCACGGTGGCCGTCGATGGTCCTTGAACGTTCTCCATTTCTTTCAATATAGCATGATGCCACGTTAATTCCTGAGTTCGGTGGTCTTCGACGTCGTTCATCCGCAGAGCCGTCCTAGAAGCATCCTGCAATCCACGAGCGTAGTACAGCAAAGCTTGTAAGAACAGGGCCCATCATCGAGATGCTGCCATACGTGAAGTCTCGATGCGCGCGTTGTCACCACGGTTGCCGTCGATGGTCCTTGCACGTTCTCCCTTTCCTTCAATATATCAAGATGCCACGTTAATTCCTGCGTTCGGTGGTCTTCGACGTCGTTCATTCGCAGAGCCGTCCTAGAAGCATCCTGCAATCCACGAGCGTAGTACAGCAAAGCTTGTAAGAACAAGGCCCATCATCGTGATGCTGCCATACGTGAAGTCTCGAAGCGCGCGTTGTCACCACGGTTGCCGTCGATGGTCCTTGCACGTTCTCCATTTCATTCAAGATAGCAAGATGCCACGTTAATTCCTGCGTGCGGTGGTCTTCGACGTCGTTCATTCGCAGAGCCGTCCTAGAAGCATCCTGCAATGCGGGAGCGTAGTACAGAACAGCTTGTAAGAACAGGGTCTGTCATCGAGAAGCTTCCATACGTGAAGTCTCGATACTCGCGTTGTCATCACGGTGGCCGTCGATGGGCCTTGCACGTTCTCCATTTCATGCAATATAGCAAGATGCCACGTTAATTCCTGCGTTCGGTGGTCTTCGACGTCGTTCATTCGCAGAGCCGTCCTAGAAGCATCCTGCAATCCGGGAGCGTGGTACAGCAAAGCTTGTAAGAACAGGGCCCATCATCGAGATGCTGCCATACGTGAAGTCTCGATGCGCGCGTTGTCTTCACGGTGGCCGTCGATGGTCCTTGCACGTTCTCTCTTTCTTTCAATAAAGCAAGATGCCACGTTAATTCCTGCGTTCGGTGGTCTACGACGTCGTTCATCCGCAGAGCTGTCCTAGAAGCATCCTGCAATCCACGAGCGTAGTACAGCAAAGCTTGTAAGAACAGGGCCCATCACCGAGATGCTGCCATACGTGAAGTCTCGATGCGCGCGTTGTCTTCACGGTGGCCGTCGATGGTCCTTGCACGTTCTCCCTTTCTTTCAATATAGCGAGATGCCATGTTAATTCCTGCGTTCGGTGGTCTTCGACGTCGTTCACAAGGGTAGAAATTTCCATGGATCGACGTCGTTCATTCGCAGAGCCGTCCTAAGAGCATCCTGCAATCCGGGAGCGTAGTACAGAAAATCTTGTAAGAACAAGGCCCATCATCGAGATTCTGCCATACGTGAAGTCTCGATGCGCGCGTTGTCATCACGGTGGCCGTCGATGGGCCTTGAACGTTCTTCATTTCATTCAAGATAGCAAGATGTCTCGTTAATTCCTGCGTTCAGTGGTCTTCGACGTCGTTCATTCGCAGAGCCGTCCTAAGAGCATCCTGCAATCCGGGAGCGAAGTACATCAGAGCTTGTAAGAAAAGGGCCCATCATCGAGATGCTGCCATACGTGAAGTCTCTTAGTAAAACACGTTGCGGGGCTAGTTGGTTATGCATATTCATTCGTTAAAATTTAAGCAGCGCTAACTTTTTGGACAAATACACAGAAGACATGACAGGACGGGCGCTGGTCCTGTCTCGATGCGCGCGTTGTCATCACGGTGGCCGTCGATGGGCCTTGCACGTTCTCCATTTCATTCAATATAGCAAGATGCCACGTTAATTCCTGCGTTCGGTGGTCTTCGACGTCGTTCATTCGCAGAGCCGTCCTAGAAGCATCCTGCAATCCGGGAGCGTAGTACAGAAAAGCTTGTACGAACAAGGCCCATCATCGAGATGCTGCCATGCGTGAAGTCTCGATGCGCGCGTTGTCACCACGGCGGCCGTCGATGGTCCTTGCACGTTCTTCATTTCATTCAATATAGCAAGATGCCACGTTAATTCCTGCGTTCGGTGGTCTTCGACGTCGTTCATTCGCAGAGCCGTCCTAGAAGAATCCTGCAATCTGGGAGCGTAGTACAGAAAAGCTTGTAAGAACAAGGCCCATCATCGAGATGCTGCCATAAATGAAGTCTCGATGCGCGCGTTGTCATCACGGTGGCCGTCGACAGTCCTTGCACGTTCTCCATATCATTCAAAATAGCAAGATGCCTCGTTAATTCCTGCGTTCCGTGGTCTTCGACGTCGTTCATTCCAAGAGCCGTCCTAGAAGCATCCTGCAATCCGGGAGCGTAGTATATCAGAGCTTGTAAGAACAGGGTCCATCATCGAGATGCTGCCATACGTGAACTCTCGATGCGCGCGTTTTCATCACGGTGGCGGTTGATGGTCCTTGCACGTTCATTTCTTTCAATATAGCAAGATGCCACGTTAATTCCTGAGTTCGGTGGTCTTCGACGTCGTTCATTCGCAGAGCCGTCCTAGAAGCATCCTGCAATCCACGAGCGTAGTACAGCAAAGCTTGTAAGAACAACGCGCATCATCGTGATGCTGCCATACGTGAAGTCTCGATGCGCGCGTTTTCATCACGGTGGCCGTCGATGGTCCTTGAACGTTCTCCATTTCTTTCAATATAGCATGATGCCACGTTAATTCCTGAGTTCGGTGGTCTTCGACGTCGTTCATCCGCAGAGCCGTCCTAGAAGCATCCTGCAATCCACGAGCGTAGTACAGCAAAGCTTGTAAGAACAGGGCCCATCATCGAGATGCTGCCATACGTGAAGTCTCGAAGCGCGCGTTGTCACCACGGTTGCCGTCGATGGTCCTTGCACGTTCTCCATTTCATTCAAGATAGCAAGATGCCACGTTAATTCCTGCGTGCGGTGGTCTTCGACGTCGTTCATTCGCAGAGCCGTCCTAGAAGCATCCTGCAATGCGGGAGCGTAGTACAGAACAGCTTGTAAGAACAGGGTCTGTCATCGAGAAGCTTCCATACGTGAAGTCTCGATACTCGCGTTGTCATCACGGTGGCCGTCGATGGGCCTTGCACGTTCTCCATTTCATTCAATATAGCAAGATGCCACGTTAATTCCTGCGTTCGGTGGTCTTCGACGTCGTTCATTTGCAGAGTCGTCCTAGAAGCATCCTGCAATCCGGGAGCGTAGTACAGCAAAGCTTGTACGAACAGGGCCCATCATCGAGATGCTGCCATACGTGAAGTCTCGATGCGCGCATTGTCTTCACGGTGGCCGTCGATGGTCCTTGCATGTTCTCTCTTTCTTTCAATAAAGCAAGATGCCACGTTAATTCCTGCGTTCGGTGGTCTTCGACGTCGTTCATCAGCAGAGCTGATCTAGAAGCATCCTGCAATCCACGAGCGTAGTACAGCAAAGCTTGTAAGAACAGGGCCCATCATCGAGATGCTGCCATACGTGAAGTCTCGATGCGCGCGTTGTCTTCACGGTGGCCGTCGATGGTCCTTGCACGTTCTCCCTTTCATTCAATATAGCAAGATGCCACGTTAATTCCTGCGTTCGGTGGTCTTCGACGTCGTTCATTCGCAGAGCCGTCCTAGAAGCATCCTGCAATCCGGGAGCGTAGTACAGAAAAGCTTGTACGAACAAGGCCCATCACCGAGATGCTGCCATACGTGAAGTCTCGATGCGCGCGTTGTCACCACGGCGGCCGTCGATGGTCCTTGCACGTTCTTCATTTCATTCAATATAGCAAGATGCCACGTTAATTCCTGCGTTCGGTGGTCTTCGACGTCGTTCATTCGCAGAGCCGTCCTAGAAGAATCCTGCAATCTGGGAGCGTAGTACAGAAAAGCTTGTAAGAACAAGGCCCATCTTCGAGATGCTGCCATAAGTGAAGTCTCGATGCGCGCGTTGTCATCACGGTGGCCGTCGACAGTCCTTGCACGTTCTCCATATCATTCAAAATAGCAAGATGCCTCGTTAATTCCTGCGTTCGGTGGTCTTCGACGTCGTTCATTCTAAGAGCCGTCCTAGAAGCATCCTGCAATCCGGGAGCGTAGTATATCAGAGCTTGTAAAAACAGGGTCCATCATCGAGATGCTGCCATACGTGAACTCTCGATGCGCGCGTTTTCATCACGGTGGCGGTTGATGGTCCTTGCACGTTCATTTCTTTCAATATAGCAAGATGCCACGTTAATTCCTGAGTTCGGTGGTCTTCGACGTCGTTCATTCGCAGAGCCGTCCTAGAAGCATCCTGCAATCCACGAGCGTAGTACAGCAAAGCTTGTAAGAACAACGCCCATCATCGTGATGCTGCCATACGTGAAGTCTCGATGCGCGCGTTTTCATCACGGTGGCCGTCGATGGTCCTTGAACGTTCTCCATTTCTTTCAATATAGCATGATGCCACGTTAATTCCTGAGTTCGGTGGTCTTCGACGTCGTTCATCCGCAGAGCCGTCCTAGAAGCATCCTGCAATCCACGAGCGTAGTACAGCAAAGCTTGTAAGAACAGGGCCCATCATCGAGATGCTGCCATACGTGAAGTCTCGAAGCGCGCGTTGTCACCACGGTTGCCGTCGATGGTCCTTGCACGTTCTCCATTTCATTCAAGATAGCAAGATGCCACGTTAATTCCTGCGTGCGGTGGTCTTCGACGTCGTTCATTCGCAGAGCCGTCCTAGAAGCATCCTGCAATGCGGGAGCGTAGTACAGAACAGCTTGTAAGAACAGGGTCTGTCATCGAGAAGCTTCCATACGTGAAGTCTCGATACTCGCGTTGTCATCATGGTGGCCGTCGATGGGCCTTGCACGTTCTCCATTTCATTCAATATAGCAAGATGCCACGTTAATTCCTGCGTTCGGTGGTCTTCGACGTCGTTCATTCGCAGAGCCGTCCTAGAAGCATCCTGCAATCCGGGAGCGTAGTACAGCAAAGCTTGTACGAACAGGGCCCATCATCGAGATGCTGCCATACGTGAAGTCTCGATGCGCGCGTTGTCTTCACGGTGGCCGTGGATGGTCCTTGCACGTTCTCTCTTTCTTTCAATAAAGGAAGATGCCACGTTAATTCCTGCGTTCGGTGGTCTTCGACGTCGTTCATCCGCAGAGCTGTTCTAGAAGCATCCTGCAATCCACGAGCGTAGTACAGGAAAGCTTGTAAGAACAGGGCCCATCATCGAGATGCTGCCATACGTGAAGTCTCGATGCGCGCGTTGTCTTCACGGTGGCCGTCGATGATCCTTGCACGTTCTCCCTTTCATTCAATATAGCAAGATGCCACGTTAATTCCTGCGTTCGGTGGTCTTCGACGTCGTTCATTTGCTGAGCCGTCCTAAGAGCATCCTGCAATCCGGGAGCGTAGTATATCAGAGCTTGTAAGAACAGGGTCCATTTGAGATGCTGCCATACGTGAACTCTCGATGCGCGCGTTTTCATCACGGTGGCGGTTGATGGTCCTTGCACGTTCTTCATTTCTTTCAATATAGCAAGATGCCTCGTTAATTCCTGCGTTCAGTGGTCTTCGACGTCGTTCATTCCGAGAGCCGTCCTAGAAGCATCCTGCAATCCGGACGCGTAGTACAGCAGAGCTTGTAAGAACAGGGCTCATCATCGAGATGCTGCCATACGTGAAGTCTCGATGCGCGCGTTGTCATCACGGTGGCCGTCGATGGGCCTTGCACGTTCTCCATTTCATTCAATATAGCAAGATGCCATGTTAATTCCTGCGTTCGGTGGTCTTCGACGTCGTTCATTCGCAGAGGTGTCCTAGAAGCATCCTGCAATCCGGGAGCAGTAGTTCAGAAAAGCTTGTACGAACAAGGCCCATCATCGAGATGCTGCCATACGTGAAGTCTCGATGCGCGCGTTGTCACCACGGTGGCCGTCGATGGTCCTTGAACGTTCTCCATTTCTTTCAATATAGCATGATGCCACGTTAATTCCTGAGTTCGGTGGTCTTCGACGTCGTTCATCCGCAGAGCCGTCCTAGAAGCATCCTGCAATCCACGAGCGTAGTACAGCAAAGCTTGTAAGAACAGGGCCCATCATCGAGATGCTGCCATACGTGAAGTCTCGATGCGCGCGTTGTCACCACGGTTGCCGTCGATGGTCCTTGCACGTTCTCCCTTTCCTTCAATATATCAAGATGCCACGTTAATTCCTGCGTTCGGTGGTCTTCGACGTCGTTCATTCGCAGAGCCGTCCTAGAAGCATCCTGCAATCCACGAGCGTAGTACAGCAAAGCTTGTAAGAACAAGGCCCATCATCGTGATGCTGCCATACGTGAAGTCTCGAAGCGCGCGTTGTCACCACGGTTGCCGTCGATGGTCCTTGCACGTTCTCCATTTCATTCAAGATAGCAAGATGCCACGTTAATTCCTGCGTGCGGTGGTCTTCGACGTCGTTCATTCGCAGAGCCGTCCTAGAAGCATCCTGCAATGCGGGAGCGTAGTACAGAACAGCTTGTAAGAACAGGGTCTGTGATCGAGAAGCTTCCATACGTGAAGTCTCGATACTCGCGTTGTCATCACGGTGGCCGTCGATGGGCCTTGCACGTTCTCCATTTCATGCAATATAGCAAGATGCCACGTTAATTCCTGCGTTCGGTGGTCTTCGACGTCGTTCATTCGCAGAGCCGTCCTAGAAGCATCCTGCAATCCGGGAGCGTAGTACAGCAAAGCTTGTAAGAACAGGGCCCATCATCGAGATGCTGCCATACGTGAAGTCTCGATGCGCGCGTTCTCTTCACGGTGGCCGTCGATGGTCCTTGCACGTTCTCTCTTTCTTTCAATAAAGCAAGATGCCACGTTAATTCCTGCGTTCGGTGGTCATCGACGTCGTTCATCCGCAGAGCTGTTCTAGAAGCATCCTGCAATCCACGAGCGTAGTACAGGAAAGCTTGTAAGAACAGGGCCCATCATCGAGATGCTGCCATACGTGAAGTCTCGATGCGCGCGTTGTCTTCACGGTGGCCGTCGATGATCCTTGCACGTTCTCCCTTTCATTCAATATAGCAAGATGCCACGTTAATTCCTGCGTTCGGTGGTCTTCGACGTCGTTCATTTGCTGAGCCGTCCTAAGAGCATCCTGCAATCCGGGAGCGTAGTATATCAGAGCTTGTAAGAACAGGGTCCATTTGAGATGCTGCCATACGTGAACTCTCGATGCGCGCGTTTTCATCACGGTGGCGGTTGATGGTCCTTGCACGTTCTTCATTTCTTTCAATATAGCAAGATGCCTCGTTAATTCCTGCGTTCAGTGGTCTTCGACGTCGTTCATTCCGAGAGCCGTCCTAGAAGCATCCTGCAATCCGGACGCGTAGTACAGCAGAGCTTGTAAGAACAGGGCTCATCATCGAGATGCTGCCATACGTGAAGTCTCGATGCGCGCGTTGTCATCACGGTGGCCGTCGATGGGCCTTGCACGTTCTCCATTTCATTCAATATAGCAAGATGCCATGTTAATTCCTGCGTTCGGTGGTCTTCGACGTCGTTCATTCGCAGAGGTGTCCTAGAAGCATCCTGCAATCCGGGAGCAGTAGTTCAGAAAAGCTTGTACGAACAAGGCCCATCATCGAGATGCTGCCATACGTGAAGTCTCGATGCGCGCGTTGTCACCACGGTGGCCGTCGATGGTCCTTGAACGTTCTCCATTTCTTTCAATATAGCATGATGCCACGTTAATTCCTGAGTTCGGTGGTCTTCGACGTCGTTCATCCGCAGAGCCGTCCTAGAAGCATCCTGCAATCCACGAGCGTAGTACAGCAAAGCTTGTAAGAACAGGGCCCATCATCGAGATGCTGCCATACGTGAAGTCTCGATGCGCGCGTTGTCACCACGGTTGCCGTCGATGGTCCTTGCACGTTCTCCCTTTCCTTCAATATATCAAGATGCCACGTTAATTCCTGCGTTCGGTGGTCTTCGACGTCGTTCATTCGCAGAGCCGTCCTAGAAGCATCCTGCAATCCACGAGCGTAGTACAGCAAAGCTTGTAAGAACAAGGCCCATCATCGTGATGCTGCCATACGTGAAGTCTCGAAGCGCGCGTTGTCACCACGGTTGCCGTCGATGGTCCTTGCACGTTCTCCATTTCATTCAAGATAGCAAGATGCCACGTTAATTCCTGCGTGCGGTGGTCTTCGACGTCGTTCATTCGCAGAGCCGTCCTAGAAGCATCCTGCAATGCGGGAGCGTAGTACAGAACAGCTTGTAAGAACAGGGTCTGTCATCGAGAAGCTTCCATACGTGAAGTCTCGATACTCGCGTTGTCATCACGGTGGCCGTCGATGGGCCTTGCACGTTCTCCATTTCATGCAATATAGCAAGATGCCACGTTAATTCCTGCGTTCGGTGGTCTTCGACGTCGTTCATTCGCAGAGCCGTCCTAGAAGCATCCTGCAATCCGGGAGCGTGGTACAGCAAAGCTTGTAAGAACAGGGCCCATCATCGAGATGCTGCCATACGTGAAGTCTCGATGCGCGCGTTGTCTTCACGGTGGCCGTCGATGGTCCTTGCACGTTCTCTCTTTCTTTCAATAAAGCAAGATGCCACGTTAATTCCTGCGTTCGGTGGTCTACGACGTCGTTCATCCGCAGAGCTGTCCTAGAAGCATCCTGCAATCCACGAGCGTAGTACAGCAAAGCTTGTAAGAACAGGGCCCATCATCGAGATGCTGCCATACGTGGTCTCGATGCGCGCGTTGTCTTCACGGTGGCCGTCGATGGTCCTTGCACGTTCTCCCTTTCTTTCAATATAGCAAGATGCCACGTTAATTCCTGCGTTCGGTGGTCTTCGACGTCGTTCATTCGCAGAGCCGTCCTAAGAGCATCCTGCAATCCGGGAGCGTAGTATATCAGAGCTTGTAAGAACAGGGTCCATTTGAGATGCTGCCATACGTGAACTCTCGATGCGCGCATTTTCATCACGGTGGCGGTTGATGGTCCTTGCACGTTCTTCATTTCTTTCTATATAGCAAGATGCCTCGTTAATTCCTGCGTTCAGTGGTCTTCGACGTCGTTCATTCCAAGAGCCGTCCTACAAGCATCCTGCAATCCGGAAGCGTAGTACAGCAGAGCTTGTAAGAACAGGGCCCATCATCGAGATGCTGCCATACGTGAAGTCTCGATGCGCGCGTTGTCATCACGGTGGCCGTCGATGGGCCTTGCACGTTCTCCATTTCATTCAATATAGCAAGATGCCACGTTAATGCCTGCGTTCGGTGGTCTTCGACGTCGTTCATTCGCAGAGCCGTCCTAGAAGCATCCTGCAATCCGGGAGCGTAGTTCAGAAAAGCTTGTACGAACAAGGCCCATCATCGAGATGCTGCCATACGTGAAGTCTCGATGCGCGCGTTGTCACCACGGCGGCCGTCGATGGTCCTTGCACGTTCTTCATTTCATTCAATATAGCAAGATGCCACGTTAATTCCTGCGTTCGGTGGTCTTCGACGTCGTTCATTCGCAGAGCCGTCCTAGAAGAATCCTGCAATCCGGGAGCGTAGTACAGAAAAGCTTGTAAGAACAAGGCCCATCTTCGAGATGCTGCCATAAGTGAAGTCTCGATGCGCGCGTTTTCATCACGGTGGCCGTCGATGGTCCTTGCACATTCTCCATTTCATTCAATATAGCAAGATGCCTCGTTAATTCCTGCGTTCAGTGGTCTTCGACGTCGTTCAATCCGAGAGCCGTCCTAGAAGCATCCTGCAATCCGGAAGCGTAGTACAGCAGAGCTTGTAAGAACAGGTTCCATCATCGAGATGCTGCCATACGTGAAGTCTCGATGCGCGCGTTTTCATCACGGTGGCCGTCGATGGTCCTTGCACGTTCTCCATTTCATTCTATATAGCATGATGCCACGTTGATTCATGCGTTCGGTGGTCTTCGACGTCGTTCATTCGCAGAGCCGTCCTAGAAGCATCCTGCACTCCGCGAGCATAGTACAGAAAAGCTTGTAAGAACAAGCCCCATCATCGAGATTCTGCCTTACGTGAAGTCTCGATGTGCGCGTTGTCATCACGGTGCCGCCGATGGTCCTGGCACGTTCTCCATTTCATTCAAGATCGAAATATGCCTGGTTAATTCCTGCGTTCGGTGGTCTTCGACGTAGTTCATTCGCAGAGCCGTCCTAGAAGAATCCTGCAATCCGGGAGCGTAGTACAGCAGAGCTTGTAAGAACAGTGCCCATCATCGAGATGCTGCCATACGTGAAGTCTCGAAGCGAGTGTTCACATCACGGTGGCCTCCGATGGTCCTTGCACGTTCAACATTTCATTCAAGATAGCAATATGCCTCATTAATTGCTGCGTTCGGTGGTCTTCGACGTCGTTCATTCGCAGAGCCGTCCTAGAAGCATCCTGTACTCTGGGAGCGTAGTACAGCAAAGCTTGTAAGAACAAAGCCCATCATCGAGATGCTGCCATACGTGAAGTCTCGATGCGCGCGTTGTCATCACGGTGGCCGTCGACGGTCCTTGCACGTTCTCCATTTCATTCAAGATAGCAAGATCCCTCGTTAATTCCTGCGTTCAGTGGTCTTCGACGTCGTTCATTCGCAGAGCCGTCCTAAGAGCATCCTGCTATCCGGGAGCGTAGTATATCAGAGCTTGTAAGAACAGGGTGCATCATCAGTATGCTGCCATACGTGAACTCTCGATGCGCGCGTTTTCATCACGGTGGCGGTTGATGGTCCTTGCACGTTCTTCATTTCTTTCAATATAGCAAGATGCCACGTTAATTCCTGAGTTCGGTGGTCTTCGACGTCGTTCATTCGCAGAGCCGTCCTAAAAGCATCCTGCAATCCACGAGCGTAGTACAGCAAAGCTTGTAAGAACAGGGCCCATCATCGAGATGCTGCCATACGTTAAGTCTCGATGCGCGCGTTGTCTTCACGGTGGCCGTCGATGGTCCTTGCACGTTCTCTCTTTCTTTCAATATAGCAAGATGCCACGTTAATTCCTGCGTTCGGTGGTCTTCGACGTCGTACATTCGCATAGCCGTCCTAGAACAATCCTGCTATCCGGGAGCGTAGTACAGAAAATCATGTAAGAACAAGGCGCATCATCGAGATGCTGCCTTACGTGAAGTCTCGATGCGCTCGTTTTCATCACGGTGGCCGTCGATGGTCCTTGCACGCTCTCTATTTCATTCAATATAGCATGATGCCACGTTGATTCATGCGTTCGGTGGTCTTCGACGTCGTTCATTCGCAGAGCCGTCCTAGAAGCATCCTGCAATCCGGGAGCATAGTACAGAAAAGCTTGTAAGAACAAGGCCCATCATCGAGATGCTGCCATACGTGAAGTCTCGATGCGCGCGTTGTCACCACGGCGGCCGTCGATGGTCCTTGCACGTTCTTCATTTCATTCAATATAGCAAGATGCCACGTTAATTCCTGCGTTCGGTGGTCTTCGACGTCGTTCATTCGCAGAGCCGTCCTAGAAGAATCCTGCAATCCGGGAGCGTAGTACAGAAAAGCTTGTAAGAAAAAAGGCCCATCTTCGAGATGCTGCCATAGGTGAAGTCTCGATGCACGCGTTTTCATCACGGTGGCCGTCGATGGTCCTTGCACATTCTCCATTTCATTCAATATAGCAAGATGCCTCGTTAATTCCTGCGTTCAGTGGTCTTCGACGTCGTTCATTCGCAGAGCCGTCCTAAGAGCATCCTGCAATCCGGGAGCGTAGTATATCAGAGCTTGTAAGAACAGGGTGCATCATCGAGATGCTGCCATACGTGAACTCTCGATGCGCGCGTTTTCATCACGGTGGCGGTTGATGGTCCTTGCACGTTCTTCATTTCTTTCAATATAGCAAGATGCCACGTTAATTCCTGAGTTCGGTGGTCTTCGACGTCGTTCATTCGCAGAGCCGTCCTAAAAGCATCCTGCAATCCACGAGCGTAGTACAGCAAAGCTTGTAAGAACAGGGCCCATCCTCGAGATGCTGCCATACGTGAAGTCTCGATGCGCGCGTTGTCTTCACGGTGGCCGTTGATGGTCCTTGCACGTTCTCTCTTTCTTTCAATATAGCAAGATGCCACGTTAATTCCTGCGTTCGGTGGTCTTCGACGTCGTTCATCCGCAGAGCTGTCCTAGAAGCATCCTGCAATCCACGAGCGTAGTACAGCAAAGCTTGTAAGAACAGGGCCCATCATCGAGATGCTGCCATACGTGAAGTCTCGATGCGCGCGTTGTCTTCACGGTGGCCGTCGATGGTCCTTGCACGTTCTCCCTTTCTTTCAATATAGCAAGATGCCACGTTAATTCCTGCGTTCGGTGGTTTTCGACGTCGCTCATTCGCAGAGCCGTCCTAAGAGCATCCTGCAATCCGGGAGCGTAGTATATCAGAGCTTGTAAGAACAGGGTCCATCATTGAGATGCTGCCATACGTGAACTCTCGATGCGCGCGTTTTCATCACGGTGGCGGTTGATGGTCCTTGCACGTTCTTCATTTCTTTCAATATAGCAAGATGCCACGTTAATTCCTGAGTTCGGTGGTCTTCGACGTCGTTCATCCGCAAAGGCGTTCTAGAAGCATCCTGCAATCGACGAGCGTAGTACAGGAAAGCTTGTAAGAACAGGGCCCATCATCGAGATGCTGCCATACGTGAAGTCTCGATGCGCGCGTTGTCTTCGCGGTGGCCGTCGATGGTCCTTGCACGTTCTCCCTTTCCTTCAATATATCAAGATGCCACGTTAATTCCTGCGTTCGGTGGTCTTCGACGTCGTTCATTCGCAGAGCCGTCCTAGAAGCATCCTGCAATCCACGAGCGTAGTACAGCAAAGCTTGTAAGAACAAGGCCCGTCATCGTGATGCTGCCATACGTGAAGTCCCGATGCGTGCGTTGTCACCACGGTTGCCGTCGATGGTCTTTGCACGTTTTCCATTTCATTCAAGATAGCAAGATGCCACGTTAATTCCTGCGTGCGGTGGTCTTCGACGTCGTTCATTCGCAGAGCCGTCCTAGATGCATCCTGCAATGCGGGAGCGTAGTTCAGATTAGCTTGTAAGAGCAGGGTCCGTCATCGAGAAGCTTCCATACGTGAAGTCTCGATACTCGCGTTTTCATCACGCTCGCCGTCGATGGGCCTTGCACGTTCTCCATTTCAATCAATATAGCAAGATGCCTCGTTAATTCCTGCGTTCTGTGGTCTTCGACGTCGTTCATTCGCAGAGCCGTCTTAGAAGAATCCTGCAATCCGGGAGCGTAGTACAGAAAAGCTTGTAAGAACAAGGCCTATTATCGAGATGCTGCCATACGTGAAGTCTCGATGCGCGCGTTTTCTTCACGGTGGCCGTCGATGGTCCTTCCACGTTCTTCATTTCAATCAAGATAGCAAGATGTATCGTTAATTCCTGCTTTCAGTGGTCTTCGACGTCGTTCATTCCGAGAGCCGTCCTAGAAGCATCCTGCTATCCGGAAGCGTAGTACAGCAAAGCTTGTAAGAACAGGGTCCATCATCGAGATGCTGCCATACGTGGTCTCGATGCACGCGTTGTCATCACGGTGGCCGTCGATGGTCCTTGCACGTTCTTCATTTCATTCAATATAGCAAGATGCCACGTTAATTCCTGCGTTCGGTGGTCTTCGACGTCGTTCATTCGCAGAGCCGTGCTAGAAGCATCCTGCAATCCGGGAGCATAGTACAGCAAAGATTGTAAGAACAGGGCCCATCATCGAGATGCTGCCATACTTGAACTCTCGATGCGCGCGTTTTCATCACGGTGGCCGTCGATGGTCCTTGAACGTTCTCCATTTCTTTCAATATAGCAAGATGCCACGTTAATTCCTGCGTTCGATGGTCTTCGACGTCGTTCATTCGCAGAGCCGTCCTAGAAGCACCCTGCAATCCGGGAGCGTAGTACAGAAAAGCTTGTAATAACAAGTCCCATCATCGTGATGCTGCCATACGTGAAGTCTCGATGCGCGCGTTGTCATCACGGTGGCCGTCGATGGTAATTGCACGTTCTCCATTTCATTCAAGATAGCAAGATGCCACGTTAATTACTGCGTGCTGTGGTCTTCGACGTCGTTCATTCGCAGAGCCGTCTTAGAAGCATCCTGCAATCCGGAAGCGTAGTACAGCAGAGCTTGTAAGAACAGGGTCCATCATCGAGATGCTGCCATACGTGAAGTCTCGATGCGCGCGTTGTCATCACGGTGGCCGTCGATGGTCCTTGCACGTTCTTCATTTCATTCAATATAGCAAGGTGCCACGTTAAGTCCTGCGTTCGGTGGTCTTCGACGTCGTTCATCCGCAGGGCCGTCCTAGAAGCATCGTGCAATCCACGAGGGTAGTACAGCAAAGCTTGTAAGAACAGGGCCCATCATCGAGATGCTGCCATACGTGAAGTGTCGATGCGCGCGTTGTCATCACGGTGGCCGTCGATGGGCCTTGCACGTTCTCCATTTCATTCAATATAGCAAGATGCCATGTTAATTCCTGCGTTCGGTGGTCTTCGACGTCGTTCATTCGCAGAGGTGTCCTAGAAGCATCCTGCTATCCGGGAGCAGTAGTTCAGAAAAGCTTGTACGAACAAGGCCCATCATCGAGATGCTGCCATACGTGAAGTCTCGATGCGCGCGTTGTCACCACGGTTGCCGTCGATGGTCCTTGCACGTTCTCCCTTTCCTTCAATATATCAAGATGCCACGTTAATTCCTGCGTTCGGTGGTCTTCGACGTCGTTCATTCGCAGAGCCGTCCTAGAAGCATCCTGCAATCCACGAGCGTAGTACAGCAAAGCTTGTAAGAACAAGGCCCATCATCGTGATGCTGCCATACGTGAAGTCTCGAAGCGCGCGTTGTCACCACGGTTGCCGTCGATGGTCCTTGCACGTTCTCCATTTCATTCAAGATAGCAAGATGCCACGTTAATTCCTGCGTGCGGTGGTCTTCGACGTCGTTCATTCGCAGAGCCGTCCTAGAAGCATCCTGCAATGCGGGAGCGTAGTACAGAACAGCTTGTAAGAACAGGGTCTGTCATCGAGAAGCTTCCATACGTGAAGTCTCGATACTCGCGTTGTCATCACGGTGGCCGTCGATGGGCCTTGCACGTTCTCCATTTCATGCAATATAGCAAGATGCCACGTTAATTCCTGCGTTCGGTGGTCTTCGACGTCGTTCATTCGCAGAGCCGTCCTAGAAGCATCCTGCAATCCGGGAGCGTGGTACAGCAAAGCTTGTAAGAACAGGGCCCATCATCGAG
This sequence comes from Amblyomma americanum, assembly GCF_052857255.1. Lineage (NCBI taxonomy): Eukaryota > Metazoa > Arthropoda > Arachnida > Ixodida > Ixodidae > Amblyomma > Amblyomma americanum. The sequence goes on from NC_135501.1 coordinate 12,748,763, forward strand.
ATGCTGCCATACGTGAAGTCTCGATGCGCGCGTTGTCTTCACGGTGGCCGTCGATGGTCCTTGCACGTTCTCTCTTTCTTTCAATAAAGCAAGATGCCACGTTAATTCCTGCGTTCGGTGGTCTACGACGTCGTTCATCCGCAGAGCTGTCCTAGAAGCATCCTGCAATCCACGAGCGTAGTACAGCAAAGCTTGTAAGAACAGGGCCCATCATCGAGATGCTGCCATACGTGGTCTCGATGCGCGCGTTGTCTTCACGGTGGCCGTCGATGGTCCTTGCACGTTCTCCCTTTCTTTCAATATAGCAAGATGCCACGTTAATTCCTGCGTTCGGTGGTCTTCGACGTCGTTCATTCGCAGAGCCGTCCTAAGAGCATCCTGCAATCCGGGAGCGTAGTATATCAGAGCTTGTAAGAACAGGGTCCATTTGAGATGCTGCCATACGTGAACTCTCGATGCGCGCATTTTCATCACGGTGGCGGTTGATGGTCCTTGCACGTTCTTCATTTCTTTCTATATAGCAAGATGCCTCGTTAATTCCTGCGTTCAGTGGTCTTCGACGTCGTTCATTCCAAGAGCCGTCCTACAAGCATCCTGCAATCCGGAAGCGTAGTACAGCAGAGCTTGTAAGAACAGGGCCCATCATCGAGATGCTGCCATACGTGAAGTCTCGATGCGCGCGTTGTCATCACGGTGGCCGTCGATGGGCCTTGCACGTTCTCCATTTCATTCAATATAGCAAGATGCCACGTTAATCCCTGCGTTCGGTGGTCTTCGACGTCGTTCATTCGCAGAGCCGTCCTAGAAGCATCCTGCAATCCGGGAGCGTAGTTCAGAAAAGCTTGTACGAACAAGGCCCATCATCGAGATGCTGCCATACGTGAAGTCTCGATGCGCGCGTTGTCACCACGGCGGCCGTCGATGGTCCTTGCACGTTCTTCATTTCATTCAATATAGCAAGATGCCACGTTAATTCCTGCGTTCGGTGGTCTTCGACGTCGTTCATTCGCAGAGCCGTCCTAGAAGAATCCTGCAATCCGGGAGCGTAGTACAGAAAAGCTTGTAAGAACAAGGCCCATCTTCGAGATGCTGCCATAAGTGAAGTCTCGATGCGCGCGTTTTCATCACGGTGGCCGTCGATGGTCCTTGCACATTCTCCATTTCATTCAATATAGCAAGATGCCTCGTTAATTCCTGCGTTCAGTGGTCTTCGACGTCGTTCAATCCGAGAGCCGTCCTAGAAGCATCCTGCAATCCGGAAGCGTAGTACAGCAGAGCTTGTAAGAACAGGTTCCATCATCGAGATGCTGCCATACGTGAAGTCTCGATGCGCGCGTTTTCATCACGGTGGCCGTCGATGGTCCTTGCACGTTCTCCATTTCATTCTATATAGCATGATGCCACGTTGATTCATGCGTTCGGTGGTCTTCGACGTCGTTCATTCGCAGAGCCGTCCTAGAAGCATCCTGCACTCCGCGAGCATAGTACAGAAAAGCTTGTAAGAACAAGCCCCATCATCGAGATTCTGCCTTACGTGAAGTCTCGATGTGCGCGTTGTCATCACGGTGCCGCCGATGGTCCTGGCACGTTCTCCATTTCATTCAAGATCGAAATATGCCTGGTTAATTCCTGCGTTCGGTGGTCTTCGACGTAGTTCATTCGCAGAGCCGTCCTAGAAGAATCCTGCAATCCGGGAGCGTAGTACAGCAGAGCTTGTAAGAACAGTGCCCATCATCGAGATGCTGCCATACGTGAAGTCTCGAAGCGAGTGTTCACATCACGGTGGCCTCCGATGGTCCTTGCACGTTCAACATTTCATTCAAGATAGCAATATGCCTCATTAATTGCTGCGTTCGGTGGTCTTCGACGTCGTTCATTCGCAGAGCCGTCCTAGAAGCATCCTGTACTCTGGGAGCGTAGTACAGCAAAGCTTGTAAGAACAAAGCCCATCATCGAGATGCTGCCATACGTGAAGTCTCGATGCGCGCGTTGTCATCACGGTGGCCGTCGACGGTCCTTGCACGTTCTCCATTTCATTCAAGATAGCAAGATCCCTCGTTAATTCCTGCGTTCAGTGGTCTTCGACGTCGTTCATTCGCAGAGCCGTCCTAAGAGCATCCTGCTATCCGGGAGCGTAGTATATCAGAGCTTGTAAGAACAGGGTGCATCATCGAGATGCTGCCATACGTGAACTCTCGATGCGCGCGTTTTCATCACGGTGGCGGTTGATGGTCCTTGCACGTTCTTCATTTCTTTCAATATAGCAAGATGCCACGTTAATTCCTGAGTTCGGTGGTCTTCGACGTCGTTCATTCGCAGAGCCGTCCTAAAAGCATCCTGCAATCCACGAGCGTAGTACAGCAAAGCTTGTAAGAACAGGGCCCATCATCGAGATGCTGCCATACGTTAAGTCTCGATGCGCGCGTTGTCTTCACGGTGGCCGTCGATGGTCCTTGCACGTTCTCTCTTTCTTTCAATATAGCAAGACGCCACGTTAATTCCTGCGTTCGGTGGTCTTCGACGTCGTACATTCGCATAGCCGTCCTAGAACAATCCTGCTATCCGGGAGCGTAGTACAGAAAATCATGTAAGAACAAGGCGCATCATCGAGATGCTGCCTTACGTGAAGTCTCGATGCGCTCGTTTTCATCACGGTGGCCGTCGATGGTCCTTGCACGCTCTCTATTTCATTCAATATAGCATGATGCCACGTTGATTCATGCGTTCGGTGGTCTTCGACGTCGTTCATTCGCAGAGCCGTCCTAGAAGCATCCTGCAATCCGGGAGCATAGTACAGAAAAGCTTGTAAGAACAAGGCCCATCATCGAGATGCTGCCATACGTGAAGTCTCGATGCGCGCGTTGTCACCACGGCGGCCGTCGATGGTCCTTGCACGTTCTTCATTTCATTCAATATAGCAAGATGCCACGTTAATTCCTGCGTTCGGTGGTCTTCGACGTCGTTCATTCGCAGAGCCGTCCTAGAAGAATCCTGCAATCCGGGAGCGTAGTACAGAAAAGCTTGTAAGAAAAAAGGCCCATCTTCGAGATGCTGCCATAGGTGAAGTCTCGATGCACGCGTTTTCATCACGGTGGCCGTCGATGGTCCTTGCACATTCTCCATTTCATTCAATATAGCAAGATGCCTCGTTAATTCCTGCGTTCAGTGGTCTTCGACGTCGTTCATTCGCAGAGCCGTCCTAAGAGCATCCTGCAATCCGGGAGCGTAGTATATCAGAGCTTGTAAGAACAGGGTGCATCATCGAGATGCTGCCATACGTGAACTCTCGATGCGCGCGTTTTCATCACGGTGGCGGTTGATGGTCCTTGCACGTTCTTCATTTCTTTCAATATAGCAAGATGCCACGTTAATTCCTGAGTTCGGTGGTCTTCGACGTCGTTCATTCGCAGAGCCGTCCTAAAAGCATCCTGCAATCCACGAGCGTAGTACAGCAAAGCTTGTAAGAACAGGGCCTATCCTCGAGATGCTGCCATACGTGAAGTCTCGATGCGCGCGTTGTCTTCACGGTGGCCGTTGATGGTCCTTGCACGTTCTCTCTTTCTTTCAATATAGCAAGATGCCACGTTAATTCCTGCGTTCGGTGGTCTTCGACGTCGTTCATCCGCAGAGCTGTCCTAGAAGCATCCTGCAATCCACGAGCGTAGTACAGCAAAGCTTGTAAGAACAGGGCCCATCATCGAGATGCTGCCATACGTGAAGTCTCGATGCGCGCGTTGTCTTCACGGTGGCCGTCGATGGTCCTTGCACGTTCTCCCTTTCTTTCAATATAGCAAGATGCCACGTTGATTCCTGCGTTCGGTGGTTTTCGACGTCGCTCATTCGCAGAGCCGTCCTAAGAGCATCCTGCAATCCGGGAGCGTAGTATATCAGAGCTTGTAAGAACAGGGTCCATCATTGAGATGCTGCCATACGTGAACTCTCGATGCGCGCGTTTTCATCACGGTGGCGGTTGATGGTCCTTGCACGTTCTTCATTTCTTTCAATATAGCAAGATGCCACGTTAATTCCTGAGTTCGGTGGTCTTCGACGTCGTTCATCCGCAGAGGCGTTCTAGAAGCATCCTGCAATCGACGAGCGTAGTACAGGAAAGCTTGTAAGAACAGGGCCCATCATCGAGATGCTGCCATACGTGAAGTCTCGATGCGCGCGTTGTCTTCGCGGTGGCCGTCGATGGTCCTTGCACGTTCTCCCTTTCCTTCAATATATCAAGATGCCACGTTAATTCCTGCGTTCGGTGGTCTTCGACGTCGTTCATTCGCAGAGCCGTCCTAGAAGCATCCTGCAATCCACGAGCGTAGTACAGCAAAGCTTGTAAGAACAAGGCCCGTCATCGTGATGCTGCCATACGTGAAGTCCCGATGCGTGCGTTGTCACCACGGTTGCCGTCGATGGTCTTTGCACGTTTTCCATTTCATTCAAGATAGCAAGATGCCACGTTAATTCCTGCGTGCGGTGGTCTTCGACGTCGTTCATTCGCAGAGCCGTCCTAGATGCATCCTGCAATGCGGGAGCGTAGTTCAGAACAGCTTGTAAGAGCAGGGTCCGTCATCGAGAAGCTTCCATACGTGAAGTCTCGATACTCGCGTTTTCATCACGCTCGCCGTCGATGGGCCTTGCACGTTCTCCATTTCAATCAATATAGCAAGATGCCTCGTTAATTCCTGCGTTCTGTGGTCTTCGACGTCGTTCATTCGCAGAGCCGTCTTAGAAGAATCCTGCAATCCGGGAGCGTAGTACAGAAAAGCTTGTAAGAACAAGGCCTATTATCGAGATGCTGCCATACGTGAAGTCTCGATGCGCGCGTTTTCTTCACGGTGGCCGTCGATGGTCCTTCCACGTTCTTCATTTCAATCAAGATAGCAAGATGTATCGTTAATTCCTGCTTTCAGTGGTCTTCGACGTCGTTCATTCCGAGAGCCGTCCTAGAAGCATCCTGCTATCCGGAAGCGTAGTACAGCAAAGCTTGTAAGAACAGGGTCCATCATCGAGATGCTGCCATACGTGGTCTCGATGCGCGCGTTGTCATCACGGTGGCCGTCGATGGCCCTTGCACGTTCTTCATTTCATTCAATATAGCAAGATGCCACGTTAATTCCTGCGTTCGGTGGTCTTCGACGTCGTTCATTCGCAGAGCCGTGCTAGAAGCATCCTGCAATCCGGGAGCATAGTACAGCAAAGATTGTAAGAACAGGGCCCATCATCGAGATGCTGCCATACTTGAACTCTCGATGCGCGCGTTTTCATCACGGTGGCCGTCGATGGTCCTTGAACGTTCTCCATTTCTTTCAATATAGCAAGATGCCACGTTAATTCCTGCGTTCGATGGTCTTCGACGTCGTTCATTCGCAGAGCCGTCCTAGAAGCACCCTGCAATCCGGGAGCGTAGTACAGAAAAGCTTGTAATAACAAGTCCCATCATCGTGATGCTGCCATACGTGAAGTCTCGATGCGCGCGTTGTCATCACGGTGGCCGTCGATGGTAATTGCACGTTCTCCATTTCATTCAAGATAGCAAGATGCCACGTTAATTACTGCGTGCTGTGGTCTTCGACGTCGTTCATTCGCAGAGCCGTCTTAGAAGCATCCTGCAATCCGGAAGCGTAGTACAGCAGAGCTTGTAAGAACAGGGTCCATCATCGAGATGCTGCCATACGTGAAGTCTCGATGCGCGCGTTGTCATCACGGTGGCCGTCGATGGTCCTTGCACGTTCTTCATTTCATTCAATATAGCAAGGTGCCACGTTAAGTCCTGCGTTCGGTGGTCTTCGACGTCGTTCATCCGCAGGGCCGTCCTAGAAGCATCGTGCAATCCACGAGGGTAGTACAGCAAAGCTTGTAAGAACAGGGCCCATCATCGAGATGCTGCCATACGTGAAGTGTCGATGCGCGCGTTGTCATCACGGTGGCCGTCCATGGTCCTTGCACGTTCTCCATTTCATTCAAGATAGCAAGATGCCACGTTAATGCCTGCGTGCGGTGGTCTTCGACGTCGTTCGTTCGAAGAGCCGTCCTAGAAGCATCCTGCAATCCGGGAGCGTAGTACAGAAAAGCTTCTAAGAACAAGGCCTATTATCGAGATGCTGCCATACGTGAAGTCTCGATGCGCACGTTTTCATTACGGTGGCCGTCGATGGTCCTTGCACGTTCTCCATTTCATTCAATATAGCAAGATGCCTCGTCAATTCCTGCGTTCGGTGGTCTTCTACGTCGTTCATTCCGAGAGCCGTCCTAGAAGCATTCTGCAAACCGGGAGCGTAGTACAGCAGAGCTTGTAAGAACAGGGTCCATCATCGAAACTCTGCCATACGCGAAGTCTCGATGCGCGCGTTGTCATCACGGTGGCCGTCGATGGTCCTTGCACGTTCTCCATTTCATTCAAGATAGCAAGATGCCACGTTAATTCCTGCGTGCGGTGGTCTTCAACGTCGTTCGTTCGCAGAGCCGTCCTAGAAGCATCCTGCAATCCGGGAGCGTAGTACAGCAAAGCTTGTAAGAACAAAGCCCATCATCGAGATGCTGCCATACGTGAAGTCTCGATGCGCGCGTTGTCATCACGGTGGCTGTCGATGGTCCTTGCACGTTCTCCAATTCATTCAAGGTAGCAAGATGTCTCGTTAATTCCTGCGTTCAGTGGTCTTCGACGCCGTTCATTCGCAGAGCCGTCCAAAGAGCATCCTGCAATCCGGGAGCGTAGTATATCAGAGCTTGTAAGAACAGGGTCCATCATCGAGATGCTGCCATACGTGAACTCTCGATGCGCGCGTTTTCATCACGGTGGAAGTTGATGGTCCTTGAACGTTCTTCATTTCTTTCAATATAGCAAGTTGCCACGTTAATTCCTGAGTTCGGTGGTGTTCGACGTCGTTCATCCGCAGAGCCGTCCTAGAAGCATCCTGCAATCCACGAGCGTAGTACGGCAAAGCTTGTAAGAACAGGGCCCATCATCGAGATGCTGCCATACGTGAAGTCTCGATGCGCGCGTTGTCATCACGGTGGCCGTCGATGGTCCTTGCACGTTCTCCATTTCAATCAAGATAGCAAGATGTATCGTTAATTCCTGCTTTCAGTGGTCTTCGACGCCGTTCATTCTCAGAGCTGTCCAAGAAGCATCCTACAATCCCGGAGCATAGTACAGCCGAGCTTGTAAGAACAGGGTCCGTCATCGAGATGCTTCTATACGTGAAGTCTCGATGCGCGCGTTTTCATCACGGTGGCCGTCGATGGTCCTTGCACGTTCTCCATTTCATTCAATATAGCAAGATGCCTCGTTAATTCCTGCGTTCGATGGTCTTCGACGTCGTTCATTCGCAGAGCCTTCCTAGAAGCACCCTGCAATCCGGGAGCGTAGTACAGAAAAGCTTGTAAGAACAAGGCCCATCATCGTGATGCTGCCATACGTGAAGTCTCGATGCGCGCGTTGTCATCACGGTGGCCGTCGATGGTAATTGCACGTTCTCCATTTCATTCAAGATAGCAAGATTCCACGTTAATTACTGCGTGCGGTGGTCTTCAACGTCGTTCATTCGCAGAGCCGTCATAGAAGCATCCTGCAATCCGGAAGCGTAGTACAGCAGAGCTTGTAAGAACAGTGTCCATCATCGAGATGCTGCCATACGTGAAGTCTCGATGCGCGTGTTGTCATCACGGTGGCCGTCGATGGTCCTTGCACGTTCTTCATTTCATTCAATATAGCAAGGTGCCACGTTAAGTCCTGCGTTCGGTGGTCTTCGACGTCGTACATTCGCATAGCCGTCCTAGAACAATCCTGCAATCCGGGAGCGTAGTACAGAAAAGCTTGTAAGAACAAGGCCCATCATCGAGATGCTGCCATACGTGAAGTCTCGATGTGCGCGTTTTCATCACGGTGGCCGTCGATGGTCCTTGCACGTTCTTCATTTCATTCAATATAGCAAGATGCCACGTTAATTCCTGCGTTCGGTGGTCTTCGACGTCGTTCATTCGCAGAGCCGTCCTAGAAGAATCCTGCAATCTGGGAGCGTAGTACAGAAAAGCTTGTAAGAACAAGGCCCATCTTCGAGATGCTGCCATAAGTGAAGTCTCGATGCGCGCGTTGTCATCACGGTGGCCGTCGACAGTCCTTGCACGTTCTCCATATCATTCAAAATAGCAAGATGCCTCGTTAATTCCTGCGTTCGGTGGTCTTCGACGTCGTTCATTCCAAGAGCCGTCCTAGAAGCATCCTGCAATCCGGGAGCGTAGTATATCAGAGCTTGTAAGAACAGGGTCCATCATCGAGATGCTGCCATACGTGAACTCTCGATGCGCGCGTTTTCATCACGGTGGCGGTTGATGGTCCTTGCACGTTCATTTCTTTCAATATAGCAAGATGCCACGTTAATTCCTGAGTTCGGTGGTCTTCGACGTCGTTCATTCGCAGAGCCGTCCTAGAAGGATCCTGCAATCCACGAGCGTAGTACAGCAAAGCTTGTAAGAACAACGCCCATCATCGTGATGCTGCCATACGTGAAGTCTCGATGCGCGCGTTTTCATCACGGAGGCCGTCGATGGTCCTTGAACGTTCTCCATTTCTTTCAATATAGCATTATGCCACGTTAATTCCTGAGTTCGGTGGTCTTCGACGTCGTTCATCCGCAGAGCCGTCCTAGAAGCATCCTGCAATCCATGAGCGTAGTACAGCAAAGCTTGTAAGAACAGGGCCCATCATCGAGATGCTGCCATACGTGAAGTCTCGAAGCGCGCGTTGTCACCACGGTTGCCGTCGATGGTCCTTGCACGTTCTCCATTTCATTCAAGATAGCAAGATGCCACGTTAATTCCTGCGTGCGGTGGTCTTCGACGTCGTTCATTCGCAGAGCCGTCCTAGAAGCATCCTGCAATGCGGGAGCGTAGTACAGAACAGCTTGTAAGAACAGGGTCTGTCATCGAGAAGCTTCCATACGTGAAGTCTCGATACTCGCGTTGTCATCACGGTGGCCGTCGATGGGCCTTGCACGTTCTCCATTTCATTCAATATAGCAAGATGCCACGTTAATTCCTGCGTTCGGTGGTCTTCGACGTCGTTCATTCGCAGAGCCGTCCTAGAAGAATCCTGCAATCCGGGAGCGTAGTACAGCAAAGCTTGTACGAACAGGGCCCATCATCGAGATGCTGCCATACGTGAAGTCTCGATGCGCGCGTTGTCTTCACGGTGGCCGTCGATGGTCCTTGCACGTTCTCTCTTTCTTTCAATAAAGCAAGATGCCACGTTAATTCCTGCGTTCGGTGGTCTTCGACGTCGTTCATCCGCAGAGCTGTTCTAGAAGCATCCTGCAATCCACGAGCGTAGTACAGCAAAGCTTGTAAGAACAGGGCCCATCATCGAGATGCTGCCATACGTGAAGTCTCGATGCGCGCGTTGTCTTCACGGTGGCCGTCGATGGTCCTTGCACGTTCTCCCTTTCTTTCAATATAGCAAGATGCCACGTTAATTCCTGCGTTCGGTGGTCTTCGACGTCGTTCATTTGCAGAGCCGTCCTAAGAGCATCCTGCAATCCGGGAGCGTAGTATATCAGAGCTTGTAAGAACAGGGTCCATTTGAGATGCTGCCATACGTGAACTCTCGATGCGCGCGTTTTCATCACGGTGGCGGTTGATGGTCCTTGCACGTTCTTCATTTCTTTCAATATAGCAAGATGCCTCGTTAATTCCTGCGTTCAGTGGCCTTCGACGTCGTTCATTCCGAGAGCCGTCCTAGAAGCATCCTGCAATCCACGAGCGTAGTACAGCAGAGCTTGTAAGAACAGGGTCCATCATCGAGATGCTGCCATACGTGAAGTCTCGATGCGCGCGTTGTCATCACGGTGGCCGTCGATGGTCCTTGAACGTTCTCCATTTCTTTCAATATAGCATGATGCCACGTTAATTCCTGAGTTCGGTGGTCTTCGACGTCGTTCATCCGCAGAGCCGTCCTAGAAGCATCCTGCAATCGACGAGCGTAGTACAGCAAAGCTTGTAAGAACAGGGCCCATCATCGAGATGCTGCCATACGTGAATTCTCGATGCGCGCGTTGTCACCACGGTTGCCGTCGATGGTCCTTGCTCGTTCTCCCTTTCCTTCAATAAAGCAAGATGCCACGTTAATTCCTGCGTTCGGTGGTCTTCGACGTCGTTCATCCGCAGAGCTGTTCTAGAAGCATCCTGCAATCCACGAGCGTAGTACAGCAAAGCTTGTAAGAACAGGGCCCATCATCGAGATGCTGCCATACGTGAAGTCTCGATGCGCGCGTTGTCTTCACGGTGGCCGTCGATGGTCCTTGCACGTTCTCCCTTTCTTTCAATATAGCAAGATGCCACGTTAATTCGTGCGTTCGGTGGTCTTCGACGTCGTTCATTTGCAGAGCCGTCCTAAGAGCTTCCTGCAATCCGGGAGCGTAGTATATCAGAGCTTGTAAGAACAGGGTCCATTTGAGATGCTGCCATACGTGAACTCTCGATGCGCGCGTTTTCATCACGGTGGCGGTTGATGGTCCTTGCACGTTCTTCATTTCTTTCAATATAGCAAGATGCCTCGTTAATTCCTGCGTTCAGTGGCCTTCGACGTCGTTCATTCCGAGAGCCGTCCTAGAAGCATCCTGCAATCCACGAGCGTAGTACAGCAGAGCTTGTAAGAACAGGGTCCATCATCGAGATGCTGCCATACGTGAAGTCTCGATGCGCGCGTTGTCATCACGGTGGCCGTCGATGGTCCTTGAACGTTCTCCATTTCTTTCAATATAGCATGATGCCACGTTAATTCCTGAGTTCGGTGGTCTTCGACGTCGTTCATCCGCAGAGCCGTCCTAGAAGCATCCTGCAATCGACGAGCGTAGTACAGCAAAGCTTGTAAGAACAGGGCCCATCATCGAGATGCTGCCATACGTGAAGTCTCGATGCGCGCGTTGTCACCACGGTTGCCGTCGATGGTCCTTGCACGTTCTCCCTTTCCTTCAATATAGCAAGATGCCACTTTAATTCCTGCGTTCGGTGGTCTTCGACGTCGTTCATTCGCAGAGCCGTCCTAGAAGCATCCTGCAATCCACGAGCGTAGTACAGCAAAGCTTGTAAGAACAAGGCCCATCATCGTGATGCTGCCATACGTGAAGTCTCGAAGCGCGCGTTGTCACCACGGTTGCCGTCGATGGTCCTTGCACGTTCTCCATTTCATTCAAGATAGCAAGATGCCACGTTAATTCCTGCGTGCGGTGGTCTTCGACGTCGTTCATTCGCAGAGCCGTCCTAGAAGCATCCTGCAATGCGGGAGCGTAGTACAGAACAGCTTGTAAGAACAGGGTCTGTCATCGAGAAGCTTCCATACGTGAAGTCTCGATACTCGCGTTGTCATCACGGTGGCCGTCGATGGGCCTTGCACGTTCTCCATTTCATTCAATATAGCAAGATGCCACGTTAATTCCTGCGTTCGGTGGTCTTCGACGTCGTTCATTCGCAGAGCCGTCCTAGAAGCATCCTGCAATCCGGGAGCGTAGTACAGCAAAGCTTGTAACAGGGCCCATCATCGAGATGCTGCCATACGTGAAGTCTCGATGCGCGCGTTGTCTTCACGGTGGCCGTCGATGGTCCTTGCACGTTCTCTCTTTCTTTCAATAAAGCAAGATGCCACGTTAATTCCTGCGTTCGGTGGTCTTCGACGTCGTTCATCCGCAGAGCTGTCCTAGAAGCATCCTGCAATCCACGAGCGTAGTACAGCAAAGCTTGTAAGAACAGGGCCCATCATCGAGATGCTGCCATACGTGGTCTCGATGCGCGCGTTGTCTTCACGGTGGCCGTCGATGGTCCTTGCACGTTCTCCCTTTCTTTCAATATAGCAAGATGCCACGTTAATTCCTGCGTTCGGTGGTCTTCGACGTCGTTCATTCCGAGAGCCGTCCTAGAAGCATCCTGCAATCCGGAAGCGTAGTACAGCAGAGCTTGTAAGAACAGGGCCCATCATCGAGATGCTGCCATACGTGAAGTCTCGATGCGCGCGTTGTCATCACGGTGGCCGTCGATGGGCCTTGCACGTTCTCCATTTCATTCAATATAGCAAGATGCCACGTTAATTCCTGCGTTCGGTGGTCTTCGACGTCGTTCATTCGCAGAGCCGTCCTAGAAGCATCCTGCAATCCGGGAGCGTAGTTCAGAAAAGTTTGTACGAACAAGGCCCATCATCGAGATGCTGCCATACGTGAAGTCTCGATGTGCGCGTTGTCACCACGGCGGCCGTCGATGGTCCTTGCACGTTCTTCATTTCATTCAATATAGCAAGATGCCACGTTAATTCCTGCGTTCGGTGGTCTTCGACGTCGTTCATTCGCAGAGCCGTCCTAGAAGAATCCTGCAATCCGGGAGCGTAGTACAGAAAAGCTTGTAAGAACAAGGCCCATCTTCGAGATGCTGCCATAAGTGAAGTCTCGATGCGCGCGTTTTCATCACGGTGGAAGTTGATGGTCCTTGAACGTTCTTCATTTCTTTCAATATAGCAAGTTGCCACGTTAATTCCTGAGTTCGGTGGTGTTCGACGTCGTTCATCCGCAGAGCCGTCCTAGAAGCATCCTGCAATCCACGAGCGTAGTACGGCAAAGCTTGTAAGAACAGGGCCCATCATCGAGATGCTGCCATACGTGAAATCTCGATGCGCGCGTTGTCATCACGGTGGCCGTCGATGGTCCTTGCACGTTCTCCATTTCAATCAAGATAGCAAGATGTATCGTTAATTCCTGCTTTCAGTGGTCTTCGACGCCGTTCATTCTCAGAGCTGTCCAAGAAGCATCCTACAATCCTGGAGCATAGTACAGCCGAGCTTGTAAGAACAGGGTCCGTCATCGAGATGCTTCTATACGTGAAGTCTCGATGCGCGCGTTTTCATCACGGTGGCCGTCGATGGTCCTTGCACGTTCTCCATTTCATTCAATATAGCAAGATGCCTCGTTAATTCCTGCGTTCGATGGTCTTCGACGTCGTTCATTCGCAGAGCCTTCCTAGAAGCACCCTGCAATCCGGGAGCGTAGTACAGAAAAGCTTGTAAGAACAAGGCCCATCATCGTGATGCTGCCATACGTGAAGTCTCGATGCGCGCGTTGTCATCACGGTGGCCGTCGATGGTAATTGCACGTTCTCCATTTCATTCAAGATAGCAAGATTCCACGTTAATTACTGCGTGCGGTGGTCTTCAACGTCGTTCATTCGCAGAGCCGTCATAGAAGCATCCTGCAATCCGGAAGCGTAGTACAGCAGAGCTTGTAAGAACAGTGTCCATCATCGAGATGCTGCCATACGTGAAGTCTCGATGCGCGTGTTGTCATCACGGTGGCCGTCGATGGTCCTTGCACGTTCTTCATTTCATTCAATATAGCAAGGTGCCACGTTAAGTCCTGCGTTCGGTGGTCTTCGACGTCGTACATTCGCATAGCCGTCCTAGAACAATCCTGCAATCCGGGAGCGTAGTACAGAAAAGCTTGTAAGAACAAGGCCCATCATCGAGATGCTGCCATACGTGAAGTCTCGATGTGCGCGTTTTCATCACGGTGGCCGTCGATGGTCCTTGCACGTTCTTCATTTCATTCAATATAGCAAGATGCCACGTTAATTCCTGCGTTCGGTGGTCTTCGACGTCGTTCATTCCAAGAGCCGTCCTAGAAGCATCCTGCAATCCGGGAGCGTAGTATATCAGAGCTTGTAAGAACAGGGTCCATCATCGAGATGCTGCCATACGTGAACTCTCGATGCGCGCGTTTTCATCACGGTGGCGGTTGATGGTCCTTGCACGTTCATTTCTTTCAATATAGCAAGATGCCACGTTAATTCCTGAGTTCGGTGGTCTTCGACGTCGTTCATTCGCAGAGCCGTCCTAGAAGGATCCTGCAATCCACGAGCGTAGTACAGCAAAGCTTGTAAGAACAACGCCCATCATCGTGATGCTGCTATACGTGAAGTCTCGATGCGCGCGTTTTCATCACGGAGGCCGTCGATGGTCCTTGAACGTTCTCTATTTCTTTCAATATAGCATTATGCCACGTTAATTCCTGAGTTCGGTGGTCTTCGACGTCGTTCATCCGCAGAGCCGTCCTAGAAGCATCCTGCAATCCACGAGCGTAGTACAGCAAAGCTTGTAAGAACAGGGCCCATCATCGAGATGCTGCCATACGTGAAGTCTCGAAGCGCGCGTTGTCACCACGGTTGCCGTCGATGGTCCTTGCACGTTCTCCATTTCATTCAAGATAGCAAGATGCCACGTTAATTCCTGCGTGCGGTGGTCTTCGACGTCGTTCATTCGCAGAGCCGTCCTAGAAGCATCCTGCAATGCGGGAGCGTAGTACAGAACAGCTTGTAAGAACAGGGTCTGTCATCGAGAAGCTTCCATACGTGAAGTCTCGATACTCGCGTTGTCATCACGGTGGCCGTCGATGGGCCTTGCACGTTCTCCATTTCATTCAATATAGCAAGATGCCACGTTAATTCCTGCGTTCGGTGGTCTTCGACGTCGTTCATTCGCAGAGCCGTCCTAGAAGAATCCTGCAATCCGGGAGCGTAGTACAGCAAAGCTTGTACGAACAGGGCCCATCATCGAGATGCTGCCATACGTGAAGTCTCGATGCGCGCGTTGTCTTCACGGTGGCCGTCGATGGTCCTTGCACGTTCTCTCTTTCTTTCAATAAAGCAAGATGCCACGTTAATTCCTGCGTTCGGTGGTCTTCGACGTCGTTCATCCGCAGAGCTGTTCTAGAAGCATCCTGCAATCCACGAGCGTAGTACAGCAAAGCTTGTAAGAACAGGGCCCATCATCGAAATGCTGCCATACGTGAAGTCTCGATGCGCGCGTTGTCTTCACGGTGGCCGTCGATGGTCCTTGCACGTTCTCCCTTTCTTTCAATATAGCAAGATGCCACGTTAATTCCTGCGTTCGGTGGTCTTCGACGTCGTTCATTTGCAGAGCCGTCCTAAGAGCATCCTGCAATCCGGGAGCGTAGTATATCAGAGCTTGTAAGAACAGGGTCCATTTGAGATGCTGCCATACGTGAACTCTCGATGCGCGCGTTTTCATCACGGTGGCGGTTGATGGTCCTTGCACGTTCTTCATTTCTTTCAATATAGCAAGATGCCTCGTTAATTCCTGCGTTCAGTGGCCTTCGACGTCGTTCATTCCGAGAGCCGTCCTAGAAGCATCCTGCAATCCACGAGCGTAGTACAGCAGAGCTTGTAAGAACAGGGTCCATCATCGAGATGCTGCCATACGTGAAGTCTCGATGCGCGCGTTGTCATCACGGTGGCCGTCGATGGTCCTTGAACGTTCTCCATTTCTTTCAATATAGCATGATGCCACGTTAATTCCTGAGTTCGGTGGTCTTCGACGTCGTTCATCCGCAGAGCCGTCCTAGAAGCATCCTGCAATCGACGAGCGTAGTACAGCAAAGCTTGTAAGAACAGGGCCCATCATCGAGATGCTGCCATACGTGAATTCTCGATGCGCGCGTTGTCACCACGGTTGCCGTCGATGGTCCTTGCACGTTCTCCCTTTCCTTCAATAAAGCAAGATGCCACGTTAATTCCTGCGTTCGGTGGTCTTCGACGTCGTTCATCCGCAGAGCTGTTCTAGAAGCATCCTGCAATCCACGAGCGTAGTACAGCAAAGCTTGTAAGAACAGGGCCCATCATCGAGATGCTGCCATACGTGAAGTCTCGATGCGCGCGTTGTCTTCACGGTGGCCGTCGATGGTCCTTGCACGTTCTCCCTTTCTTTCAATATAGCAAGATGCCACGTTAATTCCTGCGTTCGGAGGTCTTCGACGTCGTTCATTTGCAGATCCGTCCTAAGAGCATCCTGCAATCCGGGAGCGTAGTATATCAGAGCTTGTAAGAACAGGGTCCATTTGAGATGCTGCCATACGTGAACTCTCGATGCGCGCGTTTTCATCACGGTGGCGGTTGATGGTCCTTGCACGTTCTTCATTTCTTTCAATATAGCAAGATGCCTCGTTAATTCCTGCGTTCAGTGGCCTTCGACGTCGTTCATTCCGAGAGCCGTCCTAGAAGCATCCTGCAATCCACGAGCGTAGTACAGCAGAGCTTGTAAGAACAGGGTCCATCATCGAGATGCTGCCATACGTGAAGTCTCGATTCGCGCGTTGTCATCACGGTGGCCGTCGATGGTCCTTGAACGTTCTCCATTTCTTTCAATATAGCATGATGCCACGTTAATTCCTGAGTTCGGTGGTCTTCGACGTCGTTCATCCGCAGAACCGTCCTAGAAGCATCCTGCAATCGACGAGCGTAGTACAGCAAAGCTTGTAAGAACAGGGCCCATCATCGAGATGCTGCCATACGTGAAGTCTCGATGCGCGCGTTGTCACCACGGTTGCCGTCGATGGTCCTTGCACGTTCTCCCTTTCCTTCAATATAGCAAGATGCCACTTTAATTCCTGCGTTCGGTGGTCTTCGACGTCGTTCATTCGCAGAGCCGTCCTAGAAGCATCCTGCAATCCACGAGCGTAGTACAGCAAAGCTTGTAAGAACAAGGCCCATCATCGTGATGCTGCCATACGTGAAGTCTCGAAGCGCGCGTTGTCACCACGGTTGCCGTCGATGGTCCTTGCACGTTCTCCATTTCATTCAAGATAGCAAGATGCCACGTTAATTCCTGCGTGCGGTGGTCTTCGACGTCGTTCATTCGCAGAGCCGTCCTAGAAGCATCCTGCAATGCGGGAGCGTAGTACAGAACAGCTTGTAAGAACAGGGTCTGTCATCGAGAAGCTTCCATACGTGAAGTCTCGATACTCGCGTTGTCATCACGGTGGCCGTCGATGGGCCTTGCACGTTCTCCATTTCATTCAATATAGCAAGATGCCACGTTAATTCCTGCGTTCGGTGGTCTTCGACGTCGTTCATTCGCAGAGCCGTCCTAGAAGCATCCTGCAATCCGGGAGCGTAGTACAGCAAAGCTTGTAAGAACAGGGCCCATCATCGAGATGCTGCCATACGTGAAGTCTCGATGCGCGCGTTGTCTTCACGGTGGCCGTCGATGGTCCTTGCACGTTCTCTCTTTCTTTCAATAAAGCAAGATGCCACGTTAATTCCTGCGTTCGGTGGTCTTCGACGTCGTTCATTCGCAGAGCCGTCCTAGAAGCATCCTGCAATCCGGGAGCGTAGTTCAGAAAAGCTTGTACGAACAAGGCCCATCATCGAGACGCTGCCATACGTGAAGTCTCGATGCGCGCGTTGTCACCACGGCGGCCGTCGATGGTCCTTGCACGTTCTTCATTTCATTCAATATAGCAAGATGCCTCGTTAATTCCTGCGTTCAGTGGTCTTCGACGTCGTTCAATCCGAGAGCCGTCCTAGAAGCATCCTGCAATCCGGAAGCGTAGTACAGCAGAGCTTGTAAGAACAGGTTCCATCATCGAGATGCTGCCATACGTGAAGTCTCGATGCGCGCGTTTTCATCACGGTGGCCGTCGATGGTCCTTGCACGTTCTCCATTTCATTCTATATAGCAAGATGCCACGTTAATTCCTGCGTTCTGTGGTCTTCGACGTCGTACATTCGCATAGCCGTCCTAGAACAATCCTGCTATCCGGGAGCGTAGTACAGAAAATCATGTAAGAACAAGGCGCATCATCGAGATGCTGCCTTACGTGAAGACTCGATGCGCTCGTTTTCATCACGGTGGCCGTCGATGGTCCTTGCACGCTCTCTATTTCATTCAATATAGCATGATGCCACGTTGATTCATGCGTTCGGTGGTCTTCGACGTCGTTCATTCGCAGAGCCGTCCTAGAAGCATCCTGCAATCCGCGACCATAGTACAGAAAAGCTTGTAAGAACAAGCCCCATCATCGAGATTCTGCCATACGTGAAGTCTCGATGCGCGCGTTGTCATCACGGCGGTCGTCAATGGTCCTGGCACGTTCTCCATTTCATTCAAGATCGCAATATGCCTGGTTAATTCCTGCGTTCGGTGGTCTTCGACGTAGTTCATTCGCAGAGCCGTCCTAGAAGAATCCTGCAATCCGGGAGCGTAGTACAGCAGAGTTTGTAAGAACAGTGCCCATCATCGAGATGCTGCCATACGTGAAGTCTCGAAGCGAGTGTTCACATCACGGTGGCCTCCGATGGTCCTTGCACGTTCTACATTTCATTCAAGATAGCAATATGCCTCATTAATTCCTGCGTTCGGTGGTCTTCGACGTCGTTCATTCGCAGAGCCGTCCTAGAAGCATCCTGTACTCTGGGAGCGTAGTACAGCAAAGCTTGTAAGAACAAAGCCCATCATCGAGATGCTGCCATACGTGAACTCTCGATGCGCGCGTTTTCATCACGGTGGCGGTTGATGGTCCTTGCACGTTCTTCATTTCTTTCAATATAGCAAGATGCCACGTTAATTCCTGAGTTCGGTGGTCTTCGACGTCGTTCATTCGCAGAGCCGTCCTAAAAGCATCCTGCAATCCACGAGCGTAGTACAGCAAAGCTTGTAAGAACAGGGCCCATCATCGAGATGCTGCCATACGTGAAGTCTCGATGCGCGCGTTGTCTTCACGGTGGCCGTCGATGGTCCTTGCACGTTCTCTCTTTCTTTCAATATAGCAAGATGCCACGTTAATTCCTGCGTTCGGTGGTCTTCGACGTCGTTCATCCGCAGAGCTGTCCTAGAAGCATCCTGCAATCCACGAGCGTAGTAAAGCAAAGCTTGTAAGAACAGGGCCCATCATCGAGATGCTGCCATACGTGAAGTCTCGATGCGCGCGTTGTCTTCACGGTGGCCGTCGATGGTCCTTGCACGTTCTCCCTTTCTTTCAATATAGCAAGATGCCACTTTAATTCCTGCGTTCGGTGGTTTTCGACGTCGCTCATTCGCAGAGCCGTCCTAAGAGCATCCTGCAATCCGGGAGCGTAGTATATCAGAGCTTGTAAGAACAGGGTCCATCATTGAGATGCTGCCATATGTGAACTCTCGATGCGCGCGTTTTCATCACGGTGGCGGTTGATGGTCCTTGCACGTTCTTCATTTCTTTCAATATAGCAAGATGCCACGTTAATTCCTGAGTTCGGTGGTCTTCGACGTCGTTCATCCGCAGAGCCGTTCTAGAAGCATCCTGCAATCCACGAGCGTAGTACAGGAAAGCTTGTAAGAACAGGGCCCATCATCGAGATGCTGCCATACATGAAGTCTCGATGCGCGCGTTGTCTTCGCGGTGGCCGTCGATGGTCCTTGCACGTTCTCCCTTTCCTTCAATATATCAAGATGCCACGTTAATTCCTGCGTTCGGTGGTCTTCGACGTCGTTCATTCGCAGAGCCGTCCTAGAAGCATCCAGCAATCCGGGAGCATAGTACAGCAAAGACTGTAAGAACAGGGCCCATCATCGAGATGCTGCCATACTTGAACTCTCGATGCGCGCGTTTTCATCACGGTGGCCGTCGATGGTCCTTGCACGTTCTTCATTTCATTCAATATAGCAAGATGCCACGTTAATTCCTGCGTTCGGTGGTCTTCGACGTCGTTCATTCGCAGAGCCGTGCTAGAAGCATTCTGCAATCCGGGAGCATAGTACAGCAAAGACTGTAAGAACAGGGCCCATCATCGAGATGCTGCCATACTTGAACTCTCGATGCGCGCGTTTTCATCACGGTGGCCGTCGATGGTCCTTGAACGTTCTCCATTTCTTTCAATATAGCAAGATGCCATGTTAATTCCTGCGTTCGATGGTCTTCGACGTCGTTCATTCGCAGAGCCGTCCTAGAAGCACCCTGCTATCCGGGAGCGTAGTACAGAATAGCTTGTAATAACAAGTCCCATCATCGTGATGCTGCCATACGGGAAGTCTCGATGCGCGCGTTGTCATCACGGTGGCCGTCGATGGTAATTGCACGTTCTCCATTTCATTCAAGATAGCAAGATGCCACGTTAATTACTGCGTGCTGTGGTCTTCGACGTCGTTCATTCGCAGAGCCGTCTTAGAAGCATCCTGCAATCCGGAAGCGTAGTACAGCAGAGCTTGTAAGAACAGGGTCCATCATCGAGATGCTGCCATACGTGAAGTCTCGATGCGCGCATTGTAATCACAGTGGCCGTCGATGGTCCTTGCACGTTCTTCATTTCATTCAATATAGCAAGGTGCCACGTTAAGTTCTGCGTTCGGTGGTCTTCGACGTCGTTCATCCGCAGGGCCGTCCTAGAAGCATCCTGCAATCCGGGAGCGTAGTACAGCAAAGCTTGTACGAACAGGGCCCATCATCGAGATGCGGCCATACGTGAAGTCTCGATGCGCGCGTTGTCTTCACGGTGGCCGTCGATGGTCCTTGCACGTTCTCTCTTTCTTTCAATAAAGCAAGATGCCACGTTAATTCCTGCGTTCGGTGGTCTTCGACGTCGTTCATCCGCAGAGCTGTTCTAGAAGCATCCTGCAATCCACGAGCGTAGTACAGCAAAGCTTGTAAGAACAGGGCCCATCATCGAGATGCTGCCATACGTGAAGTCTCGATGCGCGCGTTGTCTTCACGGTGGCCGTCGATGGTCCTTGCACGTTCTCCCTTTCTTTCAATATAGCAAGATGCCACGTTAATTCCTGCGTTCGGTGGCCTTCGACGTCGTTCATTTGCAGAGCCGTCCTAAGAGCATCCTGCAATCCGGGAGCGTAGTATATCAGAGCTTGTAAGAACAGGGTCCATTTGAGATGCTGCCATACGTGAACTCTCGATGCGCGCGTTTTCATCACGGTGGCGGTTGATGGTCCTTGCACGTTCTTCATTTCTTTCAATATAGCAAGATGCCTCGTTAATTCCTGCGTTCAGTGGCCTTCGACATCGTTCATTCCGAGAGCCGTCCTAGAAGCATCCTGCAATCCACGAGCGTAGTACAGCAGAGCTTGTAAGAACAGGGTTCATCATCGAGATGCTGCCATACGTGAAGTCTCGATGCGCGCGTTGTCATCACGGTGGCCGTCGATGGTCCTTGAACGTTCTCCATTTCTTTCAATATAGCATGATGCCACGTTAATTCCTGAGTTCGGTGGTCTTCGACGTCGTTCATCCGCAGAGCCGTCCTAGAAGCATCCTGCAATCCACGAGCGTAGTACAGCAAAGCTTGTAAGAACAGGGCCCATCATCGAGATGCTGCCATACGTGAAGTCTCGATGCGCGCGTTGTCACCACGGTTGCCGTCGATGGTCCTTGCACGTTCTCCCTTTCCTTCAATATAGCAAGATGCCACGTTAATTCCTGCGTTCGGTGGTCTTCGACGTCGTTCATTCGCAGAGCCGTCCTAGAAGCATCCTGCAATCCACGAGCGTAGTACAGCAAAGCTTGTAAGAACAAGGCCCATCATCGTGATGCTGCCATACGTGAAGTCTCGAAGCGCGCGTTGTCACCACGGTTGCCGTCGATAGTCCTTGCACGTTCTCCATTTCATTCAAGATAGCAAGATGCCACGTTAATTCCTGCGTGCGGTGGTCTTCGACGTCGTTCATTCGCAGAGCCGTCCTAGAAGCATCCTGCAATGCGGGAGCGTAGTACAGAACAGCTTGTAAGAACAGGGTCTGTCATCGAGAAGCTTCCATACGTGAAGTCTCGATACTCGCGTTGTCATCACGGTGGCCGTCGATGGGCCTTGCACGTTCTCCATTTCATTCAATATAGCAAGATGCCACGTTAATTCCTGCGTTCGGTGGTCTTCGACGTCGTTCATTCGCAGAGCCGTTCTAGAAGCATCCAGCAATCCGGGAGCGTAGTACAGCAAAGCTTGTAAGAACAGGGCCCATCATCGAGATGCTGCCATACGTGAAGTCTCGATGCGCGCGTTGTCTTCACGGTGGCCGTCGATGGTCCTTGCACGTTCTCTCTTTCTTTCAATAAAGCAAGATGCCACGTTAATTCCTGCGTTCGGTGGTCTTCGACGTCGTTCATCCGCAGAGCTGTCCTAGAAGCATCCTGCAATCCACGAGCGTAGTACAGCAAAGCTTGTAAGAACAGGGCCCATCATTGAGATGCTGCCATACGTGAAGTCTCGATGCGCGCGTTGTCACCACGGCGGCCGTCGATGGTCCTTGCACGTTCTTCATTTCATTCAATATAGCAAGATGCCACGTTAATTCCTGCGTTCGGTGGTCTTCGACGTCGTTCATTCGCAGAGCCGTCCTAGAAGTATCCTGCAATCCGGGAGCGTAGTACAGAAAAGCTTGTAAGAACAAGGCCCATCTTCGAGATGCTGCCATAAGTGAAGTCTCGATGCGCGCGTTTTCATCACGGTGGCCGTCGATGGTCCTTGCACATTCTCCATTTCATTCAATATAGGAAGATGCCTCGTTAATTCCTGCGTTCAGTGGTCTTCGACGTCGTTCAATCCGAGAGCCGTCCTAGAAGCATCCTGCAATCCGGAAGCGTAGTACAGCAGAGCTTGTAAGAACAGGTTCCATCATCGAGATGCTGCCATACGTGAAGTCTCGATGCGCGCGTTTTCATCACGGTGGCCGTCGATGGTCCTTGCACGTTCTCCATTTCATTCTATATAGCAAGATGCCACGTTAATTCCTGCGTTCGGTGGTCTTCGACGTCGTACATTCGCATAGCCGTCCTAGAACAATCCTGCTATCCGGGAGCGTAGTACAGAAAATCATGTAAGAACAAGGCGCATCATCGAGATGCTGCCTTACGTGAAGACTCGATGCGCTCGTTTTCATCACGGTGGCCGTCGATGGTCCTTGCACGCTCTCTATTTCATTCAATATAGCATGATGCCACGTTGATTCATGCGTTCGGTGGTCTTCGACGTCGTTCATTCGCAGAGCCGTCCTAGAAGCATCCTGCAATCCGCGAGCATAGTAGAGAAAAGCTTGTAAGAACAAGCCCCATCATCGAGATTCTGCCATACGTGAAGTCTCGATGCGCGCGTTGTCATCACGGTGGCCGTCGATGGTCCTCGCACGTTCTCCATTTCATTCAAGATCGCAATATGCCTGGTTAATTCCTGCGTTCGGTGGTCTTCGACGTAGTTCATTCGCAGAGCCGTCCCTGAAGAATCCTGCAATCCGGGAGCGTAGTACAGCAGAGTTTGTAAGAACAGTGCCCATCATCGAGATGCTGCCATACGTGAAGTCTCGAAGCGAGTGTTCACATCACGGTGGCCTCCGATGGTCCTTGCACGTTCTACATTTCATTCAAGATAGCAATATGCCTCATTAATTCCTGCGTTCGGTGGTCTTCGACGTCGTTCATTCGCAGAGCCGTCCTAGAAGCATCCTGTACTCTGGGAGCGTAGTACAGCAAAGCTTGTAAGAACAAAGCCCATCATCGAGATGCTGCCATACGTGAAGTCTCGATGCGCGCGTTGTCATCACGGTGGCCGTCGACGGTCCTTGCACGTTCTCCATTTCATTCAAAATAGCAAGATCCCTCGTTAATTCCTGCGTTCAGTGGTCTTCGACGTCGTTCATTCGCAGAGCCGTCCTAAGAGCATCCTGCTATCCGGGAGCGTAGTATATCAGAGCTTGTAAGAACAGGGTGCATCATCGAGATGCTGCCATACGTGAACTCTCGATGCGCGCGTTTTCATCACGGTGGCGGTTGATGGTCCTTGCACGTTCTTCATTTCTTTCAATATAGCAAGATGCCACGTTAATTCCTGAGTTCGGTGGTCTTCGACGTCGTTCATTCGCAGAGCCGTCCTAAAAGCATCCTGCAATCCACGAGCGTAGTACAGCAAAGCTTGTAAGAACAGGGCCCATCATCGAGATGATGCCATACGTTAAGTCTCGATGCGCGCGTTGTCACCACGGCGGCCGTCGATGGTCCTTGCACGTTCTTCATTTCATTCAATATAGCAAGATGCCACGTTAATTCCTGCGTTCGGTGGTCTTCGACGTCGTTCATTCGCAGAGCCGTCCTAGAAGAATCCTGCAATCCGGGAGCGTAGTACAGAAAAGCTTGTAAGAAAAAAGGCCCATCTTCGAGATGCTGCCATAGGTGAAGTCTCGATGCGCGCGTTTTCATCACGGTGGCCGTCGATGGTCCTTGCACATTCTCCATTTCATTCAATATAGCAAGATGCCTCGTTAATTCCTGCGTTCAGTGGTCTTCGACGTCGTTCATTCGCAGAGCCGTCCTAAAAGCATCCTGCAATCCGGGAGCGTAGTATATCAGAGCTTGTAAGAACAGGGTGCATCATCGAGATGCTGCCATACGTGAACTCTCGATGCGCGCGTTTTCATCACGGTGGCGGTTGATGGTCCTTGCACGTTCTTCATTTCTTTAAATATAGCAAGATGCCACGTTAATTCCTGAGTTCGGTGGTCTTCGACGTCGTTCATTCGCAGAGCCGTCCTAAAAGCATCCTGCAATCCACGAGCGTAGTACAGCAAAGCTTGTAAGAACAGGGCCCATCATCGAGATGCTGCCATACGTGAAGTCTCGATGCGCGCGTTGTCTTCACGGTGGCCGTCGATGGTCCTTGCACGTTCTCCCTTTCTTTCAATATAGCAAGATGCCACGTTAATTCCTGCGTTCGGTGGCCTTCGACGTCGTTCATTTGCAGAGCCGTCCTAAGAGCATCCTGCAATCCGGGAGCGTAGTATATCAGAGCTTGTAAGAACAGGGTCCATTTGAGATGCTGCCATACGTGAACTCTCGATGCGCGCGTTTTCATCACGGTGGCGGTTGATGGTCCTTGCACGTTCTTCATTTCTTTCAATATAGCAAGATGCCTCGTTAATTCCTGCGTTCAGTGGCCTTCGACATCGTTCATTCCGAGAGCCGTCCTAGAAGCATCCTGCAATCCACGAGCGTAGTACAGCAGAGCTTGTAAGAACAGGGTCCATCATCGAGATGCTGCCATACGTGAAGTCTCGATGCGCGCGTTGTCATCACGGTGGCCGTCGATGGTCCTTCAACGTTCTCCATTTCTTTCAATATAGCATGATGCCACGTTAATTCCTGAGTTCGGTGGTCTTCGACGTCGTTCATCCGCAGAGCCGTCCTAGAAGCATCCTGCAATCCACGAGCGTAGTACAGCAAAGCTTGTAAGAACAGGGCCCATCATCGAGATGCTGCCATACGTGAAGTCTCGATGCGCGCGTTGTCACCACGGTTGCCGTCGATGGTCCTTGCACGTTCTCCCTTTCCTTCAATATAGCAAGATGCCACGTTAATTCCTGCGTTCGGTGGTCTTCGACGTCGTTCATTCGCAGAGCCGTCCTAGAAGCATCCTGCAATCCACGAGCGTAGTACAGCAAAGCTTGTAAGAACAAGGCCCATCATCGTGATGCTGCCATACGTGAAGTCTCGATGCGCGCGTTGTCACCACGGTTGCCGTCGATGGTCTTTGCACGTTTTCCATTTCATTCAAGATAGCAAGATGCCACGTTAATTCCTGCGTGCGGTGGTCTTCGACGTCGTTCATTCGCAGAGCCGTCCTAGATGCATCCTGCAATGCGGGAGCGTAGTTCAGAACAGCTTGTAAGAGCAGGGTCCGTCATCGAGAAGCTTCCATACGTGAAGTCTCGATACTCGCGTTTTCATCACGCTCGCCGTCGATGGGCCTTGCACGTTCTCCATTTCAATCAATATAGCAAGATGCCTCGTTAATTCCTGCGTTCTGTGGTCTTCGACGTCGTTCATTCGCAGAGCCGTCCTAGAAGAATCCTGCAATCCGGGAGCGTAGTACAGAAAAGCTTGTAAGAACAAGGCCTATTATCGAGATGCTGCCATACGTGAAGTCTCGATGCGCGCGTTTTCTTCACGGTGGCCGTCGATGGTCCTTCCACGTTCTCCATTTCAATCAAGATAGCAAGATGTATCGTTAATTCCTGCTTTCAGTGGTCTTCGACATCGTTCATTCCGAGAGCCGTCCTAGAAGCATCCTGCTATCCGGAAGCGTAGTACAGCAAAGCTTGTAAAAACAGGGTCCATCATCGAGATGCTGCCATACGTGGTCTCGATGCGCGCGTTGTCATCACGGTGGCCGTCGATGGTCCTTGCACGTTCTTCATTTCATTCAATATAGCAAGATGCCACGTTAATTCCTGCGTTCGGTGGTCTTCGACGTCGTTCATTCGCAGAGCCGTGCTAGAAGCATCCTGCAATCCGAGAGCATAGTACAGCAAAGACTGTAAGAACAGGGCCATCATCGAGATGCTGCCATACTTGAACTCTCGATGCGCGCGTTTTCATCACGGTGGCCGTCGATGGTCCTTGAACGTTCTCCATTTCTTTCAATATTGCAAGATGCCATGTTAATTCCTGCGTTCGATGGTCTTCGACGTCGTTCATTCGCAGAGCCGTCCTAGAAGCACCCTGCAATCCGGGAGCGTAGTACAGAATAGCTTGTAATAACAAGTCCCATCATCGTGATGCTGCCATACGTGAAGTCTCGATGCGCGCGTTGTCATCACGTGGCCGTCGATGGTAATTGCACGTTCTCCATTTCATTCAAGATAGCAAGATGCCACGTTAATTACTGCGTGCTGTGGTCTTCGACGTCGTTCATTCGCAGAGCCGTCTTAGAAGCATCCTGCAATCCGGAAGCGTAGTACAGCAGAGCTTGTAAGAACAGGGTCCATCATCGAGATGCTGCCATACGTGAAGTCTCGATGCGCGCGTTGTCATCACGGTGGCCGTCGATGGTCCTTGCACGTTCTTCATTTCATTCACTATAGCAAGATGCCACGTTAATTCCGGCGTGCGGTGGTCTTCAACGTCGTTCGTTCGCAGAGCCGTCCTAGAAGCATCGTGCAATCCACGAGGGTAGTACAGCAAAGCTTGTAAGAACAGGGCCCATCATCGAGATGCTGCCATACGTGAAGTGTCGATGCGCGCGTTGTCATCACGGTGGCCGTCCATGGTCCTTGCACGTTCTCCATTTCATTCAAGATAGCAAGATGCCACGTTAATTCCTGCGTGCGGAGGTCTTCGACGTCGTTCGTTCGAAGAGCCGTCCTAGAAGCATCCTGCAATCCGGGAGCGTAGTACAGAAAAGCTTCTAAGAACAAGGCCTATTATCGAGATGCTGCCATACGTGAAGTCTCGATGCGCGCGTTTTCATCACGGTGGCCGTCGATGGTCCTTGCACGTTCTCCATTTCATTCAATATAGCAAGATGCCTCGTCAATTCCTGCGTTCGGTGGTCTTCGACGTCGTTCATTCCGTGAGCCGTCCTAGAAGCATTCTGCAAACCGGGAGCGTAGTACAGCAGAGCTTGTAAGAACAGGGTCCATCATCGAAACTCTGCCATACGCGAAGTCTCTATGCGCGCGTTGTCATCACGGTGGCCGTCGATGGTCCTTGCACGTTCTCCATTTCATTCAAGATAGCAAGATGCCACGTTAATTCCTGCGTGCGGTGGTCTTCAACGTCGTTCGCTCGCAGAGCCGTCCTAGAAGCATCCTGCAATCCGGGAGCGTAGTACAGCAAAGCTTGTAAGAACAAAGCCCATCATCGAGATGCTGCCATACGTGAAGTCTCGATGCGCGCGTTGTCATCACGGTGGCTGTCGATGGTCCTTGCACGTTCTCCAATTCATTCAAGGTAGCAAGATGTCTCGTTAATTCCTGCGTTCAGTGGTCTTCGACGTCGTTCATTCCGAGAGCCGTCCTAGAAGCATCCTGCTATCCGGAAGCGTAGTACAGCAAAGCTTGTAAGAACAGGGTCCATCATCGAGATGCTGCCATACGTGGTCTCGATGCGCGCGTTGTCATCACGGTGGCCGTCGATGGTCCTTGCACGGTCTTCATTTCATTCAATATAGCAAGATGCCACGTTAATTCCTGCGTTCGGTGGTCTTCGACGTCGTTCATTCGCAGAGCCGTGCTAGAAGCATCCTGCAATCCGGGAGCATAGTACAGCAAAGACTGTAAGAACAGGGCCCATCATCGAGATGCTGCCATACTTGAACTCTCGATGCGCGCGTTTTCATCACGGTGGCCGTCGATGGTCCTTGAACGTTCGCCATTTCTTTCAATATAGCAAGATGCCATGTTAATTCCTGCGTTCGATGGTCTTCGACGTCGTTCATTCGCAGAGCCGTCCTAGAAGCACCCTGCAATCCGGGAGCGTAGTACAGAATAGCTTGTAATAACAAGTCCCATCATCGTGATGCTGCCATACGTGAAGTCTCGATGCGCGCGTTGTCATCACGGTGGCCGTCGATGGTAATTGCACGTTCTCCATTTCATTCAAGATAGCAAGATGCCACGTTAATTACTGCGTGCTGTGGTCTTCGACGTCGTTCATTCGCAGAGCCGTCTTAGAAGCATCCTGCAATCCGGAAGCGTAGTACAGCAGAGCTCGTAAGAACAGGGTCCATCATCGAGATGCTGCCATACGTGAAGTCTCGATGCGCGCGTTGTCATCACGGTGGCCGTCGATGGTCCTTGCACGTTCTTCATTTCATTCAATATAGCAAGGTGCCACGTTAAGTCCTGCGTTCGGTGGTCTTCGACGTCGTTCATCCGCAGGGCCGTCCTAGAAGCATCGTGCAATCCACGAGGGTAGTACAGCAAAGCTTGTAAGAACAGGGCCCATCATCGAGATGCTGCCATACGTGAAGTGTCGATGCGCGCGTTGTCATCACGGTGGCCGTCCATGGTCCTTGCACGTTCTCCATTTCATTCAAGATAGCAAGATGCCACGTTAATTCCTGCGTGCGGTGGTCTTCGACGTCGTTCGTTCGAAGAGCCGTCCTAGAAGCATCCTGCAATCCGGGAGCGTAGTATATCAGAGCTTGTAAGAACAGGGTCCATCATCGAGATGCTGCCATACGTGAACTCTCGATGCGCGCGTTTTCATCATGGTGGAAGTTGATGGTCCTTGAACGTTCTTCATTTCTTTCAATATAGCAAGTTGCCACGTTAATTCCTGAGTTCGGTGGTGTTCGACGTCGTTCATCCGCAGAGCCGTCCTAGAAGCATCCTGCAATCCACGAGCGTAGTACAGCAAAGCTTGTAAGAACAGGGCCCATCATCGAGATGCTGCCATACGTGAAGTCTCGATGCGCGCGTTGTCATCACGGTGGCCGTCGATGGTCCTTGCACGTTCTCCATTTCAATCAAGATAGCAAGATGTATCGTTAATTCCTGCTTTCAGTGGTCTTCGACGCCGTTCATTCTCAGAGCTGTCCAAGAAGCATCCTACAATCCTGGAGCATAGTACAGCCGAGCTTGTAAGAACAGGGTCCGTCATCGAGATGCTTCTATACGTGAAGTCTCGATGCGCGCGTTTTCATCACGGTGGCCGTCGATGGTCCTTGCACGTTCTCCATTTCATTCAATATAGCAAGATGCCTCGTTAATTCCTGCGTTCGATTGTCTTCGACGTCGTTCATTCGCAGAGCCGTCCTAGAAGCACCCTGCAATCCGGGAGCGTAGTACAGAAAAGCTTGTAAGAACAAGGCCCATCATCGTGATGCTGCCATACGTGAAGTCTCGATGCGCGCGTTGTCATCACGGTGGCCGTCGATGGTAATTGCACGTTCTCCATTTCATTCAAGATAGCAAGATTCCACGTTAATTACTGCGTGCGGTGGTCTTCGACGTCGTTCATTCGCAGAGCCGTCATAGAAGCATCCTGCAATCCGGAAGCGTGGTACAGCAGAGCTTGTAAGAACAGTGTCCATCATCGAGATGCTGCCATACGTGAAGTCTCGATGCGCGTGTTGTCATCACGGTGGCCGTCGATGGTCCTTGCACGTTCTTCAGTTCATTCAATATAGCATGGTGCCACGTTAAGTCCTGCGTTCGGTGGTCTTCGACGTCGTACATTCGCATAGCCGTCCTAGAACAATCCTGCAATCCGGGAGCGTAGTACAGAAAAGCTTGTAAGAACAAGGCCCATCATCGAGATGCTGCCATACGTGAAGTCTCGATGTGCGCGTTTTCATCACGGTGGCCGTCGATGGTCCTTGCACGCTCTCCATTTCATTCAATATAGCAAGATGCCACGTTGATTCCTGCGTTCGGTGGTCTTCGACGTAGTTCATTCGCAGAGCCGTCCTAGAAGCATCCTGCAATCCGGGAGCGTAGTACAGCAAAGCTTGTAAGAACAGGGCCCATCATCGAGATGCTGTCATACGTGAAGTCTCGATGCGCGCGTTGTCATCACGGTGGCCGTCCATGGTCCTTGCACGTTCTCCATTTCATTCAAGATAGCAAGATGCCACGTTAATTCCTGCGTGCGGTGGTCTTAGCCGTCCTAGAACAATCCTGCTATCCGGGAGCGTAGTACAGAAAATCATGTAAGAACAAGGCGCATCATCGAGATGCTGCCTTACGTGAAGTCTCGATGCGCTCGTTTTCATCACGGTGGCCGTCGATGGTCCTTGTACGCTCTCTATTTCATTCAATATAGCATGATGCCACGTTGATTCATGCGTTCGGTGGTCTTCGACGTCGTTCATTCGCAGAGCCGTCCTAGAAGCATCCTGCAATCCGGGAGCATAGTACAGAAAAGCTTGTAAGAACAAGGCCCATCATCGAGATGCTGCTATACGTAAAAAGCATTTGTTGGGCGAGTTGGTGTTTACGATGATCCATAACTACAGCGCAAACGACAGGACAGAGATGAAGAAGGGACACCACATAGCGCTGACGTTAATTCCTGCGTTCGGTGGTCTTCGACGTCGTTCATCCGCAGAGCTGTCCTAGAAGCATCCTGCAATCCACGAGCGTAGTACAGCAAAGCTTGTAAGAACAGGGCCCATCATCGAGATGCTGCCATACGTGAAGTCTCGATGCGCGCTTTGTCTTCACGGTGGCCGTCGATGGTCCTTGCACGTTCTCCCTTTCTTTCAATATAGCAAGATACCACGTTAATTCCTGTGTTCGGTGGTTTTCGACGTCGCTCATTCGCAGAGCCGTCCTAAGAGCATCCTGCAATCCGGGAGCGTAGTATATCAGAGCTTGTAAGAACAGGGTCCATCATTGAGATGCTGCCATACGTGAACTCTCGATGCGCGCGTTTTCATCACGGTGGCGGTTGATGGTCCTTGCACGTTCTTCATTTTTTTCAATATAGCAAGATGCCACGTTAATTCCTGAGTTCGGTGGTATTCGACGTCGTTCATCCGCAGAGCAGTTCTAGAAGCATCCTGCAATCCACGAGCGTAGTACAGGAAAGCTTGTAAGAACAGGGCCCATCATCGAGATGCTGCCATACGTGAAGTCTCGATGCGCGCGTTGTCTTCGCGGTGGCCGTCGATGGTCCTTGCACGTTCTCCCTTTCCTTAAATATATCAAGATGCCACGTTAATTCCTGCGTTCGGTGGTCTTCGACGTCGTTCATTCGCAGAGCCGTCCTAGAAGCATCCTGCAATCCACGAGCGTAGTACAGCAAAGCTTGTAAGAACAGGGCCCATCATCGAGATGCTGCCATACGTGAAGTCTCGATGCGCGCGTTGTCTTCACGGTGGCCGTCGATGGTCCTTGCACGTTCTCCCTTTCTTTCAATATAGCAAGATGCCACGTTAATTCCTGCGTTCGGTGGTTTTCGACGTCGCTCATTCGCAGAGCCGTCCTAAGAGCATCCTGCAATCCGGGAGCGTAGTATATCAGAGCTTGTAAGAACAGGGTCCATCATTGAGATGCTGCCATACGTGAACTCTCGATGCGCGCGTTTTCATCACGCTCGCCGTCGATGGGCCTTGCACGTTCTCCTTTTCAATCAATATAGCAAGATGCCTCGTTAATTCCTGCGTTCTGTGGTCTTCGACGTCGTTCATTCGCAGAGCCGTCCTAGAAGAATCCTGCAATCCGGGAGCGTAGTACAGAAAAGCTTGTAAGAACAAGGCCTATTATCGAGATGCTGCCATACGTGAACTCTCGATGCGCGCGTTGTCATCACGGTGGCCGTCGATGGTCCTTGCACGTTCTTCATTTCATTCAATATAGCAAGATGCCACGTTAATTCCTGCGTTCGGTGGTCTTCGACGTCGTTCATTCGCAGAGCCGTGCTAGAAGCATCCTGCAATCCGAGAGCATAGTACAGCAAAGACTGTAAGAACAGGGCCATCATCGAGATGCTGCCATACTTGAACTCTCGATGCGCGCGTTTTCATCACGGTGGCCGTCGATGGTCCTTGAACGTTCTCCATTTCTTTCAATATTGCAAGATGCCATGTTAATTCCTGCGTTCGATGGTCTTCGACGTCGTTCATTCGCAGAGCCGTCCTAGAAGCACCCTGCAATCCGGGAGCGTAGTACAGAATAGCTTGTAATAACAAGTCCCATCATCGTGATGCTGCCATACGTGAAGTCTCGATGCGCGCGTTGTCATCACGTGGCCGTCGATGGTAATTGCACGTTCTCCATTTCATTCAAGATAGCAAGATGCCACGTTAATTACTGCGTGCTGTGGTCTTCGACGTCGTTCATTCGCAGAGCCGTCTTAGAAGCATCCTGCAATCCGGAAGCGTAGTACAGCAGAGCTTGTAAGAACAGGGTCCATCATCGAGATGCTGCCATACGTGAAGTCTCGATGCGCGCGTTGTCATCACGGTGGCCGTCGATGGTCCTTGCACGTTCTTCATTTCATTCACTATAGCAAGATGCCACGTTAATTCCGGCGTGCGGTGGTCTTCAACGTCGTTCGTTCGCAGAGCCGTCCTAGAAGCATCGTGCAATCCACGAGGGTAGTACAGCAAAGCTTGTAAGAACAGGGCCCATCATCGAGATGCTGCCATACGTGAAGTGTCGATGCGCGCGTTGTCATCACGGTGGCCGTCCATGGTCCTTGCACGTTCTCCATTTCATTCAAGATAGCAAGATGCCACGTTAATTCCTGCGTGCGGAGGTCTTCGACGTCGTTCGTTCGAAGAGCCGTCCTAGAAGCATCCTGCAATCCGGGAGCGTAGTACAGAAAAGCTTCTAAGAACAAGGCCTATTATCGAGATGCTGCCATACGTGAAGTCTCGATGCGCGCGTTTTCATCACGGTGGCCGTCGATGGTCCTTGCACGTTCTCCATTTCATTCAATATAGCAAGATGCCTCGTCAATTCCTGCGTTCGGTGGTCTTCGACGTCGTTCATTCCGTGAGCCGTCCTAGAAGCATTCTGCAAACCGGGAGCGTAGTACAGCAGAGCTTGTAAGAACAGGGTCCATCATCGAAACTCTGCCATACGCGAAGTCTCTATGCGCGCGTTGTCATCACGGTGGCCGTCGATGGTCCTTGCACGTTCTCCATTTCATTCAAGATAGCAAGATGCCACGTTAATTCCTGCGTGCGGTGGTCTTCAACGTCGTTCGCTCGCAGAGCCGTCCTAGAAGCATCCTGCAATCCGGGAGCGTAGTACAGCAAAGCTTGTAAGAACAAAGCCCATCATCGAGATGCTGCCATACGTGAAGTCTCGATGCGCGCGTTGTCATCACGGTGGCTGTCGATGGTCCTTGCACGTTCTCCAATTCATTCAAGGTAGCAAGATGTCTCGTTAATTCCTGCGTTCAGTGGTCTTCGACGTCGTTCATTCCGAGAGCCGTCCTAGAAGCATCCTGCTATCCGGAAGCGTAGTACAGCAAAGCTTGTAAGAACAGGGTCCATCATCGAGATGCTGCCATACGTGGTCTCGATGCGCGCGTTGTCATCACGGTGGCCGTCGATGGTCCTTGCACGGTCTTCATTTCATTCAATATAGCAAGATGCCACGTTAATTCCTGCGTTCGGTGGTCTTCGACGTCGTTCATTCGCAGAGCCGTGCTAGAAGCATCCTGCAATCCGGGAGCATAGTACAGCAAAGACTGTAAGAACAGGGCCCATCATCGAGATGCTGCCATACTTGAACTCTCGATGCGCGCGTTTTCATCACGGTGGCCGTCGATGGTCCTTGAACGTTCGCCATTTCTTTCAATATAGCAAGATGCCATGTTAATTCCTGCGTTCGATGGTCTTCGACGTCGTTCATTCGCAGAGCCGTCCTAGAAGCACCCTGCAATCCGGGAGCGTAGTACAGAATAGCTTGTAATAACAAGTCCCATCATCGTGATGCTGCCATACGTGAAGTCTCGATGCGCGCGTTGTCATCACGGTGGCCGTCGATGGTAATTGCACGTTCTCCATTTCATTCAAGATAGCAAGATGCCACGTTAATTACTGCGTGCTGTGGTCTTCGACGTCGTTCATTCGCAGAGCCGTCTTAGAAGCATCCTGCAATCCGGAAGCGTAGTACAGCAGAGCTCGTAAGAACAGGGTCCATCATCGAGATGCTGCCATACGTGAAGTCTCGATGCGCGCGTTGTCATCACGGTGGCCGTCGATGGTCCTTGCACGTTCTTCATTTCATTCAATATAGCAAGGTGCCACGTTAAGTCCTGCGTTCGGTGGTCTTCGACGTCGTTCATCCGCAGGGCCGTCCTAGAAGCATCGTGCAATCCACGAGGGTAGTACAGCAAAGCTTGTAAGAACAGGGCCCATCATCGAGATGCTGCCATACGTGAAGTGTCGATGCGCGCGTTGTCATCACGGTGGCCGTCCATGGTCCTTGCACGTTCTCCATTTCATTCAAGATAGCAAGATGCCACGTTAATTCCTGCGTGCGGTGGTCTTCGACGTCGTTCGTTCGAAGAGCCGTCCTAGAAGCATCCTGCAATCCGGGAGCGTAGTATATCAGAGCTTGTAAGAACAGGGTCCATCATCGAGATGCTGCCATACGTGAACTCTCGATGCGCGCGTTTTCATCATGGTGGAAGTTGATGGTCCTTGAACGTTCTTCATTTCTTTCAATATAGCAAGTTGCCACGTTAATTCCTGAGTTCGGTGGTGTTCGACGTCGTTCATCCGCAGAGCCGTCCTAGAAGCATCCTGCAATCCACGAGCGTAGTACAGCAAAGCTTGTAAGAACAGGGCCCATCATCGAGATGCTGCCATACGTGAAGTCTCGATGCGCGCGTTGTCATCACGGTGGCCGTCGATGGTCCTTGCACGTTCTCCATTTCAATCAAGATAGCAAGATGTATCGTTAATTCCTGCTTTCAGTGGTCTTCGACGCCGTTCATTCTCAGAGCTGTCCAAGAAGCATCCTACAATCCTGGAGCATAGTACAGCCGAGCTTGTAAGAACAGGGTCCGTCATCGAGATGCTTCTATACGTGAAGTCTCGATGCGCGCGTTTTCATCACGGTGGCCGTCGATGGTCCTTGCACGTTCTCCATTTCATTCAATATAGCAAGATGCCTCGTTAATTCCTGCGTTCGATTGTCTTCGACGTCGTTCATTCGCAGAGCCGTCCTAGAAGCACCCTGCAATCCGGGAGCGTAGTACAGAAAAGCTTGTAAGAACAAGGCCCATCATCGTGATGCTGCCATACGTGAAGTCTCGATGCGCGCGTTGTCATCACGGTGGCCGTCGATGGTAATTGCACGTTCTCCATTTCATTCAAGATAGCAAGATTCCACGTTAATTACTGCGTGCGGTGGTCTTCGACGTCGTTCATTCGCAGAGCCGTCATAGAAGCATCCTGCAATCCGGAAGCGTGGTACAGCAGAGCTTGTAAGAACAGTGTCCATCATCGAGATGCTGCCATACGTGAAGTCTCGATGCGCGTGTTGTCATCACGGTGGCCGTCGATGGTCCTTGCACGTTCTTCAGTTCATTCAATATAGCATGGTGCCACGTTAAGTCCTGCGTTCGGTGGTCTTCGACGTCGTACATTCGCATAGCCGTCCTAGAACAATCCTGCAATCCGGGAGCGTAGTACAGAAAAGCTTGTAAGAACAAGGCCCATCATCGAGATGCTGCCATACGTGAAGTCTCGATGTGCGCGTTTTCATCACGGTGGCCGTCGATGGTCCTTGCACGCTCTCCATTTCATTCAATATAGCAAGATGCCACGTTGATTCCTGCGTTCGGTGGTCTTCGACGTAGTTCATTCGCAGAGCCGTCCTAGAAGCATCCTGCAATCCGGGAGCGTAGTACAGCAAAGCTTGTAAGAACAGGGCCCATCATCGAGATGCTGTCATACGTGAAGTCTCGATGCGCGCGTTGTCATCACGGTGGCCGTCCATGGTCCTTGCACGTTCTCCATTTCATTCAAGATAGCAAGATGCCACGTTAATTCCTGCGTGCGGTGGTCTTAGCCGTCCTAGAACAATCCTGCTATCCGGGAGCGTAGTACAGAAAATCATGTAAGAACAAGGCGCATCATCGAGATGCTGCCTTACGTGAAGTCTCGATGCGCTCGTTTTCATCACGGTGGCCGTCGATGGTCCTTGTACGCTCTCTATTTCATTCAATATAGCATGATGCCACGTTGATTCATGCGTTCGGTGGTCTTCGACGTCGTTCATTCGCAGAGCCGTCCTAGAAGCATCCTGCAATCCGGGAGCATAGTACAGAAAAGCTTGTAAGAACAAGGCCCATCATCGAGATGCTGCTATACGTAAAAAGCATTTGTTGGGCGAGTTGGTGTTTACGATGATCCATAACTACAGCGCAAACGACAGGACAGAGATGAAGAAGGGACACCACATAGCGCTGACGTTAATTCCTGCGTTCGGTGGTCTTCGACGTCGTTCATCCGCAGAGCTGTCCTAGAAGCATCCTGCAATCCACGAGCGTAGTACAGCAAAGCTTGTAAGAACAGGGCCCATCATCGAGATGCTGCCATACGTGAAGTCTCGATGCGCGCTTTGTCTTCACGGTGGCCGTCGATGGTCCTTGCACGTTCTCCCTTTCTTTCAATATAGCAAGATACCACGTTAATTCCTGTGTTCGGTGGTTTTCGACGTCGCTCATTCGCAGAGCCGTCCTAAGAGCATCCTGCAATCCGGGAGCGTAGTATATCAGAGCTTGTAAGAACAGGGTCCATCATTGAGATGCTGCCATACGTGAACTCTCGATGCGCGCGTTTTCATCACGGTGGCGGTTGATGGTCCTTGCACGTTCTTCATTTTTTTCAATATAGCAAGATGCCACGTTAATTCCTGAGTTCGGTGGTATTCGACGTCGTTCATCCGCAGAGCAGTTCTAGAAGCATCCTGCAATCCACGAGCGTAGTACAGGAAAGCTTGTAAGAACAGGGCCCATCATCGAGATGCTGCCATACGTGAAGTCTCGATGCGCGCGTTGTCTTCGCGGTGGCCGTCGATGGTCCTTGCACGTTCTCCCTTTCCTTAAATATATCAAGATGCCACGTTAATTCCTGCGTTCGGTGGTCTTCGACGTCGTTCATTCGCAGAGCCGTCCTAGAAGCATCCTGCAATCCACGAGCGTAGTACAGCAAAGCTTGTAAGAACAGGGCCCATCATCGAGATGCTGCCATACGTGAAGTCTCGATGCGCGCGTTGTCTTCACGGTGGCCGTCGATGGTCCTTGCACGTTCTCCCTTTCTTTCAATATAGCAAGATGCCACGTTAATTCCTGCGTTCGGTGGTTTTCGACGTCGCTCATTCGCAGAGCCGTCCTAAGAGCATCCTGCAATCCGGGAGCGTAGTATATCAGAGCTTGTAAGAACAGGGTCCATCATTGAGATGCTGCCATACGTGAACTCTCGATGCGCGCGTTTTCATCACGCTCGCCGTCGATGGGCCTTGCACGTTCTCCTTTTCAATCAATATAGCAAGATGCCTCGTTAATTCCTGCGTTCTGTGGTCTTCGACGTCGTTCATTCGCAGAGCCGTCCTAGAAGAATCCTGCAATCCGGGAGCGTAGTACAGAAAAGCTTGTAAGAACAAGGCCTATTATCGAGATGCTGCCATACGTGAACTCTCGATGCGCGCGTTGTCATCACGGTGGCCGTCGATGGTCCTTGCACGTTCTTCATTTCATTCAATATAGCAAGATGCCACGTTAATTCCTGCGTTCGGTGGTCTTCGACGTCGTTCATTCGCAGAGCCGTGCTAGAAGCATCCTGCAATCCGGGAGCATAGTACAGCAAAGATTGTAAGAACAGGGCCCATCATCGAGATGCTGCCATACTTGAACTCTCGATGCGCGCGTTTTCATCACGGTGGCCGTCGATGGTCCTTGAACGTTCTCCATTTCTTTCAATATAGCAAGATGCCACGTTAATTCCTGCGTTCGATGGTCTTCGACGTCGTTCATTCGCAGAGCCGTCCTAGAAGCACCCTGCAATCCGGGAGCGTAGTACAGAAAAGCTTGTAATAACAAGTGCCATCATCGTGATGCTGCCATACGTAAAGTCTCGATGCGCGCGTTGTCATCACGGTGGCCGTCGATGGTAATTGCACGTTCTCCATTTCATTCAAGATAGCAAGATGCCACGTTAATTACTGCGTGCTGTGGTCTTCGGCGTCGTTCATTCGCAGAGCCGTCTTAGAAGCATCCTGCAATCCGGAAGCGTAGTACAGCAGAGCTTGTAAGAACAGGGTCCATCATCGAGATGCTGCCATACGTGAAGTCTCGATGCGCGCGTTGTCATCACGGTGGCCGTCGATGGTCCTTGCACGTTCTTCATTTCATTCAATATGGCAAGGTGCCACGTTAAGTCCTGCGTTCGGTGGTCTTCGACGTCGTTCATCCGCAGGGCCGTCCTAGAAGCATCGTGCAATCCACGAGGGTAGTACAGCAAAGCTTGTAAGAACAGGGCCCATCATCGAGATGCTGCCATACGTGAAGTGTCGATGCGCGCGTTGTCATCACGGTGGCCGTCCATGGTCCTTGCACAATCTCCAATTCATTCAAGATAGCAAGATGCCACGTTAATTCCTGCGTGCGGTGGTCTTCGACGTCGTTCGTTCGAAGCGCCGTCCTAGAAGCATCCTGCAATCCGGGAGCGTAGTACAGAAAAGCTTCTAAGAACAAGGCCTATTATCGAGATGCTGCCATACGTGAAGTCTCGATGCGCGCGTTTTCATCACGGTGGCCGTCGATGGTCCTTGCACGTTCTCCATTTCATTCAATATAGCAAGATGCCTCGTCAATTCCTGCGTTCGGTGGTCTTCGACGTCGTTCATTCCGAGAGCCGTCCTAGAAGCATTCTGCAAACCGGGAGCGTAGTACACCAGAGCTTGTAAGAACAGGGTCCATCATCGAAACTCTGCCATACGCGAAGTCTCGATGCGCGCGTTGTCATCACGGTGGCCGTCGATGGTCCTTGCACGTTCTCCATTTCATTCAAGATAGCAAGATGCCACGTTAATTCCTGCGTGCGGTGGTCTTCAACGTCGTTGGTTCGCAGAGCCGTCCTAGAAGCATCCTGCAATCCGGGAGCGTAGTACAGCAAAGCTTGTAAGAACAAAGCCCATCATCGAGATGCTGCCATACGTGAAGTCTCCATGCGCGCGTTGTCATCACGGTGGCTGTCGATGGTCCTTGCACGTTCTCCAATTCTTTCAAGGTAGCAAGATGTCTCGTTATTTCCTGCGTTCAGTGGTCTTCGACGCCGTTCATTCGCAGAGCCGTCCAAAGAGCATCCTGCAATCCGGGAGCGTAGTATATCAGAGCTTGTAAGAACAGGGTCCATCATCGAGATGCTGCCATACGTGAACTCTCGATGCGCGCGTTTTCATCACGGTGGAAGTTGATGGTCCTTGAACGTTCTTCATTTCTTTCAATATAGCAAGTTGCCACGTTAATTCCTGAGTTCGGTGGTGTTCGACGTCGTTCATCCGCAGAGCCGTCCTAGAAGCATCCTGCAATCCACAGCGTAGTACAGCAAAGCTTGTAAGAACAGGGCCCATCATCGAGATGCTGCCATACGTGAAGTCTCGATGCGCGCGTTGTCGTCACGGTGGCCGTCGATGGTCCTTGCACGTTCTCCATTTCAATCAAGATAGCAAGATGTATCGTTAATTCCTGCTTTCAGTGGTCTTCGACGCCGTTCATTCTCAGAGCTGTCCAAGAAGCATCCTACAATCCTGGAGCATAGTACAGCCGAGCTTGTAAGAACAGGGTCCGTCATCGAGATGCTTCTATACGTGAAGTCTCGATGCGCGCGTTTTCATCACTGTGGCCGTCGATGGTCCTTGCACGTTCTCCATTTCATTCAATATAGCAAGATGCCTCGTTAATTCCTGCGTTCGATGGTCTTCGACGTCGTTCATTCGCAGAGCCGTCCTAGAAGCACCCTGCAATCCGGGAGCGTAGTACAGAAAAGCTTGTAAGAACAAGGCCCTTCATCGTGATGCTGCCATACGTGAAGTCTCGATGCGCGCGTTGTCATCACGGTGGCCGTCGATGGTAATTGCACGTTCTCCATTTCATTCAAGATAGCAAGATGCCACGTTAATTACTGCGTGCGGTGGTCTTCGACGTCGTTCATTCGCAGAGCCGTCATAGAAGCATCCTGCAATCCGGAAGCATAGTACAGCAGAGCTTGTAAGAACAGTGTCCATCATCGAGATGCTGCCATACGTGAAGTCTCGATGCGCGTGTTGTCATCGCGGTGGCCGTCGATGGTCCTTGCACGTTCTTCATTTCATTCAATATAGCAAGGTGCCACGTTAAGTCCTGCGTTCGGTGGTCTTCGACGTCGTACATTCGCATAGCCGTCCTAGAACAATCCTGCAATCCGGGAGCGTAGTACAGCAAAGCTTGTAAGAACAGGGCCCATCATCGAGATGCTCCCATACGTGAAGTCTCGATGCGCGCGTTGTCATCACGGTGGCCGTCCATGGTCCTTGCACGTTCTCCATTTCATTCAAGATAGCAAGATGCCACGTTAATTCCTGCGTGCGGTGGTCTTCGACGTCGTTCGTTCGCAGAGCCGTCCTAGAAGCATCCTGCAATCCGGGAGCGTAGTACAGAAAAGCTTCTAAGAACAAGGACCATCATCGAGATGCTGCCATACGTGAAGTCTCGATGCGTGCTTTGTCATCACGGTGGCCGTCGATGGTCCTTGCACGTTCTTAATTTCATTCAGTATAGCAAGATGCCACGTTTATTCCTGCGTTCTGTGGTCTTCGACGTCGTTCATTCGCAGAGCCGTCCTAGAAGAATCCTGCAATCTGGGAGCGCATTACAGAAAAGCTTGTAAGAACAAGGCCTATTATCGAGATGCTGCCATACGTGAAGTCTCGATGCGCGCGTTGTCATCACGGTGGCCGTCGATGGTCCTTGCACGTTCTCCATTTCAATCAAGATAGCAAGATGTCTCGTTAATTCCTGCGTTCAGTGGTCTTCGACGCCGTTCATTCGCAGAGCCGTCCTAAAAGCATCCTGCAATCCGGGAGCGTAGTACAGCAGAGCTTGTAAGAACAGTGCCCATCATCGAGACGCTGCCATTCGTAAAGTCTCGATTCGTGCGTTGACATCACGGTGGCCGTGCATGGTCCTTGCACATTCTCCATTTCATTCAAAATAGCAAGATGCCTCGTTAATTCCTGCGTTCGGTGGTCTTCGACGTCGTTCATTCCATGAGCCGTCCTTAGAAGCATCCTGCAATCCAGGAGCGTATTACAGCAAAGCTTGTAAGAAAAGGACACATCATCGACATGCTGCCATACGTGAAGTCTCGCTGCGCGCGTTGTCATCACGGTGGCCGTCGATGGTCCTTGCACGTTCTCCATTTCATTCAAGATAGCAAGATGTCTCGTTAATTCCTGCGTTCAGTTGTCTTCGACGTCGTTCACTCCGAGAGCCGTCCTAGAAGCATTCTGCAATCCGTGAGCGTAGTACAGCAGAGCTTGTAAGAACACGGTCCATCATCGAAACGCTGTCATACGTGAAGTCTCGATTCGCGCGTTTTCATCACGGTGGCCGTCGATGGTAATTGCACGTTCTCCATTTCATTCAAGATAGCAAGATGCCACGTTAATTACTGCGTGCGGTGGTCTTCGACGTCGTTCATTCGCAGAGCCGTCTTAGAAGCATCCTGCAATCCGGAAGCGTAGTACAGCAGAGCTTGTAAGAACAGGGTCCATCATCGAGATGCTGCCATACGTGAAGTCTCGATGCGCGCGTTGTCATCACGGTGGCCGTCGATGGTCCTTGCACGTTCTTCATTTCATTCAATATAGCAAGGTGCCACGTTAAGTCCTGCGTTCGGTGGTCTTCGACGTCGTTCATCCGCAGGGCCGTCCTAGAAGCATCGTGCAATCCACGAGGGTGTACAGCAAAGCTTGTAAGAACAGGGCCCATCATCGAGATGCTGCCATACGTGAAGTGTCGATGCGCGCGTTGTCATCACGGTGGCCGTCCATGGTCCTTGCACGTTCTCCATTTCATTCAAGATAGCAAGATGCCACGTTAATTCCTGCGTGCGGTGGTCTTCGACGTCGTTCGTTCGAAGAGCCGTCCTAGAAGCATCCTGCAATCCGGAAGCATAGTACAGAAAAGCTTCTAAGAACAAGGCCTATTATCGAGATGCTGCCATACGTGAAGTCTCGATGCGCGCGTTTTCATCACGGTGGCCGTCGATGGTCCTTGCACGTTCTCCATTTCATTCAATATAGCAAGATGCCTCGTCAATTCCTGCGTTCGGTGGTCTTCGACGTCGTTCATTCCGAGAGCCGTCCTAGAAGCATTCTGCAAACCGGGAGCGTAGTACAGCAGAGCTTGTAAGAACAGGGTCCATCATCGAAACTCTGCCATACGCGAAGTCTCGATGCGCGCGTTGTCATCACGGTGGCCGTCGAAGGTCCTTGCACGTTCTCCATTTCATTCAAGATAGCAAGATGTCTCGTTAATTCCTGCGTTCAGTGGTCTTCGACGCCGTTCATTCGCAGAGCCGTCCAAAGAGCATCCTGCAATCCGGGAGCGTAGTATATCAGAGCTTGTAAGAACAGGGTCCATCGTCGAGATGCTGCCATACGTGAACTCTCGATGCGCGCGTTTTCATCACGGTGGAAGTTGATGGTCCTTGAACGTTCTTCATTTCTTTCAATATAGCAAGTTGCCACGTTAATTCCTGAGTTCGGTGGTGTTCGACGTCGTTCATCCGCAGAGCCGTCCTAGAAGCATCCTGCAATCCACGAGCGTAGTACAGCAAAGCTTGTAGTAAAAACAGGGCCCATCATCGAGATGCTGCCATACGTGAAGTCTCGATGCGCGCGTTGTCATCACGGTGGCCGTCGATGGTCCTTGCACGTTCTCCATTTCAATCAAGATAGCAAGATGTCTCGTTAATTCCTGCGTTCAGTGGTCTTCGACGCCGTTCATTCGCAGAGC
This sequence comes from Amblyomma americanum, assembly GCF_052857255.1. Taxonomy (NCBI): domain Eukaryota; kingdom Metazoa; phylum Arthropoda; class Arachnida; order Ixodida; family Ixodidae; genus Amblyomma; species Amblyomma americanum. Next base: position 12,791,806 of record NC_135501.1, read on the forward strand.
TGTCCTAGAAGCATCCTACAATCCTGGAGCATAGTACAGCCGAGCTTGTAAGAACAGGGTCCGTCATCGAGATGCTTCTATACGTGAAGTCTCGATGCGCGCGTTTTCATCACGGTGGCCGTCGATGGTCCTTGCACGTTCTCCATTTCATTCAATATAGCAAGATGCCTCGTTAATTCCTGCGTTCGATGGTCTTCGACGTCGTTCAATCGCAGAGCCGTCCTAGAAGCACCCTGCAATCCGGGAGCGTAGTACAGAAAAGCTTGTAAGAACAAGGCCCATCATCGTGATGCTGCCATACGTGAAGTCTCGATGCGTGCGTTGTCATCACGGTGGCCGTCGATGTTAATTGCACGTTCTCCATTTCATTCAAGATAGCAAGATGCCACGTTAATTACTGCGTGCGGTGGTCTTCGACGTCGTTCATTCGCAGAGCCGTCATAGAAGCATCCTGCAATCCGGAAGCGTAGTACAGCAGAGCTTGTAAGAACAGTGTCCATCATCGAGATGCTGCCATACGTGAAGTCTCGATGCGCGTGTTGTCATCACGGTGGCCGTCGATGGTCCTTGCACGTTCTTCATTTCATTCAATATAGCAAGGTGCCACGTTAAGTCCTGCGTTCGGTGGTCTTCGACGTCGTACATTCGCATAGCCGTCCTAGAACATTCCTGCAATCCGGGAGCGTAGTACAGAAAAGCTTGTAAGAACAAGGCCCATCATCGAGATGCTGCCATACGTGAAGTCTCGATGTGCGCGTTTTCATCACGGTGGCCGTCGATGGTCCTTGCACGCTCTCCATTTCATTCAATATAGCAAGATGCCTCGTTAATTCCTGCGTTCGATGGTCTTCGACGTAGTTCATTCGCAGAGCCGTCCTAGAAGCGTCCTGCAATCCGGGAGCGTAGTACAGCAAAGCTTTTAAGAACAGGGCCATCATCGAGATGCTGTCATACGTGAAGTCTCGATGCGCGCGTTTTTATCACGGTGGCCGTCGATGGTCCTTGCACGTTCTCCATTTCATTCAATATAGCAAGATGCCACGTTGATTCCTGCGTTCGGTGGTCTTCGACGTCGTTCGTTCGCAGAGCCGTCCTAGAAGCATCCTGCAATCCGGGAGCGTAGTACAGAAAAGCTTCTAAGAACAAGGACCATCATCGAGATGCTGCCATACGTGAAGTCTCGATGCGCGCTTTGTCATCACGGTGGCCGTCGATGGTCCTTGCACGTTCTTAATTTCATTCAGTATAGCAAGATGCCACGTTAATTCCTGCGTTCTGTGGTCTTCGACGTCGTTCATTCGCAGAGCCGTCCTAGAAGAATCCTGCAATCTGGGAGCGCATTACAGAAAAGCTTGTAAGAACAAGGCCTATTATCGAGATGCTGCCATACGTGAAGTCTCGATTCGTGCGTTGACATCACGGTGGCCGTGCATGGTCCTTGCACATTCTCCATTTCATTCAAAATAGCAAGATGCCTCGTTAATTCCTGCGTTCGGTGGTCTTCGACGTCGTTCATTCCATGAGCCGTCCTTAGAAGCATCCTGCAATCCGGGTGCGTAGTACAGCAGAGCTTGTAAGAATAGGGTCCATCAAAAAGATGCTGTCATACGTGAAGTCTCGATGAGCTCGTTGTCATCACGGTGGCCGTCGATGGTCCTTGCACGTTCTCCATTTCATTCAATATAGCAAGATGCCACGTTGATTCCTGCGTTCGGTGTTCTTCGACGTCGTTCGTTCGCAGAGCCGCCCTAGAAGCATCCTGCAATCCGGGAGCGTAGTAGAGAAAAGCTTGTAAGAACAAGGCCCATCATCGAGATACTGCCATACGTGAAGTCTCGATGATCGCGTTGTCATCACGGTGGCCGTAGATGGTCCTTGCACTTTCTCAATTTCAATCAAGATAGCAAGATGTCTCGTTAATTCCTGCGTTGTGTGGTATTCGACGCCGTTCATTCGCAGAGCTGTCCTAGAAGCATCCTGCAATCCGGGAGCATAGTACAGCAGAGCTTGTAAGATCAGGATCCGTCGTCGAGATGCTGCCATACGTGAAGTCTCGATCCGTGCGTTGACATCACGGTGGCCGTGGATGGTCCTTGCATATTCTCCATTTCATTCAAAATAGCAAGATGCCTCGTTAATTCCTGCGTTCGGTGGTCTTCGACGTCGTTCATTCCAAGAGCCGTCCTGAGAAGCATCCTACAATCCAGGAGCGTATTACAGCAAAGCTTGTAAGAAAAGGACCCATCATCGAGATGCTGCCATACGTGAAGTCTGGATGCGCGCGTTGTCATCACGGGGGCCGTCGATGGTCCTTGCACGTTCTCCTTCATTCAATATAACAAGATGCCACATTGATTCCTGCGTTCGGTGGTCTTCGACGTCGTTCATTCGCAGAGCCGTCCTAGAAGCATCCTGCAATCCAGGAGCGTAGTACAGCAGAGCTTGTAAGAACAGGATCCGTCATCGAGATGCTGCCATACGTGAAGTCTCGATATGCGCGTTTTCATCACGGTGGCTGTCGATGGTCCTTGCACGTTCTGCATTTCATTCAAGATCGCAATATGCCTGGTTAATTCCTGCGTTCTGTGGTCTTCGACGTCGTTCATTCGCAGAGCCGTCCTAGAAGCATCCTGCAATCCGGGAGCGTAGTACAGCAGAGCTTGTAAGAACAGTGCCCATCATCGAGACGCTGCCATACGTAAAGTCTCGATCCGTGCGTTGTCATCACGGTGGCCGTCGATGGTCCTTGCACGTTCTCCTTCATTCAATATAGCAAGATGCCACGTTGATTCCTGCGTTCGGTGGTCTTCGACGTCGTTCATTCGCAGAGCCGTCCTAGAAGCATCCTGCAATCCAGGAGCGTATTACAGCAAAGCTTGTAAGAAAAGAACCCATCATCGAGATGCTGCCATACGTGAAGTCTCGCTGCGCGCGTTGTCATCACGGTGCCCGTCGATGGTCCTTGCACGTTATTCATTTCATTCAAGATAGCAAGATGTCTCGTTAATTCCTGCGTTCAGTGGTCTTCGACGTCGTTCATTCGCAGAGCTGTCCTAAGAGCATCCTGCAATCGGGGAAGGTAGTACATCAGAGCTTGTAAGAACAGGGTCCATCATCGAGAAGCTGCCATACCTGAACTCTCGATGCGCGCGTATTTATCACGGTGGCCGTCGATGGTGCTTGCACGTTCTCTATTTCTTTCAATATAGCAAGATGCCACGTTAATTCCTGCGTTCGGTGGTCGTCGACGTCGTTAATTCGCAGAGCCGTTCTAGAAGCATCCTGCAATCCAGGAGCGTAGTACAGCAAAGCTTGTAAGAACAGGGCCATCATCGAAATGCTGCCATACTTGAAGTCTCGATGCGCGCGTTGTCATCACGGTGGCCGTCGATGGTGCTTGCACGTTCTCCATTTCTTTCAGTATAGCAAGATGCCACGTTAAATCCTGCGTTCGGTGGTCTTCGACGTCGTTCATTCGCAGAGCCGTCCTAGAAGTATCCTGCAATGAGGTAGCGTAGTACAGAAAAGCTTGCAAGAAAAGGACCCATCATCGAGATGCTGCCATACGTGAAGTCTCGCTGCGCGCGTTGTCATCACGGTGGCCGTCGATGGTCCTTGCACGTTATTCATTTCATTCAAGATAGCAAGATGTCTCGTTAATTCCTGCGTTCAGTGGTCTTCGACGTCGTTCATTCGCAGAGCTGTCCTAAGAGCATCCTGCAATCGGGGAAGGTAGTACATCAGAGCTTGTAAGAACAGGGTCCATCATCGAGAAGCTGCCATACCTGAACTCTCGATGCGCGCGTATTTATCACGGTGGCCGTCGATGGTCCTTGCACGTTCTCTATTTCTTTCAATATAGCAAGATGCCACGTTAATTCCTGCGTTCGGTGGTCGTCGACGTCGTTAATTCGCAGAGCCGTTCTAGAAGCATCCTGCAATCCGGGAGCGTAGTACAGCAGAGCTTGTAAGAATAGGGTCCATCAAAGAGATGCTGCCATACGTGAAGTCTCGATGAGCGCGTTGTCATCACGGTGGCCGTCGATGGTCCTTGCACGTTCTCCATTTCATTCAAGATAGCAAGATGTTTCGTGAATTCCTGCGTTCAGTGGTCTTCGACGTCGTTCATTCGCAGAGCCGTCCAAGAAGCATCCTGCAAACCGGGAGCGTAGTACAGCAGAGCTTGTAAGAATAGGGTCCATCAACGAGATGCTGCCATACGTGAAGTCTCGATGAGCGCGTTGTCATCACGGTGGCCGTCGATGGTCCTTGCAAGTTCTCCATTTCATTCAAGATAGCAAGATGTCTCGTTAATTCCTGCGTTCAGTGGTCTTCGACGTCGTTCATTCCCAGAGCCGTCTTAGAAGCATCCTGCAATCCAGGAGCGTAGTACAGCAAAGCTTTTAAGAACAGGGCCATCATCGAGATGCTGTCATACGTGAAGTCTCGATGCGCGCGTTTGTATCACGGTGGCCGTCGATGGTCCTTGCACGTTCTCCATTTCATTCAATATATCAAGATGCCACGTTGATTCCTGCGTTCGGTGGTCTTCGACGTTGTTCATTCGCCGAGCCGTCCTAGAAGCATCCTGCAATCCGGGAGCGTAGTAGAGAAAAGCTTGTAAGAACAAGGCCCATCATCGAGATACTGCCATACGTGAAGTATCGATGCTCGCGTTGTCATCACGGTGGCCGTAGATGGTCCTTGCACCTTCTCCATTTCAATAAAGATAGCAAGATGTCTCGTTAATTCCTGCGTTCAGTGGTCTCCGACGCCGTTCATTCGCAGAGCTGTCCTAGATGCATCCTGCAATCCGAGAGCATAGTACAGCAGAGCCTGTAAGAACAGGATCCGTCATCGAGATGCTGCCATACGTGAAGTCTCGATGAGCGCGTTGTCATCACGGTGGCCGACGATGGCCCTTGCACGTTCTCCATTTCATTCAAGATAGCAAGATGTCTTGTTAATTCCTGCGTTCAGTGGTCTTCGACGTCGTTCATTCGCAGAGCCGTCCTAGAAGTATCCTGTAATGATTTAGCGTAGTACAGAAAAGCTTGTAAGAACAAGGCCCATCATCGAGATGCTGCCATACGTGAAGTCTCGATGAGCGCGTTGTCATCACGGTTGCCGTCGATGGTCCTTGCACGTTCTCCATTTCATTCAGTATAGCAAGATGCCACGTTAGTTCCTGCGTTCTGTGGTCTTCGACGTCGTTCATTCGCAGAGCCGTCCTAGAAGAATCCTGCAATCTGGGAGCGCATTACAGAAAAGCTTGTAAGAACAAGGCCTATTATCGAGATGCTGCCATACGTGAAGTCTCGATGCGCGCGTTGTCATCACGGTGGCCGTCGATGGTCCTTGCACGTTCTCCATTTCAATCATGATAGCAAGATGTCTCGTTAATTCTTGCGTTCAGTGGTCTTCGACGCCGTTCATTCGCAGAGCCGTCCTAAAAGCATCCTGCAATCCGGGAGCGTAGTACAGCAGAGCTTGTAAGAACAGTGCCCATCATCGAGACTTTGCCATTCGTAAAGTCTCGATTCGTGCGTTGACATCACGGTGGCCGTGCATGGTCCTTGCACATTCTCCATTTCATTCAAAATAGCAAGATGCCTCGTTAATTCCTGCGTTCGGTGGTCTTCGACGTCGTTCATTCCATGAGCCGTCCTTAGAAGCATCCTGCAATCCGGGAGCGTAGTACAGCAGAGCTTGTAAGAATAGGGTCCATCAAAAAGATGCTGCCATACGTGAAGTCTCGATGAGCTCGTTGTCATCACGGTGGCCGTCGATGGTCCTTGCACGTTCTCCATTTCATTCAATATAGCAAGATGCCACGTTGATTCCTGCGTTCGGTGGTCTTCGACGTCGTTCGTTCGCAGAGCCGTCCTAGAAGCATCCTGCAATCCGGGAGCGCAGTAGAGAAAAGCTTGTAAGAACAAGGCCCATCATCGAGATACTGCCATACGTGAAGTCTCGATCCGTGCGTTGACATCACGGTGGCCGTGGATGGTCCTTGCATATTCTCCATTTCATTCAAAATAGCAAGATACCTCGTTAATTCCTGCGTTCGGTGGTCTTCGACGTCGTTCATTCCAAGAGCCGTCCTGAGAAGCATCCTACAATCCAGGAGCGTATTACAGCAAAGCTTGTAAGAAAAGGACCCATCATCGAGATGCTGCCATACGTGAAGTCTGGATGCGCGCGTTGTCATCACGGGGGCCGTCGATGGTCCTTGCACGTTCTCCTTCATTCAATATAGCAAGATGCCACATTGATTCCTGCGTTCGGTGGTCTTCGACGTCGTTCATTCGCAGAGCCGTCCTAGAAGCATCCTGCAATCCGGGAGCGTAGTACAGCAGAGCTTGTAAGAACAGTGCCCATCATCGAGACGCTGCCATACGTAAAGTCTCGATCCGTGCGTTGTCATCACGGTGGCCGTCGATGGTCCTTGCACGTTCTCCTTCATTCAATATAGCAAGATGCCACGTTGATTCCTGCGTTCGGTGGTCTTCGACGTCGTTCATTCGCAGAGCCGTCCTAGAAGCATCCTGCAATCCAGGAGCGTATTACAGCAAAGCTTGTAAGAAAAGGACCCATCATCGAGATGCTGCCATACGTGAAGTCTCGCTGCGCGCGTTGTCATCACGGTGGCCGTCGATGGTCCTTGCACGTTATCCATTTCATTCAAGATAGCAAGATGTCTCGTTAATTCCTGCGTTCAGTGGTCTTCGACGTCGTTCATTCGCAGAGCTGTCCTAAGAGCATCCTGCAATCGGGGAAGGTAGTACATCAGAGCTTGTAAGAACAGGGTCTATCATCGAGAAGCTGCCATACCTGAACTCTCGATGCGCGCGTATTTATCACGGTGGCCGTCGATGGTCCTTGCACGTTCTCTATTTCTTTCAATATAGCAAGATGCCACGTTAATTCCTGCGTTCGGTGGTCGTCGACGTCGTTAATTCGCAGAGCCGTCCTAGAAGCATCCTGCAATCCAGGAGCGTAGTACAGCAAAGCTTGTAAGAACAGGGCGATCATCGAAATGCTGCCATACTTGAAGTCTCGATGCGCGCGTTGTCATCACGGTGGCCGTCGATGGTCCTTGCACGTTCTCCATTTCAATCAAGATAGCAAGATGTATCGTTAATTCCTGCGTTCAGTGGTCTTCGACGTCGTTCATTCGCAGAGCTGTCCTAGAAGCATCCTGCAATCCGGGAGCATAGTACAGCAGAGCTTGTAAGAACAGGATCCGCCATCGAGATGCTGCCATACGTGAAGTCTCGATGCGGGCGTTGTCATCACGGTGGCCGTCGATGGTCCTTGCACGTTCTCCATTTCTTTCAGTATAGCAAGATGCCACGTTGAATCCTGCGTTCGGTGGTCTTCGACGTCGTTCATTCGCAGAGCCGTCCTAGAAGTATCCTGCAATGAGGTAGCGTAGTACAGAAAAGCTTGTAAGAACAAGGCCCATCATCGAGATGCTGCCATACGTGGTCTCGATGCGCGCGTTTTTATCACGGTGGCCGTAGATGGTCCTTGCACGTTCTCCATTTCATTCAATATATCAAGATGCCACGTTGATTCCTGCGTTCGGTGGTCTTCGACGTTGTTCATTCGCCGAGCCGTCCTAGAAGCATCCTGCAATCCGGGAGCGTAGTAGAGAAAAGCTTGTAAGAACAAGGCCCATCATCGAGATACTGCCATACGTGAAGTATCGATGCTCGCGTTGTCATCACGGTGGCCGTAGATGGTCCTTGCACGTTCTCCATTTCAATAAAGATAGCAAGATGTCTCGTTAATTCCTGCGTTTTAGTGGTCTCCGACGCCGTTCATTCGCAGAGCTGTCCTAGATGCATCCTGCAATCCGAGAGCATGGTACAGCAGAGCCTGTAAGAACAGGATCCGTCATCGAGATGCTGCCATACGTGAAGTCTCGATGAGCGAGTTGTCATCACGGTGGCCGACGATGGCCCTTGCACGTTCTCCATTTCATTCAAGATAGCAAGATGTCTCGTTATTATTGCGTTCAGTGGTCTTCGACGTCGTTCATTCGCAGACCCGTCCTAAGAGCATCCTGCAATCGGGGAGCGTAGTACATCAGAGCTTGTAAGAACAGGGTCCATCATCGAGAAGCTGCCATACGTGAACTCTCGATGCGCGCGTATTCATCACGGTGGCCGTCGATGGTCCTTGCACGTTCTCCATTTCTTTCAATATCGCAAGATGCCACGTAAATTCCTGCGTTCGGTGGTCTTCGACGTCGTTGATTCGCAGAGCCGTCCTAGAAGCATCCTGCGATCCAGGAGCGTAGTACAGCAAAGCTTGTAAGAACAGGGCCATCATCGAGATGCTGCCATGCGTGAAGTCTCGATGCGCGCGTTGTCATCACGGTGGCCGTCGATTGTGCTTGCACGTTCTTCATTTCATTCAATATAGCAAGATGCCACGTTAATTCCTGCGTTCGGTGGTATTCGACGTCGTTCATTCGCAGAGCCGACCTAGAAGCATACTGCAATCCGGGAGCGTAGTACAGCAGAGCTTGTAAGAACAGGGTCCGTCATCGAGATGCTGCCATACGTGAAGTCTCGATGCGCGCGTTTTCATCACGGTGGCCGTCGATGGTCCTTGCACGTTCTACATTTCACTCAATATAGCAAGATGCCTCGTTAATTCCTGCGTTCGGTGGTCTTCGACGTCGTTCATTCCGAGAGCCGTCCTAGAAGCATCCTGCAAACCGGGAGCGTAGTACAGCAGAGCTTGTAAGAATAGGGTCCATCAACGAGATGCTGCCATACGTGAAGTCTCGATGAGCGCGTTGTCATCACGGTGGCCGTCGATGGTCCTTGCACGTTCTCCATTTCATTCAAAATAGCAAGATGCCTCGTTAATTCCTGCGTTCGGTGGTCTTCGACGTCGTTCATTCTAAGAGCCGTCCTATAAGCCTCCTGCAATCCGGGAGCGTAGTACAGAAAAGCTTGTAAGAACAAGGCCCATCATCGAGATGCTGCCATACGTGAAGTCTCGATGCGCGCTTTTTCTTCACGGTGGCCGTCGATGGTCCTTGCACGTTCTCCATTTCATTCAATATAGCAAGATGCCTCGTTAATTCCTGCGTTCGGTAGTCTTCGACGTCGTTCATTCCGAGAGCCGTCCTTGAAGCATCCTGCCAACCGGGAGCGTAGTACAGCAGAGCTTGTAAGAATAGGGTCCATCAACGAGATGCTGCCATACGTGAAATCTCGATGAGCGCGTTGTCATCACGGTGGCTGTCGATGGTCCTTGCACGTTCTCCATTTCATTCAAGATAGCAAGATGTCTCGTTAATTCCTGCGTTCAGTGATCTTCGATGTCGTTCATTCGCAGAGCCGTCCTAGAAGCATCCTGCAATCCGGGAGCGTAGTACAGAAAAGCTTGTAAGAACAGGGCCCATCATCGAGATGCTGCCATACGTGAAGTCTCGATGCGCGCGTTGTCTTCACGGTGGCCTTCGATCGTCCTTGCACGTTCTCCATTTCATTCAAGATAGCAAGATGCCACGTTAATTCCTGCGTGCGGTGGTCTTCGACGTCGTTCATTCGCAGAGCCATCCTAGAAGCATCCTGCAATGCGGGAGCGTAGTACAGAACAGCTTGTAAGGACAGGGTCCGTCATCGAGAAGCTTCCATACGTGAAGTCTCGATACTCGCGTTTTCATCACGCTCGCCGTCGATGGTCCTTGCACGTTCTCCATTTCTTTCAATATCGCAAGATGCCACGTAAATTCCTGCGTTCGGTGGTCTTCGACGTCGTTAATTCGCAGAGCTGTCCTAGAAGCATCCTGCGATCCAGGAGCGTAGTACAGCAAAGCTTGTAAGAACAGGGCCATCATCGAGATGCTGCCATGCGTGAAGTCTCGATGCGCGCGTTGTCATCACGGTGGCCGTCGATGGTCCTTGCACGTTCTCCATTTCAATCAAGATAGCAAGATGTATCGTTAATTCCTGCGTTCAGTGGTCTTCGACGTCGTTCATTCGCAGAGCTGTCCTAGAAGCATCCTGCAATCCGGGAGCATAGTACAGCAGAGCTTGTAAGAACAGGATCCGCCATCGAGATGCTGCCATACGTGAAGTCTCGATGCGGGCGGTGTCATCACGGTGGCCGTCGATGGTCCTTGCACGTTCTCCATTTCTTTCAGTATAGCAAGATGCCACGTTAAATCCTGCGTTTGGTGGTCTTCGACGTCGTTCATTCGCAGAGCCGTCCTAGAAGTATCCTGTAATGATTTAGCGTAGTACAGAAAAGCTTGTAAGAACAAGGCCCATCATCGAGATGCTGCCATACGTGAAGTCTCGATGAGCGCGTTGTCATCACGGTGGCCGTCGATGGTCCTTGCACGTTCTCCATTTCATTCAGTATAGCAAGATGCCACGTTAGTTCCTGCGTTCTGTGGTCTTCGACGTCGTTCATTCGCAGAGCCGTCCTAGAAGAATCCTGCAATCTGGGAGCGCATTACAGAAAAGCTTGTAAGAACAAGGCCTATTATCGAGATGCTGCCATACGTGAAGTCTCGATGCGCGCGTTGTCATCACGGTGGCCGTCGATGGTCCTTGCACGTTCTCCATTTCAATCATGATAGCAAGATGTCTCGTTAATTCTTGCGTTCAGTGGTCTTCGACGCCGTTCATTCGCAGAGCCGTCCTAAAAGCATCCTGCAATCCGGGAGCGTAGTACAGCAGAGCTTGTAAGAACAGTGCCCATCATCGAGACGCTGCCATTCGTAAAGTCTCGATTCGTGCGTTGACATCACGGTGGCCGTGCATGGTCCTTGCACATTCTCCATTTCATTCAAAATAGCAAGATGCCTCGTTAATTCCTGCGTTCGGTGGTCTTCGACGTCGTTCATTCCATGAGCCGTCCTTAGAAGCATCCTGCAATCCGGGAGCGTAGTACAGCAGAGCTTGTAAGAATAGGGTCCATCAAAAAGATGCTGCCATACGTGAAGTCTCGATGAGCTCGTTGTCATCACGGTGGCCGTCGATGGTCCTTGCACGTTCTCCATTTCATTCAATATAGCAAGATGCCACGTTGATTCCTGCGTTCGGTGGTCTTCGACGTCGTTCGTTCGCAGAGCCGTCCTAGAAGCATCCTGCAATCCGGGAGCGCAGTAGAGAAAAGCTTGTAAGAACAAGGCCCATCATCGAGATACTGCCATACGTGAAGTCTCGATCCGTGCGTTGACATCACGGTGGCCGTGGATGGTCCTTGCATATTCTCCATTTCATTCAAAATAGCAAGATACCTCGTTAATTCCTGCGTTCGGTGGTCTTCGACGTCGTTCATTCCAAGAGCCGTCCTGAGAAGCATCCTACAATCCAGGAGCGTATTACAGCAAAGCTTGTAAGAAAAGGACCCATCATCGAGATGCTGCCATACGTGAAGTCTGGATGCGCGCGTTGTCATCACGGGGGCCGTCGATGGTCCTTGCACGTTCTCCTTCATTCAATATAGCAAGATGCCACATTGATTCCTGCGTTCGGTGGTCTTCGACGTCGTTCATTCGCAGAGCCGTCCTAGAAGCATCCTGCAATCCGGGAGCGTAGTACAGCAGAGCTTGTAAGAACAGTGCCCATCATCGAGACGCTGCCATACGTAAAGTCTCGATCCGTGCGTTGTCATCACGGTGGCCGTCGATGGTCCTTGCACGTTCTCCTTCATTCAATATAGCAAGATGCCACGTTGATTCCTGCGTTCGGTGGTCTTCGACGTCGTTCATTCGCAGAGCCGTCCTAGAAGCATCCTGCAATCCAGGAGCGTATTACAGCAAAGCTTGTAAGAAAAGGACCCATCATCGAGATGCTGCCATACGTGAAGTCTCGCTGCGCGCGTTGTCATCACGGTGGCCGTCGATGGTCCTTGCACGTTATCCATTTCATTCAAGATAGCAAGATGTCTCGTTAATTCCTGCGTTCAGTGGTCTTCGACGTCGTTCATTCGCAGAGCTGTCCTAAGAGCATCCTGAAATCGGGGAAGGTAGTACATCAGAGCTTGTAAGAACAGGGTCTATCATCGAGAAGCTGCCATACCTGAACTCTCGATGCGCGCGTATTTATCACGGTGGCCGTCGATGGTCCTTGCACGTTCTCTATTTCTTTCAATATAGCAAGATGCCACGTTAATTCCTGCGTTCGGTGGTCGTCGACGTCGTTAATTCGCAGAGCCGTCCTAGAAGCATCCTGCAATCCAGGAGCGTAGTACAGCAAAGCTTGTAAGAACAAGGCCCATCATCGAGATGCTGCCATACGTGAAGTCTCGATGCGCGCTTTTTCTTCACGGTGGCCGTCGATGGTCCTTGCACGTTCTCCATTTCATTCAATATAGCAAGATGCCTCGTTAATTCCTGCGTTCGGTAGTCTTCGACGTCGTTCATTCCGAGAGCCGTCCTTGAAGCATCCTGCCAACCGGGAGCGTAGTACAGCAGAGCTTGTAAGAATAGGGTCCATCAACGAGATGCTGCCATACGTGAAATCTCGATGAGCGCGTTGTCATCACGGTGGCTGTCGATGGTCCTTGCACGTTCTCCATTTCATTCAAGATAGCAAGATGTCTCGTTAATTCCTGCGTTCAGTGATCTTCGATGTCGTTCATTCGCAGAGCCGTCCTAGAAGCATCCTGCAATCCGGGAGCGTAGTACAGAAAAGCTTGTAAGAACAGGGCCCATCATCGAGATGCTGCCATACGTGAAGTCTCGATGCGCGCGTTGTCTTCACGGTGGCCTTCGATCGTCCTTGCACGTTCTCCATTTCATTCAAGATAGCAAGATGCCACGTTAATTCCTGCGTGCGGTGGTCTTCGACGTCGTTCATTCGCAGAGCCATCCTAGAAGCATCCTGCAATGCGGGAGCGTAGTACAGAACAGCTTGTAAGGACAGGGTCCGTCATCGAGAAGCTTCCATACGTGAAGTCTCGATACTCGCGTTTTCATCACGCTCGCCGTCGATGGTCCTTGCACGTTCTCCATTTCTTTCAATATCGCAAGATGCCACGTAAATTCCTGCGTTCGGTGGTCTTCGACGTCGTTAATTCGCAGAGCTGTCCTAGAAGCATCCTGCGATCCAGGAGCGTAGTACAGCAAAGCTTGTAAGAACAGGGCCATCATCGAGATGCTGCCATGCGTGAAGTCTCGATGCGCGCGTTGTCATCACGGTGGCCGTCGATGGTCCTTGCACGTTCTCCATTTCAATCAAGATAGCAAGATGTATCGTTAATTCCTGCGTTCAGTGGTCTTCGACGTCGTTCATTCGCAGAGCTGTCCTAGAAGCATCCTGCAATCCGGGAGCATAGTACAGCAGAGCTTGTAAGAACAGGATCCGCCATCGAGATGCTGCCATACGTGAAGTCTCGATGCGGGCGGTGTCATCACGGTGGCCGTCGATGGTCCTTGCACGTTCTCCATTTCTTTCAGTATAGCAAGATGCCACGTTAAATCCTGCGTTTGGTGGTCTTCGACGTCGTTCATTCGCAGAGCCGTCCTAGAAGTATCCTGTAATGATTTAGCGTAGTACAGAAAAGCTTGTAAGAACAAGGCCCATCATCGAGATGCTGCCATACGTGAAGTCTCGATGAGCGCGTTGTCATCACGGTGGCCGTCGATGGTCCTTGCACGTTCTCCATTTCATTCAGTATAGCAAGATGCCACGTTAGTTCCTGCGTTCTGTGGTCTTCGACGTCGTTCATTCGCAGAGCCGTCCTAGAAGAATCCTGCAATCTGGGAGCGCATTACAGAAAAGCTTGTAAGAACAAGGCCTATTATCGAGATGCTGCCATACGTGAAGTCTCGATGCGCGCGTTGTCATCACGGTGGCCGTCGATGGTCCTTGCACGTTCTCCATTTCAATCATGATAGCAAGATGTCTCGTTAATTATTGCGTTCAGTGGTCTTCGACGCCGTTCATTCGCAGAGCCGTCCTAAAAGCATCCTGCAATCCGGGAGCGTAGTACAGCAGAGCTTGTAAGAACAGTGCCCATCATCGAGACGCTGCCATTCGTAAAGTCTCGATTCGTGCGTTGACATCACGGTGGCCGTGCATGGTCCTTGCACATTCTCCATTTCATTCAAAATAGCAAGATGCCTCGTTAATTCCTGCGTTCGGTGGTCTTCGACGTCGTTCATTCCATGAGCCGTCCTTAGAAGCATCCTGCAATCCGGGAGCGTAGTACAGCAGAGCTTGTAAGAATAGGGTCCATCAAAAAGATGCTGCCATACGTGAAGTCTCGATGAGCTCGTTGTCATCACGGTGGCCGTCGATGGTCCTTGCACGTTCTCCATTTCATTCAATATAGCAAGATGCCACGTTGATTCCTGCGTTCGGTGGTCTTCGACGTCGTTCGTTCGCAGAGCCGTCCTAGAAGCATCCTGCAATCCGGGAGCGCAGTAGAGAAAAGCTTGTAAGAACAAGGCCCATCATCGAGATACTGCCATACGTGAAGTCTCGATCCGTGCGTTGACATCACGGTGGCCGTGGATGGTCCTTGCATATTCTCCATTTCATTCAAAATAGCAAGATACCTCGTTAATTCCTGCGTTCGGTGGTCTTCGACGTCGTTCATTCCAAGAGCCGTCCTGAGAAGCATCCTACAATCCAGGAGCGTATTACAGCAAAGCTTGTAAGAAAAGGACCCATCATCGAGATGCTGCCATACGTGAAGTCTGGATGCGCGCGTTGTCATCACGGGGGCCGTCGATGGTCCTTGCACGTTCTCCTTCATTCAATATAGCAAGATGCCACATTGATTCCTGCGTTCGGTGGTCTTCGACGTCGTTCATTCGCAGAGCCGTCCTAGAAGCATCCTGCAATCCGGGAGCGTAGTACAGCAGAGCTTGTAAGAACAGTGCCCATCATCGAGACGCTGCCATACGTAAAGTCTCGATCCGTGCGTTGTCATCACGGTGGCCGTCGATGGTCCTTGCACGTTCTCCTTCATTCAATATAGCAAGATGCCACGTTGATTCCTGCGTTCGGTGGTCTTCGACGTCGTTCATTCGCAGAGCCGTCCTAGAAGCATCCTGCAATCCAGGAGCGTATTACAGCAAAGCTTGTAAGAAAAGGACCCATCATCGAGATGCTGCCATACGTGAAGTCTCGCTGCGCGCGTTGTCATCACGGTGGCCGTCGATGGTCCTTGCACGTTATCCATTTCATTCAAGATAGCAAGATGTCTCGTTAATTCCTGCGTTCAGTGGTCTTCGACGTCGTTCATTCGCAGAGCTGTCCTAAGAGCATCCTGAAATCGGGGAAGGTAGTACATCAGAGCTTGTAAGAACAGGGTCTATCATCGAGAAGCTGCCATACCTGAACTCTCGATGCGCGCGTATTTATCACGGTGGCCGTCGATGGTCCTTGCACGTTCTCTATTTCTTTCAATATAGCAAGATGCCACGTTAATTCCTGCGTTCGGTGGTCGTCGACGTCGTTAATTCGCAGAGCCGTCCTAGAAGCATCCTGCAATCCAGGAGCGTAGTACAGCAAAGCTTGTAAGAACAAGGCCCATCATCGAGATGCTGCCATACGTGAAGTCTCGATGCGCGCTTTTTCTTCACGGTGGCCGTCGATGGTCCTTGCACGTTCTCCATTTCATTCAATATAGCAAGATGCCTCGTTAATTCCTGCGTTCGGTAGTCTTCGACGTCGTTCATTCCGAGAGCCGTCCTTGAAGCATCCTGCCAACCGGGAGCGTAGTACAGCAGAGCTTGTAAGAATAGGGTCCATCAACGAGATGCTGCCATACGTGAAATCTCGATGAGCGCGTTGTCATCACGGTGGCTGTCGATGGTCCTTGCACGTTCTCCATTTCATTCAAGATAGCAAGATGTCTCGTTAATTCCTGCGTTCAGTGATCTTCGATGTCGTTCATTCGCAGAGCCGTCCTAGAAGCATCCTGCAATCCGGGAGCGTAGTACAGAAAAGCTTGTAAGAACAGGGCCCATCATCGAGATGCTGCCATACGTGAAGTCTCGATGCGCGCGTTGTCTTCACGGTGGCCTTCGATCGTCCTTGCACGTTCTCCATTTCATTCAAGATAGCAAGATGCCACGTTAATTCCTGCGTGCGGTGGTCTTCGACGTCGTTCATTCGCAGAGCCATCCTAGAAGCATCCTGCAATGCGGGAGCGTAGTACAGAACAGCTTGTAAGGACAGGGTCCGTCATCGAGAAGCTTCCATACGTGAAGTCTCGATACTCGCGTTTTCATCACGCTCGCCGTCGATGGTCCTTGCACGTTCTCCATTTCTTTCAATATCGCAAGATGCCACGTAAATTCCTGCGTTCGGTGGTCTTCGACGTCGTTAATTCGCAGAGCTGTCCTAGAAGCATCCTGCGATCCAGGAGCGTAGTACAGCAAAGCTTGTAAGAACAGGGCCATCATCGAGATGCTGCCATGCGTGAAGTCTCGATGCGCGCGTTGTCATCACGGTGGCCGTCGATGGTCCTTGCACGTTCTCCATTTCAATCAAGATAGCAAGATGTATCGTTAATTCCTGCGTTCAGTGGTCTTCGACGTCGTTCATTCGCAGAGCTGTCCTAGAAGCATCCTGCAATCCGGGAGCATAGTACAGCAGAGCTTGTAAGAACAGGATCCGCCATCGAGATGCTGCCATACGTGAAGTCTCGATGCGGGCGGTGTCATCACGGTGGCCGTCGATGGTCCTTGCACGTTCTCCATTTCTTTCAGTATAGCAAGATGCCACGTTAAATCCTGCGTTTGGTGGTCTTCGACGTCGTTCATTCGCAGAGCCGTCCTAGAAGTATCCTGTAATGATTTAGCGTAGTACAGAAAAGCTTGTAAGAACAAGGCCCATCATCGAGATGCTGCCATACGTGAAGTCTCGATGAGCGCGTTGTCATCACGGTGGCCGTCGATGGTCCTTGCACGTTCTCCATTTCATTCAGTATAGCAAGATGCCACGTTAGTTCCTGCGTTCTGTGGTCTTCGACGTCGTTCATTCGCAGAGCCGTCCTAGAAGAATCCTGCAATCTGGGAGCGCATTACAGAAAAGCTTGTAAGAACAAGGCCTATTATCGAGATGCTGCCATACGTGAAGTCTCGATGCGCGCGTTGTCATCACGGTGGCCGTCGATGGTCCTTGCACGTTCTCCATTTCAATCATGATAGCAAGATGTCTCGTTAATTATTGCGTTCAGTGGTCTTCGACGCCGTTCATTCGCAGAGCCGTCCTAAAAGCATCCTGCAATCCGGGAGCGTAGTACAGCAGAGCTTGTAAGAACAGTGCCCATCATCGAGACGCTGCCATTCGTAAAGTCTCGATTCGTGCGTTGACATCACGGTGGCCGTGCATGGTCCTTGCACATTCTCCATTTCATTCAAAATAGCAAGATGCCTCGTTAATTCCTGCGTTCGGTGGTCTTCGACGTCGTTCATTCCATGAGCCGTCCTTAGAAGCATCCTGCAATCCGGGAGCGTAGTACAGCAGAGCTTGTAAGAATAGGGTCCATCAAAAAGATGCTGCCATACGTGAAGTCTCGATGAGCTCGTTGTCATCACGGTGGCCGTCGATGGTCCTTGCACGTTCTCCATTTCATTCAATATAGCAAGATGCCACGTTGATTCCTGCGTTCGGTGGTCTTCGACGTCGTTCGTTCGCAGAGCCGTCCTAGAAGCATCCTGCAATCCGGGAGCGCAGTAGAGAAAAGCTTGTAAGAACAAGGCCCATCATCGAGATACTGCCATACGTGAAGTCTCGATCCGTGCGTTGACATCACGGTGGCCGTGGATGGTCCTTGCATATTCTCCATTTCATTCAAAATAGCAAGATACCTCGTTAATTCCTGCGTTCGGTGGTCTTCGACGTCGTTCATTCCAAGAGCCGTCCTGAGAAGCATCCTACAATCCAGGAGCGTATTACAGCAAAGCTTGTAAGAAAAGGACCCATCATCGAGATGCTGCCATACGTGAAGTCTGGATGCGCGCGTTGTCATCACGGGGGCCGTCGATGGTCCTTGCACGTTCTCCTTCATTCAATATAGCAAGATGCCACATTGATTCCTGCGTTCGGTGGTCTTCGACGTCGTTCATTCGCAGAGCCGTCCTAGAAGCATCCTGCAATCCGGGAGCGTAGTACAGCAGAGCTTGTAAGAACAGTGCCCATCATCGAGACGCTGCCATACGTAAAGTCTCGATCCGTGCGTTGTCATCACGGTGGCCGTCGATGGTCCTTGCACGTTCTCCTTCATTCAATATAGCAAGATGCCACGTTGATTCCTGCGTTCGGTGGTCTTCGACGTCGTTCATTCGCAGAGCCGTCCTAGAAGCATCCTGCAATCCAGGAGCGTATTACAGCAAAGCTTGTAAGAAAAGGACCCATCATCGAGATGCTGCCATACGTGAAGTCTCGCTGCGCGCGTTGTCATCACGGTGGCCGTCGATGGTCCTTGCACGTTATCCATTTCATTCAAGATAGCAAGATGTCTCGTTAATTCCTGCGTTCAGTGGTCTTCGACGTCGTTCATTCGCAGAGCTGTCCTAAGAGCATCCTGAAATCGGGGAAGGTAGTACATCAGAGCTTGTAAGAACAGGGTCTATCATCGAGAAGCTGCCATACCTGAACTCTCGATGCGCGCGTATTTATCACGGTGGCCGTCGATGGTCCTTGCACGTTCTCTATTTCTTTCAATATAGCAAGATGCCACGTTAATTCCTGCGTTCGGTGGTCGTCGACGTCGTTAATTCGCAGAGCCGTCCTAGAAGCATCCTGCAATCCAGGAGCGTAGTACAGCAAAGCTTGTAAGAACAGGGCGATCATCAAAATGCTGCCATACTTGAAGTCTCGATGCGCGCGTTGTCATCACGGTGGCCGTCGATGGTCCTTGCACGTTCTCCATTTCATTCAATATAGCAAGATGCCACGTTAATTCCTGCGTTCGGTGGTCTTCGACGTCGTTCATTCGCAGAGCCGTGCTAGAAGCATCCTGCAATCCGGGAGCATAGTACAGCAAAGTTTGTAAGAACAGGATCCGCCATCGAGATGCTGCCATACGTGAAGTCTCGATGCGGGCGTTGTCATCACGGTGGCCGTCGATGGTCCTTGCACGTTCTCCATTTCTTTCAGTATAGCAAGATGCCACGTTGAATCCTGCGTTCGGTGGTCTTCGACGTCGTTCATTCGCAGAGCCGTCCTAGAAGTATCCTGCAATGAGGTAGCGTAGTACAGAAAAGCTTGTAAGAACAAGGCCCATCATCGAGATGCTGCCATACGTGAAGTCTCGATGCGCGCGTTTTCATCACGGTGGCCGTCGATGGTCCTTGCACGTTCTCCATTTCATTCAATATAGCAAGATGCCTCGTTCATTCCTGCGTTCGGTGGTCTTCGACGTCGTTCATTCCGAGAGCCGTCCTCGAAGCATCCTGCAATCCGGGAGCGTAGTACAGCAGAGCTTGTAAGAATAGGGTCCATCAAAGAGATGCTGCCATACGTGAAGTCTCGATGAGCGCGTTGTCATCACGGTGGCCGTCGATGGTCCTTGCACGTTCTCCATTTCATTCAAGATAGCAAGATGTTTCGTGAATTCCTGCGTTCAGTGGTCTTCGACGTCGTTCATTCGCAGAGCCGTCCAAGAAGCATCCTGCAAACCGGGAGCGTAGTACAGCAGAGCTTGTAAGAATAGGGTCCATCAACGAGATGCTGCCATACGTGAAGTCTCGATGAGCGCGTTGTCATCACGGTGGCCGTCGATGGTCCTTGCAAGTTCTCCATTTCATTCAAGATAGCAAGATGTCTCGTTAATTCCTGCGTTCAGTGGTCTTCGACGTCGTTCATTCCCAGAGCCGTCTTAGAAGCATCCTGCAATCCAGGAGCGTAGTACAGCAAAGCTTTTAAGAACAGGGCCATCATCGAGATGCTGTCATACGTGAAGTCTCGATGCGCGCGTTTTTATCACGGTGGCCGTAGATGGTCCTTGCACGTTCTCCATTTCATTCAATATATCAAGATGCCACGTTGATTCCTGCGTTCGGTGGTCTTCGACGTTGTTCATTCGCCGAGCCGTCCTAGAAGCATCCTGCAATCCGGGAGCGTAGTAGAGAAAAGCTTGTAAGAACAAGGCCCATCATCGAGATACTGCCATACGTGAAGTATCGATGCTCGCGTTGTCATCACGGTGGCCGTAGATGGTCCTTGCACGTTCTCCATTTCAATAAAGATAGCAAGATGTCTCGTTAATTCCTGCGTTCAGTGGTCTCCGACGCCGTTCATTCGCAGAGCTGTCCTAGATGCATCCTGCAATCCGAGAGCATAGTACAGCAGAGCCTGTAAGAACAGGATCCGTCATCGAGATGCTGCCATACGTGAAGTCTCGATGAGCGAGTTGTCATCACGGTGGCCGACGATGGCCCTTGCACGTTCTCCATTTCATTCAAGATAGCAAGATGTCTCGTTATTCCTGCGTTCAGTGGTCTTCGACGTCGTTCATTCGCAGACCCGTCCTAAGAGCATCCTGCAGTCGGGGAGCGTAGTACATCAGAGCTTGTAAGAACAGGGTCCATCATCGAGAAGCTGCCATACGTGAACTCTCGATGCGCGCGTATTCATCACGGTGGCCGTCGATGGTCCTTGCACGTTCTCCATTTCTTTCAATATCGCAAGATGCCACGTAAATTCCTGCGTTCGGTGGTCTTCGACGTCGTTGATTCGCAGAGCCGTCCTAGAAGCATCCTGCGATCCAGGAGCGTAGTACAGCAAAGCTTGTAAGAACAGGGCCATCATCGAGATGCTGCCATGCGTGAAGTCTCGATGCGCGCGTTGTCATCACGGTGGCCGTCGATTGTGCTTGCACGTTCTTCATTTCATTCAATATAGCAAGATGCCTCGTTAATTCCTGCGTTCGGTGGTCTTCGACGTCGTTCATTCCGAGAGCCGTCCTAGAAGCATCCTGCAAACCGGGAGCGTAGTACAGCAGAGCTTGTAAGAATAGGGTCCATCAACGAGATGCTGCCATACGTGAAGTCTCGATGAGCGCGTTGTCATCACGGTGGCCGTCGATGGTCCTTGCACGTTCTCCATTTCATTCAAAATAGCAAGATGCCTCGTTAATTCCTGCGTTCGGTGGTCTTCGACGTCGTTCATTCTAAGAGCCGTCCTATAAGCCTCCTGCAATCCGGGAGCGTAGTACAGAAAAGCTTGTAAGAACAAGGCCCATCATCGAGATGCTGCCATACGTGAAGTCTCGATGCGCGCTTTTTCTTCACGGTGGCCGTCGATGGTCCTTGCACGTTCTCCATTTCATTCAATATAGCAAGATGCCTCGTTAATTCCTGCGTTCGGTAGTCTTCGACGTCGTTCATTCCGAGAGCCGTCCTTGAAGCATCCTGCCAACCGGGAGCGTAGTACAGCAGAGCTTGTAAGAATAGGGTCCATCAACGAGATGCTGCCATACGTGAAATCTCGATGAGCGCGTTGTCATCACGGTGGCTGTCGATGGTCCTTGCACGTTCTCCATTTCATTCAAGATAGCAAGATGTCTCGTTAATTCCTGCGTTCAGTGATCTTCGATGTCGTTCATTCGCAGAGCCGTCCTAGAAGCATCCTGCAATCCGGGAGCGTAGTACAGAAAAGCTTGTAAGAACAGGGCCCATCATCGAGATGCTGCCATACGTGAAGTCTCGAAGCGCGCGTTGTCTTCACGGTGGCCTTCGATCGTCCTTGCACGTTCTCCATTTCATTCAAGATAGCAAGATGCCACGTTAATTCCTGCGTGCGGTGGTCTTCGACGTCGTTCATTCGCAGAGCCATCCTAGAAGCATCCTGCAGTGCGGGAGCGTAGTACAGAACAGCTTGTAAGGACAGGGTCCGTCATCGAGAAGCTTCCATACGTGAAGTCTCGATACTCGCGTTTTCATCACGCTCGCCGTCGATGGTCCTTGCACGTTCTCCATTTCATTCAATATAGCAAGATGCCTCGTTAATTCCTGCGTTCTGTGGTCTTCGACGTCGTTCATTCGCAGAGCCGTCCTAGAAGAATCCTGCAATCCGGGAGCGTAGTACAGAAAAGCTTGTAAGAACAAGGCCTATTATCGAGATGCTGCCATACGTGAAGTCTCGATGCGCGCGTTTTCTTCACGGTGGCCGTCGATGGTCCTTCCACGTTCTCCATTTCAATCAAGATAGCAAGATGTATCGTTAATTCCTGCTTTCAGTGGTCTTCGACGCCGTTCATTCGCAGAGCTGTCCAAGAAGCATCCTGCAATCCGGGAGCGTAGTACAGAAAAGCTTGTAAGAACAAGGCCCATCATCGAGATGCTGCCATACGTGAAGTCTCGATGCGCGCTTTTTCTTCACGGTGGCCGTCGATGGTCCTTGCACGTTCTCCATTTCATTCAATATAGCAAGATGCCTCGTTAATTCCTGCGTTCGGTAGTCTTCGACGTCGTTCATTCCGAGAGCCGTCCTTGAAGCATCCTGCAATCCTGGAGCATAGTACAGCCGAGCTTGTAAGAACAGTGTCCGTCATCGAGATGCTTCCATACGTGAAGTCTCGATGCGCGCGTTTTCATCACGGTGGCCGTCGATGGTCCTTGCACGTTCTCTATTTCATTCAATATAGCAAGATGCCTCGTTAATTCCTGCGTTCAGTGGTCTTCGACGTCTTTCATTCCGAGAGCCGTCGTAGAAGCATCCTGCTATCCGGAAGCGTAGT
Organism: Amblyomma americanum; assembly: GCF_052857255.1. NCBI lineage: Eukaryota > Metazoa > Arthropoda > Arachnida > Ixodida > Ixodidae > Amblyomma > Amblyomma americanum. The sequence goes on from NC_135501.1 coordinate 12,814,489, forward strand.
ACAGCAAAGCTTGTAAGAACAGGGTCCATCATCGAGATGCTGCCATACGTGGTCTCGATGCGCGCGTTGTCATCACGGTGGCCGTCGATGGTCCTTGCACGTTCTTCATTTCATTCAATATAGCAAGATGCCACGTTAATTCCTGCGTTCGGTGGTCTTCGACGTCGTTCATTCGCAGAGCCGTGCTAGAAGCATCCTGCAATCCGGGAGCATAGTACAGCAAAGTTTGTAAGAACAGGGCCCATCATGGAGATGCTGCCATACTTGAACTCTCGATGCGCGCGTTTTCATCACGGTGGCCGTCGATGGTCCTTGAGCGTTCTCCATTTCTTTCAATATAGCAAGATGCCACGTTAATTCCTGCGTTCGATGGTCTTCGACGTCGTTCATTCGCAGAGCCGTCCTAGAAGCACCCTGCAATCCGGGAGTGTAGTACAGAAAAGCTTGTAATAACAAGTCCCATCATCGTGATGCTGCCATACGTGAAGTCTCGATGCGCGCGTTGTCATCACGGTGGCCGTCGATGGTAATTGCACGTTCTCCATTTCATTCAAGATAGCAAGATGCCACGTTAATTACTGCGTGCGGTGGTCTTCGAAGTCGTTCATTCGCAGAGCCGTCTTAGAAGCATCCTGCAATCCGGAAGCGTAGTACAGCAGAGCTTGTAAGAACAGGGTCCATCATCGAGATGCTGCCATACGTGAAGTCTCGATGCGCGCGTTGTCATCACGGTGGCCTTCGATGGTCCTTGCACGTTCTTCATTTCATTCAATATAGCAAGGTGCCCCGTTAAGTCCTGCGTTCGGTGGTCTTCGACGTCGTACATTCGCATAGCCGTCCTAGAACAATCCTGCAATCCGGGAGCGTAGTACAGAAAAGCTTGTAAGAACAAGGCCCATCATCGAGATGCTGCCATACTTGAACTCTCGATGCGCGCGTTTTCATCACGGTGGCCCTCGATGGTCCTTGAGCGTTCTCCATTTCTTTCAATATAGCAAGATGCCACGTTAATTCCTGCGTTCGATGGTCTTCGACGTCGTTCATTCGCAGAGCCGTCCTAGAAGCACCCTGCAATCCGGGAGTGTAGTACAGAAAAGCTTGTAATAACAAGTCCCATCATCGTGATGCTGCCATACGTGAAGTCTCGATGCGCGCGTTGTCATCACGGTGGCCGTCGATGGTAATTGCACGTTCTCCATTTCATTCAAGATAGCAAGATGCCACGTTAATTACTGCGTGCGGTGGTCTTCGACGTCGTTCATTCGCAGAGCCGTCTTAGAAGCATCCTGCAATCCGGAAGCGTAGTACAGCAGAGATTGTAAGAACAGGGTCCATCATCGAGATGCTGCCATACGTGAAGTCTCGATGCGCGCGTTGTCATCACGGTGGCCTTCGATGGTCCTTGCACGTTCTTCATTTCATTCAATATAGCAAGGTGCCCCGTTAAGTCCTGCGTTCGGTGGTCTTCGACGTCGTACATTCGCATAGCCGTCCTAGAACAATCCTGCAATCCGGGAGCGTAGTACAGAAAAGCTTGTAAGAACAAGGCCCATCATCGAGATGCTGCCATACGTGAAGTCTCGATGTGCGCGTTTTCATCACGGTGGCCGTCGATGGTCCTTGCACGTTCTCCATTTCTTTCAATATAGCAAGATGCCACGTTAATTCCTGAGTTCGGTGGTCTTCGACGTCGTTCATCCGCAGAGCCGTCCTAGAAGCATCGTGCAATCCACGAGGGTAGTACAGCAAAGCTTGTAAGAACAGGGCCCATCATCAAGATGCTGCCATACGTGAAGTCTCAATGCGCGCGTTGTCATCACGGTGGCCGTCCATGGTCCTTGCACGTTCTGCATTTCATTCAAGATAGCAAGATGCCACGTTAATTCCTGCGTGCGGTGGTCTTCGACGTCGTTCGTTCGAAGAGCCGTCCTAGAAGCATCCTGCAATCCGGGAGCGTAGTACAGAAAAGCTTCTAAGAACAAGGCCTATTATCGAGATGCTGCCATCCGTGAAGTCTCGATGCGCGCGTTTTCATCACGGTGGCCGTCGATGGTCCTTGCACGTTCTCCATTTCATTCAATATAGCAAGATGCCTCGTCAATTCCTGCGTTCGGTGGTCTTCGACGTCGTTCATTCCGAGAGCCGTCCTAGAAGCATTCTGCAAACCGGGAGCGTAGTACAGCAGAGCTTGTAAGAACAGGGTCCATCATCGAAACTCTGCCATACGCGAAGTCTCGATGCGCGCGTTTTCAAAACGGTGGCCGTCGATGGTCCTTGCACGTTCTGTATTTCATTCCAGATAGCAAGATGCCTCGGTAATTCCTGCGTTCGGTGGTCTTCGACGTCGTTCATTCGCAGAGTCGTGCTAGAAGCATCCTGCAATCAGGGAGCATAGTACAGCAAAGCTTGTAAGAAGAGGAACCATCATCGAGACGCTGCCATACGTGAAGTCTCGATGCGCGCGTTGTCATCACGGTGGCCGTCGATGGTCCTTGCACGTTCTCCATTTCATTCAAGATAGCAAGATGCTACGTTAATTCCTGCGTGCGGTGGTCATCAACGTCGTTCGTTCGCAGAGCCGTCCTAGAAGCATCCTGCAATCCGGGAGCGTAGTACAGCAAAGCTTGTAAGAACAAAGCCCATCATCGAGATGCTGCCATACGTGAAGTCTCGATGCGCGCGTTGTCATCACGGTGGCTGTCGATGGTCTTTGCACGTTCTCCAATTCATTCAAGGTAGCAAGATGTCTCGTTAATTCCTGCGTTCAGTGGTCTTCGACGCCGTTCATTCGCAGAGCCGTCCAAAGAGCATCCTGCAATCCGGGAGCGTAGTATATCAGAGCTTGTAAGAACAGGGTCCATCATCGAGATGCTGCCATACGTGAACTCTCGATGCGCGCGTTTTCATCACGGTGGAAGTTGATGGTCCTTGAACGTTCTTCATTTCTTTCAATATAGCAAGTTGCCACGTTAATTCCTGAGTTCGGTGGTGTTCGACGTCGTTCATCCGCAGAGCTGTCCTAGAAGCATCCTGCAATCCTGGAGCATAGTACAGCAGAGCTTGTAAGAACAGAATCCGTCATCGAGATGCTGCCATATGTGAAGTCTCGATATGCGCGTTGTCATCACGGTGGCTGTCGATGGTCCTTGCACGTTCTATATTTCATTCAAGATCGCAATATGCCTGGTTAATTCCTGCGTTCTGTGGTCTTCGACGTCGTTCATTCGGAGAGCCGTCCTAGAAGCATCCTGCAATCCGGGAGCGTAGTACAGCAGAGCTTGTAAGAACAGTGCCCATCATCGAGACGCTGCCATACGTAAAGTCTCGATCCGTGCGTTGACATCACGTTGGCCGTGCATGGTCCTTGCACATTCTCCATTTCATTCAAAATAGCAAGATGCCTCGCTAATTCCTGCGTTCGGTGGTCTTCGACGTCGTTCATTCGCAGAGCCGTCCTAGAAGAATCCTGCAATCCGGGAGCGTAGTACAGAAAAGCTTGTAAGAACAAGGCCTATTATCGAGATGCTGCCATACGTGAAGTCTCGATGCGCGCGTTTTCTTCACGGTGGCCGTCGATGGTCCTTCCACGTTCTCCATTTCATTCAAGATCGCAATATGCCTGGGTAATTCCTGCGTTCTGTGGCCTTCGACGTCGTTCATTCGCAGAGCCGTCCTAGAAGCATCCTGCAATTCGGGAGCGTAGTACAGCAGAGCTTGTAAGAACAGTGCCCATCATCGAGACGCTGCCATACGTAAAGTCTCGATGCGCGCGTTGTCATCACGGTGGCCGTCGATGGTCCTTGCACGTTCTCCATTTCATTCAAGATAGCAAGATGCCACGTTAATTTCTGCGTGCGGTGGTCTTCAACGTCGTTCGTTCGCAGAGCCGTCCTAGAAGCATCCTGCAATCCGGGAGCGTAGTACAGCAAAGCTTGTAAGAACAAAGCCCATCATCGAGATGCTGCCATACGTGAAGTCTCGATGCGCGCGTTGTCATCACGGTGGCTGTCGATGGTCCTTGCACGTTCTCCAATTCATTCAAGGTAGCAAGATGTCTCGTTAATTCCTGCGTTCAGTGGTGTTCGACGCCGTTCATTCGCAGAGCCGTCCAAAGAGCATCCTGCAATCCGGGAGCGTAGTATATCAGAGCTTGTAAGAACAGGGTCCATCATCGAGATGCTGCCATACGTGAACTCTCGATGCGCGCGTTTTCATCACGGTGGAAGTTGATGGTCCTTGAACGTTCTTCATTTCTTTCAATATAGCAAGTTGCCACGTTAATTCCTGAGTTCGGTGGTGTTCGACGTCGTTCATCCGCAGAGCCGTCCTAGAAGCATCCTGCAATCCACGAGCGTAGTACAGCAAAGCATGTAAGAACAGGGCCCATCATCAAGATGCTGCCATACGTGAAGTCTCGATGCGCGCGTTGTCATCACGGTGGCCGTCGATGGTCCTTGCACGTTCTCCATTTCAATCAAGATAGCAAGATGTCTCGTTAATTCCTGCGTTCAGTGGTCTTCGACGCCGTTCATTCGCAGAGCTGTCCTAGAAGCATCCTGCAATCCGGGAGCATAGTACAGCAGAGCTTGTAAGAACAGAATCCGTCATCGAGATGCTGCCATACGTGAAGTCTCGATATGCGCGTTTTCATCACGGTGGCTGTCGATGGTCCTTGCACGTTCTCCATTTCATTCAAGATCGCAATATGCCTGGTTAATTCCTGCGTTCTGTGGTCTTCGACGTCGTTCATTCGCAGAGCCGTCCTAGAAGCATCCTGCAATCCGGGAGCGTAGTACAGCAGAGCTTGTAAGAACAGTGCCCATCATCGAGACGCTGCCATACGTAAAGTCTCGATCCGTGCGTTGACATCACGTTGGCCGTGCATGGTCCTTGCACATTCTCCATTTCATTCAAAATAGCAAGATGCCTCGCTAATTCCTGCGTTCGGTGGTCTTCGACGTCGTTCATTCGCAGAGCCGTCCTAGAAGAATCCTGCAATCCGGGAGCGTAGTACAGAAAAGCTTGTAAGAACAAGGCCTATTATCGAGATGCTGCCATACGTGAAGTCTCGATGCGCGCGTTTTCTTCACGGTGGCCGTCGATGGTCCTTCCACGTTCTCCATTTCAATCAAGATAGCAAGATGTATCGTTAATTCCTGCTTTCAGTGGTCTTCGACGCCGTTCATTCTCAGAGCTGTCCAAGAAGCATCCTACAATCCTGGAGTATAGTACAGCCGAGCTTGTAAGAACAGGGTCCGTCATCGAGATGCTTCTATACGTGAAGTCTCGATGCGCGCGTTTTCATCACGGTGGCCGTCGATGGTCCTTGCACGTTCTCCATTTCATTCAATATAGCAAGATGCCTCGTTAATTCCTGCGTTCGATGGTCTTCGACGTCGTTCATTCGCAGAGCCGTCCTAGAAGCACCCTGCAATCCGGGAGCGTAGTACAGAAAAGCTTGTAAGAACAAGGCCCATCATCGTGATGCTGCCATACGTGAAGTCTCGATGCGCGCGTTGTCATCACGGTGGCCGTCGATGGTAATTGCACGTTCTCCATTTCATTCAAGATAGCAAGATGCCACGTTAATTCCTGCGTTCGGTAGTCTTCGACGTCGTTCATTCCGAGAGCCGTCCTTGAAGCATCCTGCCAACCGGGAGCGTAGTACAGCAGAGCTTGTAAGAATAGGGTCCATCAACGAGATGCTGCCATACGTGAAATCTCGATGAGCGCGTTGTCATCACGGTGGCTGTCGATGGTCCTTGCACGTTCTCCATTTCATTCAAGATAGCAAGATGTCTCGTTAATTCCTGCGTTCAGTGATCTTCGATGTCGTTCATTCGCAGAGCCGTCCTAGAAGCATCCTGCAATCCGGGAGCGTAGTACAGAAAAGCTTGTAAGAACAGGGCCCATCATCGAGATGCTGCCATACGTGAAGTCTCGATGCGCGCGTTGTCTTCACGGTGGCCTTCGATCGTCCTTGCACGTTCTCCATTTCATTCAAGATAGCAAGATGCCACGTTAATTCCTGCGTGCGGTGGTCTTCGACGTCGTTCATTCGCAGAGCCATCCTAGAAGCATCCTGCAATGCGGGAGCGTAGTACAGAACAGCTTGTAAGGACAGGGTCCGTCATCGAGAAGCTTCCATACGTGAAGTCTCGATACTCGCGTTTTCATCACGCTCGCCGTCGATGGTCCTTGCACGTTCTCCATTTCATTCAATATAGCAAGATGCCTCGTTAATTCCTGCGTTCTGTGGTCTTCGACGTCGTTCATTCGCAGAGCCGTCCTAGAAGAATCCTGCAATCCGGGAGCGTAGTACAGAAAAGCTTGTAAGAACAAGGCCTATTATCGAGATGCTGCCATACGTGAAGTCTCGATGCGCGCGTTTTCTTCACGGTGGCCGTCGATGGTCCTTCCACGTTCTCCATTTCAATCAAGATAGCAAGATGTATCGTTAATTCCTGCTTTCAGTGGTCTTCGACGCCGTTCATTCGCAGAGCTGTCCAAGAAGCATCCTGCAATCCTGGAGCATAGTACAGCCGAGCTTGTAAGAACAGTGTCCGTCATCGAGATGCTTCCATACGTGAAGTCTCGATGCGCGCGTTTTCATCACGGTGGCCGTCGATGGTCCTTGCACGTTCTCCATTTCATTCAATATAGCAAGATGCCTCGTTAATTCCTGCGTTCAGTGGTCTTCGACGTCTTTCATTCCGAGAGCCGTCGTAGAAGCATCCTGCTATCCGGAAGCGTAGTACAGCAAAGCTTGTAAGAACAGGGTCCATCATCGAGATGCTGCCATACGTGGTCTCGATGCGCGCGTTGTCATCACGGTGGCCGTCGATGGTCCTTGCACGTTCTTCATTTCATTCAATATAGCAAGATGCCACGTTAATTCCTGCGTTCGGTGGTCTTCGACGTCGTTCATTCGCAGAGCCGTGCTAGAAGCATCCTGCAATCCGGGAGCATAGTACAGCAAAGTTTGTAAGAACAGGGCCCATCATGGAGATGCTGCCATACTTGAACTCTCGATGCGCGCGTTTTCATCACGGTGGCCGTCGATGGTCCTTGAGCGTTCTCCATTTCTTTCAATATAGCAAGATGCCACGTTAATTCCTGCGTTCGATGGTCTTCGACGTCGTTCATTCGCAGAGCCGTCCTAGAAGCACCCTGCAATCCGGGAGTGTAGTACAGAAAAGCTTGTAATAACAAGTCCCATCATCGTGATGCTGCCATACGTGAAGTCTCGATGCGCGCGTTGTCATCACGGTGGCCGTCGATGGTAATTGCACGTTCTCCATTTCATTCAAGATAGCAAGATGCCACGTTAATTACTGCGTGCGGTGGTCTTCGACGTCGTTCATTCGCAGAGCCGTCTTAGAAGCATCCTGCAATCCGGAAGCGTAGTACAGCAGAGCTTGTAAGAACAGGGTCCATCATCGAGATGCTGCCATACGTGAAGTCTCGATGCGCGCGTTGTCATCACGGTGGCCTTCGATGGTCCTTGCACGTTCTTCATTTCATTCAATATAGCAAGGTGCCCCGTTAAGTCCTGCGTTCGGTGGTCTTCGACGTCGTACATTCGCATAGCCGTCCTAGAACAATCCTGCAATCCGGGAGCGTAGTACAGAAAAGCTTGGAAGAACAAGGCCCATCATAGAGATGCTGCCATACGTGAAGTCTCGATGTGCGCGTTTTCATCACGGTGGCCGTCGATGGTCCTTGCACGTTCTCCATTTCTTTCAATATAGCAAGATGCCACGTTAATTCCTGAGTTCGGTGGTCTTCGACGTCGTTCATCCGCAGAGCCGTCCTAGAAGCATCGTGCAATCCACGAGGGTAGTACAGCAAAGCTTGTAAGAACAGGGCCCATCATCAAGATGCTGCCATACGTGAAGTCTCAATGCGCGCGTTGTCATCACGGTGGCCGTCCATGGTCCTTGCACGTTCTGCATTTCATTCAAGATAGCAAGATGCCACGTTAATTCCTGCGTGCGGTGGTCTTCGACGTCGTTCGTTCGAAGAGCCGTCCTAGAAGCATCCTGCAATCCGGGAGCGTAGTACAGAAAAGCTTCTAAGAACAAGGCCTATTATCGAGATGCTGCCATCCGTGAAGTCTCGATGCGCGCGTTTTCATCACGGTGGCCGTCGATGGTCCTTGCACGTTCTCCATTTCATTCAATATAGCAAGATGCCTCGTCAATTCCTGCGTTCGGTGGTCTTCGACGTCGTTCATTCCGAGAGCCGTCCTAGAAGCACTCTGCAAACCGGGAGCGTAGTACAGCAGAGCTTGTAAGAACAGGGTCCATCATCGAAACTCTGCCATACGCGAAGTCTCGATGCGCGCGTTTTCAAAACGGTGGCCGTCGATGGTCCTTGCACGTTCTCTATTTCATTCCAGATAGCAAGATGCCTCGGTAATTCCTGCGTTCGGTGGTCTTCGACGTCGTTCATTCGCAGAATCGTGCTAGAAGCATCCTGCAATCAGGGAGCATAGTACAGCAAAGCTTGTAAGAAGAGGAACCATCATCGAGACGCTGCCATACGTGAAGTCTCGATGCGCGCGTTGTCATCACGGTGGCCGTCGATGGTCCTTGCACGTTCTCCATTTCATTCAAGATAGCAAGATGCTACGTTAATTCCTGCGTGCGGTGGTCATCAACGTCGTTCGTTCGCAGAGCCGTCCTAGAAGCATCCTGCAATCCGGGAGCGTAGTACAGCAAAGCTTGTAAGAACAAAGCCCATCATCGAGATGCTGCCATACGTGAAGTCTCGATGCGCGCGTTGTCATCACGGTGGCTGTCGATGGACCTTGCACGTTCTCCAATTCATTCAAGGTAGCAAGATATCTCGTTAATTCCTGCGTTCAGTGGTCTTCGACGCCGTTCATTCGCAGAGCCGTCCAAAGAGCATCCTGCAATCCGGGAGCGTAGTATATCAGAGCTCTTAAGAACAGGGTCCATCATCGAGATGCTGCCATACGTGAACTCTCGATGCGCGCGTTTTCATCACGGTGGAAGTTGATGGTCCTTGAACGTTCTTCATTTCTTTCAATATAGCAAGTTGCCACGTTAATTCCTGAGTTCGGTGGTGTTCGACGTCGTTCATCCGCAGAGCTGTCCTAGAAGCATCCTGCAATCCGGGAGCATAGTACAGCAGAGCTTGTAAGAACAGAATCCGTCATCGAGATGCTGCCATATGTGAAGTCTCGATATGCGCGTTGTCATCACGGTGGCTGTCGATGGTCCTTGCACGTTCTCCATTTCATTCAAGATCGCAATATGCCTGGTTAATTCCTGCGTTCTGTGGTCTTCGCCGTCGTTCATTCGCAGAGCCGTCCTAGAAGCATACTGCAATCCGGGAGCGTAGTACAGCAGAGCTTGTAAGAACAGTGCCCATCATCGAGACGCTGCCATACGTAAAGTCTCGATACGTGCGTTGACATCACGTTGGCCGTGCATGGTCCTTGCACATTCTCCATTTCATTCAAAATAGCAAGATGCCTCGCTAATTCCTGCGTTCGGTGGTCTTCGACGTCGTTCATTCGCAGAGCCGTCCTAGAAGAATCCTGCAATCCGGGAGCGTAGTACAGAAAAGCTTGTAAGAACAAGGCCTATTATCGAGATGCTGCCATACGTGAAGTCTCGATGCGCGCGTTTTCTTCACGGTGGCCGTCGATGGTCCTTCCACGTTCTCCATTTCATTCAAGATCGCAATATGCCTGGGTAATTCCTGCGTTCTGTGGCCTCCGACGTCGTTCATTCGCAGAGCCGTCCTAGAAGCATCCTGCAATTCGGGAGCGTAGTACAGCAGAGCTTGTAAGAACAGTGCCCATCATCGAGACGCTGCCATACGTAAAGTCTCGATGCGCGCGTTGTCATCACGGTGGCCGTCGATGGTCCTTGCACGTTCTCCATTTCATTCAAGATAGCAAGATGCCACGTTAATTTCTGCGTGCGGTGGTCTTCAACGTCGTTCGTTCGCAGAGCCGTCCTAGAAGCATCCTGCAATCCGGGAGCGTAGTACAGCAAAGCTTGTAAGAACAAAGCCCATCATCGAGATGCTGCCATACGTGAAGTCTCGATGCGCGCGTTGTCATCACGGTGGCTGTCGATGGTCCTTGCACGTTCTCCAATTCATTCAAGGTAGCAAGATGTCTCGTTAATTCCTGCGTTCAGTGGTCTTCGACGCCGTTCATTCGCAGAGCCGTCCAAAGAGCATCCTGCAATCCGGGAGCGTAGTATATCAGAGCTTGTAAGAACAGGGTCCATCATCGAGATGCTGCCATACGTGAAATCTCGATGCGCGCGTTCTCATCACGCTGGAAGTTGATGGTCCTTGAACGTTCTTCATTTCTTTCAATATAGCAAGTTGCCACGTTAATTCCTGAGTTCGGTGGTGTTCGACGTCGTTCATCCGCAGAGCCGTCCTAGAAGCATCCTGCAATCCACGAGCGTAGTACAGCAAAGCTTGTAAGAACAGGGCCCATCATCGAGATGCTGCCATACGTGAAGTCTCGATGCGCGCGTTGTCATCACGGTGGCCGTCGATGGTCCTTGCACGTTCTCCATTTCAATCAAGATAGCAAGATGTCTCGTTAATTCCTGCGTTCAGTGGTCTTCGACGCCGTTCATTCGCAGAGCTGTCCTAGAAGCATCCTGCAATCCGGGAGCATAGTACAGCAGAGCTTGTAAGAACAGAATCCGTCATCGAGATGCTGCCATACGTGAAGTCTCGATATGCGCGTTTTCATCACGGTGGCTGTCGATGGTCCTTGCACGTTCTCCATTTCATTCAAGATCGCAATATGCCTGGTTAATTCCTGCGTTCTGTGGTCTTCGACGTCGTTCATTCGCAGAGCCGTCCTAGAAGCATCCTGCAATCCGGGAGCGTAGTACAGCAGAGCTTGTAAGAACAGTGCCCATCATCGAGACGCTGCCATACGTAAAGTCTCGATCCGTGCGTTGACATCACGTTGGCCGTGCATGGTCCTTGCACATTCTCCATTTCATTCAAAATAGCAAGATGCCTCGCTAATTCCTGCGTTCGGTGGTCTTCGACGTCGTTCATTCGCAGAGCCGTCCTAGAAGAATCCTGCAATCCGGGAGCGTAGTACAGAAAAGCTTGTAAGAACAAGGCCTATTATCGAGATGCTGCCATACGTGAAGTCTCGATGCGCGCGTTTTCTTCACGGTGGCCGTCGATGGTCCTTCCACGTTCTCCATTTCAATCAAGATAGCAAGATGTATCGTTAATTCCTGCTTTCAGTGGTCTTCGACGCCGTTCATTCTCAGAGCTGTCCAAGAAGCACCCTACAATCCTGGAGTATAGTACAGCCGAGCTTGTAAGAACAGGGTCCGTCATCGAGATGCTTCTATACGTGAAGTCTCGATGCGCGCGTTTTCATCACGGTGGCCGTCGATGGTCCTTGCACGTTCTCCATTTCATTCAATATAGCAAGATGCCTCGTTAATTCCTGCGTTCGATGGTCTTCGACGTCGTTCATTCGCAGAGCCGTCCTAGAAGCACCCTGCAATCCGGGAGCGTAGTACAGAAAAGCTTGTAAGAACAAGGCCCATCATCGTGATGCTTCCATACGTGAAGTCTCGATGCGCGCGTTGTCATCACGGTGGCCGTCGATGGTAATTGCACGTTCTCCATTTCATTCAAGATAGCAAGATGCCACGTTAATTACTGCGTGCGGTGGTCTTCGACGTCGTTCATTCGCAGAGCCGTCTTAGAAGCATCCTGCAATCCGGAAGCGTAGTACAGCAGAGCTTGTAAGAACAGTGTCCATCATCGAGATGCTTCCATACGTGAAGTCTCGATGCGCGGGTTGTCATCACGGTGGCCGTCGATGGTCCTTGCACGTTCTTCATTTCATTCAATATAGCAAGGTGCCACGTTAAGTCCTGCGTTCGGTGGTCTTCGACGTCGTACATTCGCATAGCCGTCCTAGAACAATCCTGCAATCCGGGAGCGTAGTACAGAAAAGCTTGTAAGAACAAGGCCCATCATCGAGATGCTGCCATACGTGAAGTCTCGATGTGCGCGTTTTCATCACGGTGGCCGTCGATGGTCCTTGCACGCTCTCCATTTCATTCAATATAGCAAGATGCCACGTTGATTCCTGCGTTCGGTGGTCTTCGACGTAGTTCATTCGCAGAGCCGTCCTAGAAGCGTCCTGCAATCCGGGAGCGTAGTACAGCAAAGCTTTTAAGAACAGGGCCATCATCGAGATGCTGTCATACGTGAAGTCTCGATGCGCTCGTTTTTATCACGGTGGCCGTCGATGGTCCTTGCACGTTCTCCATTTCATTCAATATAGCAAGATGCCACGTTGATTCCTGCGTTCGGTGGTCTTCGACGTCGTTCATTCCATGAGCCGTCCTTAGAAGCATCCTGCAATCCACGAGGGTAGTACAATAAAGCTTGTAAGAACAGGGCCCATCATCGAGATGCTCCCATACGTGAAGTCTCGATGCGCGCGTTGTCATCACGGTGGCCGTACATGGTCCTTGCACGTTCTCCATTTCATTCAAGATAGCAAGATGCCACGTTAATTCCTGCGTGCGGTGGTCTTCGACGTCGTTCGTTCGCAGAGCCGTCCTAGAAGCATCCTGCAATCCGGGAGCGTAGTACAGAAAAGCTTCTAAGAACAAGGACCATCATCGAGATGCTGCCATACGTGAAGTCTCGATGCGCGCTTTGTCATCACGGTGGCCGTCGATGGTCCTTGCACCTTCTTAATTTCATTCAGTATAGCAAGATGCCACGTTAATTCCTGCGTTCTGTGGTCTTCGACGTCGTTCATTCGAAGAGCCGTCCTAGAAGAATCCTGCAATCCGGGAGCGCATTACAGAAAAACTTGTAAGAACAAGGCCTATGATCGAGATGCTGCCATTCGTAAAGTCTCGATTCGTGCGTTGACATCACGGTGCCCGTGCATGGTCCTTGCACATTCTCCATTTCATTCAAAATAGCAAGATGCCTCGTTAATTCCTGCGTTCGGTGGTCTTCGACGTCGTTCATTCCATGAGCCGTCCTTAGAAGCATCCTGCAATCCAGGAGCGTATTAGAGCAAAGCTTGTAAGAAAAGGACACATCATCGACATGCTGCCATACGTGAAGTCTCGCTGCGCGCGTTGTCATCACGGTGGCCGTCGATGGTCCTTGCACGTTCTCCATTTCATTCAAGATAGCAAGATGTCCCGTTAATTCCTGCGTTCAGTTGTCTTCGACGTCGTTCACTCCGAGAGCCGTCCTAGAAGCATTCTGCAATCCGGGAGCATAGTACAGCAGAGCTTGTAAGAACACGGTCCATCATCGAAACGCTGCCATACGTGAAGTCTCGATACGCGCGTTTTCATCACGGTGGCCGTCGATGGTCCTTGCACGTTCTCCATTTCATTCCAGATAGCAAGATGCCTCGGTAATTCCTGCGTTCGGTGGTCTTCGACGTCGTTCATTCGCAGAGCCGTCCTAGAAGCATCCTGCAATCCGGGAGCGTAGTACAGCAAAGCTTGTAAGAACAAAGCCCATCATCGAGATGCTGCCATACGTGAAGTCTCGATGCGCGCGTTGTCATCACGGTGGCTGTCGATGGTCCTTGCAGGTTCTCCAATTCATTCAAGGTAGCAAGATGTCTTGTTAATTCCTGCGTTCAGTGGTATTCGACGCCGTTCATTCGCAGAGCCGTCCAAAGAGCATCCTGCAATCCGGGAGCGTAGTATATCTGAGCTTGTAAGAACAGGGTCCATCATCGAGATGCTGCCATACGTGAACTCTCGATGCGCGCGTTTTCATCACGGTGGAAGTTGATGGTCCTTGAACGTTCTTCATTTCTTTCAATATAGCAAGATGCCACGTTAATTCCTGAGTTCGGTGCTGTTCGACGTCGTTCATCCGCAGAGCCGTCCTAGAAGCATCCTGCAATTCACAAGCGTAGTACAGCAAAGCTTGTAAGAACAGGGCCCATCATCGAGGTGCTGCCATACGTGGTCTCGATGCGCGCGTTGTCATCACGGTGGCCGTCGATGGTCTTTGCACGTTCTCTATTTCAATCAAGATAGCAAGATGTCTCGTTAATTCCAGCGTTCAGTGGTCTTCGACGTAGTTCATTCGCAGAGCCGTCCTAGAAGCGTCCTGCAATCCGGGAGCGTAGTACAGAAAAGCTTGTAAAAACAAGGCCCATCATCGAGATTCTGCCATACGTGAAGTCTCGATGCGCGCGTTGTCATCACGGTGGCCGTCGATGGTCCTTGCACGTTCTCCATTTCATTCAAGATCGCAATATGCCTTGTTAATTCCTGCGTTCGGTGGTCTTCGACGTAGTTCATTCGCAGAGCCGTCCTAGAATCATCCTGCAATCCGGGAGCGTAGTACAGCAGAGCTTGTAAGAACAGTGCCCATCATCGAGATGCTGCCATACGAGAAGTCTCGACGCGTGCGTTGACATCACGGTGGACGTTGATGGTCCTTGCACGTTCTCCATTTCTTTCAATATAGCAAGATGCCACGTTAATTCCTGAGTTCGGTGGTCTTCGACGTCGTTCATCCGCAGAGCCGTCCTAGAAGCATCGTGCAATCCACGAGGGTAGTACAGCAAAGCTTGTAAGAACAGGGCCCATCATCAAGATGCTGCCATACGTGAAGTCTCAATGCGCGCGTTGTCATCACGGTGGCCGTCCATGGTCATTGCACGTTCTGCATTTAATTCAAGATAGCAAGATGCCACGTTAATTCCTGCGTGCTGTGGTCTTCGACGTCGTTCGTTCGAAGAGCCGTCCTAGAAGCATCCTGCAATCCGGGAGCGTAGTACAGAAAAGCTTCTAAGAACAAGGTCTATTATCGAGATGCTGCCATACGTGAAGTCTCGATGCGCGCGTTTTCATCACGGTGGCCGTCGATGGTCCTTGCACGTTCTCCATTTCATTCAATATAGCAAGATGCCTCGTCAATTCCTGCGTTCGGTGGTCTTCGACGTCGTTCATTCCGAGAGCCGTCCTAGAAGCATTCTGCAAACCGGGAGCGTAGTACAGCAGAGCTTGTAAGAACAGGGTCCATCATCGAAACTCTGCCATACGCGAAGTCTCGATGCGCGCGTTTTCAAAACGGTGGCCGTCGATGGTCCTTGCACGTTCTCTATTTCATTCCAGATAGCAAGATGCCTCGGTAATTCCTGCGTTCGGTGGTCTTCGACGTCGTTCATTCGCAGAGTCGTGCTAGAAGCATCCTGCAATCCGGGAGCATAGTACAGCAAAGCTTGTAAGAAGAGGAACCATCATCGAGACGCTGCCATACGTGAAGTCTCGATGCGCGCGTTGTCATCACGGTGGCCGTCGATGGTCCTTGCACGTTCTCCATTTCATTCAAGGTAGCAAGATGCCACGTTAATTCCTGCGTGCGGTGGTCATCAACGTTGTTCGTTCGCAGAGCCGTCCTAGAAGCATCCTGCAATCCGGGAGCGTAGTACAGCAAAGCTTGTAAGAACAAAGCCCATCATCGAGATGCTGCCATACGTGAAGTCTCGATGTTCGCGTTGTCATAACGGTGGCTGTCGATGGTCCTTGCACGTTCTCCAATTCATTCAAGGTAGCAAGATGTCTCGTTAATTCCTGCGTTCAGTGGTCTTCGACGCCGTTCATTCGCAGAGCCGTCCAAAGAGCATCCTGCAATCCGGGAGCGTAGTATATCAGAGCTTGTAAGTACAGGGTCCATCATCGAGATGCTGCCATACGTGAACTCTCGATGCGCGCGTTTTCATCACGGTGGAAGTTGATGGTCCTTGAACGTTCTTCATTTCTTTCAATATAGCAAGTTGCCACGTTAATTCCTGAGTTCGGTGGTGTTCGACGTCGTTCATCCGCAGAGCCGTCCTAGAAGCATCCTGCAATCCACGAGCGTTGTACAGCAAAGCTTGTAAGAACAGGGCCCATCATCGAGATGCTGCCATACGTTAAGTCTCGATGCGCGCGTTGTCATCACGGTGGCCGTCGATGGTCCTTGCACGTTCTCCATTTCAATCAAGATAGCAAGATGTCTCGTTAATTCCTGCGTTCAGTGGTCTTCGACGCCGTTCATTCGCAGAGCTGTCCTAGAAGCATCCTGCAATCCGGGAGCATAGTACAGCAGAGCTTGTAAGAACAGAATCCGTCATCGAGATGCTGCCATACGTGAAGTCTCGATATGCGCGTTTTCATCACGGTGGCTGTCGATGGTCCTTGCACGTTCTCCATTTCATTCAAGATCGCAATATGCCTGGTTAATTCCTGCGTTCTGTGGTCTTCGACGTCGTTCATTCGCAGAGCCGTCCTAGAAGCATCCTGCAATCCGGGAGCGTTGTACAGCAGAGCTTGTAAGAACAGTGCCTATCATCGAGACGCTGCCATACGTAAAGTCTCGATCCGTGCGTTGACATCACGTTGGCCGTGCATGGTCCTTGCAGATTCTCCATTTCATTCAAAATAGCAAGATGCCTCGCTAATTCCTGCGTTCGGTGGTCTTCGACGTCGTTCATTCCCAGAGCCGTCCTAGAAGAATCCTGCAATCCGGGAGCGTAGTACAGAAAAGCTTGTAAGAACAAGGCCTATTATCGAGATGCTGCCATACGTGAAGTCTCGATGCGCGCGTTTTCTTCACGGTGGCCGTCGATGGTCCTTCCACGTTCTCCATTTCATTCAAGATCGCAATATGCCTGCTTAATTCCTGCGTTCTGTGGTCTTCGACGTCGTTCATTCGCAGAGCCGTCCTAGAAGCATCCTGCAATTCGGGAGCGTAGTACAGCAGAGCTTGTAAGAACAGTGCCCATCATCGAGACGCTGCTATACGTAAAGTCTCGATGCGCGCGTTGTCATCACGGTGGCCGTCGATGGTCCTTGCACGTTCTCCATTTCATTCAAGATAGCAAGATGCCACGTTAATTCCGGCGTGCGGTGGTCTTCAACGTCGTTCGTTCGCAGAGCCGTCCTAGAAGCATCCTGCAATCCGGGAGCGTAGTACAGCAAAGCTTGTAAGAACAAAGCCCATCATCGAGATGCTGCCATACGTGAAGTCTCGATGCGCGCGTTCTCATCACGGTGGCTGTCGATGGTCCTTGCACGTTCTCCAATTCATTCAAGGTAGCAAGATGTCTCGTTAATTCCTGCGTTCAGTGGTCTTCGACGCCGTTCATTCGCAGAGCCGTCCAAAGAGCATCCTGCAATCCGGGAGCGTAGTATATCAGAGCTTGTAAGAACAGGGTCCATCATCGAGATGCTGCCATACGTGAACTCTCGATGCGCGCGTTTTCATCACGGTGGAAGTTGATGGTCCTTGAACGTTCTTCATTTCTTTCAATATAGCAAGTTGCCACGTTAATTCCTGAGTTCGGTGGTGTTCGACGTCGTTCATCCGCAGAGCCGTCCTAGAAGCATCCTGCAATCCACGAGCGTAGTACAGCAAAGCTTGTAAGAACAGGGCCCATCATCGAGATGCTGCCATACGTGAAGTCTCGATGCGCGCGTTGTCATCACGGTGGCCGTCGATGGTCCTTGCACGTTCTCCATTTCAATCAAGATAGCAAGATGTCTCGTTAATTCCTGCGTTCAGTGGTCTTCGACGCCGTTCATTCGCAGAGCCGTCCTAGAAGCATCCTGCAATCCGGGAGCGTAGTACAGCAGAGCTTGTAAGAACAGTGCCCATCATCGAGACGCTGCCATACGTAAAGTCTCGATCCGTGCGTTGACATCACGTTGGCCGTGCATGGTCCTTGCACATTCTCCATTTCATTCAAAATAGCAAGATGCCTCGCTAATTCCTGCGTTCGGTGGTCTTCGACGTCGTTCATTCGCAGAGCCGTCCTAGAAGAATCCTGCAATCCGGGAGCGTAGTACAGAAAAGCTTGTAAGAACAAGGCCTATTATCGAGATGCTGCCATACGTGAAGTCTCGATGCGCGCGTTTTCTTCACGGTGGCCGTCGATGGTCCTTCCACGTTCTCCATTTCAATCAAGATAGCAAGATGTATCGTTAATTCCTGCTTTCAGTGGTCTTCGACGCCGTTCATTCTCAGAGCTGTCCAAGAAGCATCCTACAATCCTGGAGCATAGTACAGCCGAGCGTGTAAGAACAGGGTCCGTCATCGAGATGCTTCTATACGTGAAGTCTCGATGCGCGCGTTTTCATCACGGTGGCCGTCGATGGTCCTTGCACGTTCTCCATTTCATTCAATATAGCAAGATGCCTCGTTAATTCCTGCGTTCGATGGTCTTCGACGTCGTTCATTCGCAGAGCCGTCCTAGAAGCACCCTGCAATCCGGGAGCGTAGTACAGAAAAGCTTGTAAGAACAAGGCCCATCATCGAGATGCTGTCATACGTGAAGTCTCGATGCGCGCGTTTTTATCACGGTGGCCGTCGATGGTCCTTGCACGTTCTCCATTTCATTCAATATAGCAAGATGCCACGTTGATTCCTGCGTTCGGTGGTCTTCGACGTCGTTCATTCGCAGAGCCGTCCTAGAAGCATCCTGCAATCCGGGAGCGTAGTACAGCAAAGCTTGTAAGAACAAAGCCCATCATCGAGATGCTGCCATACGTGAAGTCTCGATGCGCGCGTTGTCATCACGGTGGCTGTCGATGGTCCTTGCAGGTTCTCCAATTCATTCAAGGTAGCAAGATGTCTCGTTAATTCCTGCGTTCAGTGGTCTTCGACGCCGTTCATTCGCAGAGCCGTCCAAAGAGCATCTTGCAATCCGGGAGCGTAGTATATCTGAGCTTGTAAGAACAGGGTCCATCATCGAGATGCTGCCATACGTGAACTCTCGATGCGCGCGTTTTCATCACGGTGGAAGTTGATGGTCCTTGAACGTTCTTCATTTCTTTCAATATAGCAAGATGCCACGTTAATTCCTGAGTTCGGTGCTGTTCGACGTCGTTCATCCGCAGAGCCGTCCTAGAAGCATCCTGCAATCCACAAGCGTAGTACAGCAAAGCTTGTAAGAACAGGGCCCATCATCGAGATGCTGCCATACGTGAAGTCTCGATGCGCGCGTTGTCATCACGGTGGCCGTCGATGGTCTTTGCACGTTCTCTATTTCATTCCAGATAGCAAGATGCCTCGGTAATTCCTGCGTTCGGTGGTCTTCGACGTCGTTCATTCGCAGAGTCGTGCTAGAAGCATCCTGCAATCCGGGAGCATAGTACAGCAAAGCTTGTAAGAAGAGGAACCATCATCGAGACGGTGCCATACGTGAAGTCTCGATGCGCGCGTTGTCATCACGGTGGCCGTCGATGGTCCTTGCACGTTCTCCATTTCATTCAAGATAGCAAGATGCCACGTTAATTCCTGCGTGCGGTGGTCTTCAACGTCGTTCGTTCGCAGAGCCGTCCTAGAAGCATCCTGCAATCCGGGAGCGTAGTACAGCAAAGCTTGTAAGAACAAAGCCCATCATCGAGATGCTGCCATACGTGAAGTCTCGATGCGCGCGTTGTCATCACGGTGGAAGTTGATAGTCCTTGAACGTTCTTCATTTCTTTCAATATAGCAAGATGGCACGTTAATTCCTGAGTTCGGTGGTGTTCGACGTCGTTCATCCGCAGAGCCGTCCTAGAAGCATCCTGCAATCCACGAGCGTAGTACAGCAAAGCTTGTAAGAACAGGGCCCATCATCGAGATGCTGCCATACGTGAAGTCTCGATGCGCGCGTTGTCATCACGGTGGCCGTCGATGGTCCTTGCACGTTCTCCATTTCAATCAAGATAGCAAGATGTCTCGTTAATTCCTGCGTTCAGTGGTCTTCGACGCCGTTCATTCGCAGAGCTGTCCTAGAAGCATCCTGCAATCCGGGAGCATAGTACAGCAGAGCTTGTAAGAACAGAATCCGTCATCGAGATGCTGCCATACGTGAAGTCTCGATATGCGCGTTTTGATCACGGTGGCTGTCGATGGTCCTTGCACGTTCTCCATTTCATTCAAGATCGCAATATGCCTGGTTAATTCCTGCGTGCGGTGGTCTTCGACGTCGTTCGTTCGCAGAGCCGTCCTAGAAGCATCCTGCAATCCACAAGCGTAGTACAGCAAAGCTTGTAAGAACAGGGCCCATCATCGAGATGCTGCCATACGTGAAGTCTCGATGCGCGCGTTGTCATCACGGTGGCCGTCGATGGTCTTTGCACGTTCTCCATTTCAATCAAGATAGCAAGATGTCTCGTTAATTCCAGCGTTCAGTGGTCTTCGACGCCGTTCATTCGCAGAGCTGTCCTAGAAGCATCCTGCAATCCGGGAGCGTAGTAGAGAAAAGCTTGTAAGAACAAGGCCCATCATCGAGATACTGCCATACGTAAAGTCTCGATGCTCGCGTTGTCATCACGGTGGCCGTCGATGGTCCTTGCACGTTCTCCATTTCAATCAAGATAGCAAGATGTCTCGTTAATTCCTGCGTTCAGTGGTCTTCGACGCCGTTCATTCGCAGAGCTGTCCTAGAAGCATCCTGCGATCCGGGAGCGTAGTAGAGAAAAGCTTGTAAGAACAATTCCCATCATCGAGATACTGCCATACGTGAAGTCTCGATGCTCGCGTTGTCATCACGGTGGCCGTCGATGGTCCTTGCACGTTCTTAATTTCATTCAAGATCGCAATATGCCTGGTTAATTCCTGCGTGCGGTGGTCTTCGACGTCGTTCGTTCGCAGAGCCGTCCTAGAAGCATCCTGCAATCCGGGAGCGTAGTACAGAAAAGCTTCTAAGAACAAGGACCATCATCGAGATGCTGCCATACGTGAAGTCTCGATGCGCGCTTTGTCATCACGGTGGCCGTCGATGGTCCTTGCACGTTCTTAATTTCATTCAGTATAGCAAGATGCCACGTTAATTGCTGCGTTCTGTGGTCTTCGACGTCGTTCATTCGAAGAGCCGTCCTAGAAGAATAATGCAATCCGGGAGCGCATTACAGAAAAACTTGTAAGAACAAGGCCTATTAATGAGATGCTGCCATACGTGAAGTCTCGATGCGCGCGTTGTCATCACGGTGGCCGTCGATGGTCCTTGCACGTTCTCCATTTCAATCAAGATAGCAAGATGTCTCGTTAATTCCTGCGTTCAGTGGTCTTCGACGCCGTTCATTCGCAGAGCCGTCTAAAAGCATCCTGCAATCCGTGAGCGTAGTAGAGAAAACCTTGTAAGAACAAGGCCCATCATCGAGATACTGCCATACGTGAAGTCTCGATGATCGCGTTGTCATCACGGTGGCCGTGCATGGTCCTTGCACATTCTCCATTTCATTCAAAATAGCAAGATGCCTCGTTAATTCCTGCGTTCGGTGGTCTTCGACGTCGTTCATTCCATGAGCCGTCCTTAGAAGCATCCTGCAATCCAGGAGCGTATTACAGCAAAGCTTGTAAGAAAAGGACACATCATCGACATGCTGCCATACGTGAAGTCTCGCTGCGCGCGTTGTCATCACGGTGGCCGTCGATGGTCCTTGCACGTTCTCCATTTCATTCAAGATAGCAAGATGTCTCGTTAATTCCTGCGTTCAGTTGTCTTCGACGTCGTTCACTCCGAGAGCCGTCCTAGAAGCATTCTGCAATCCGGGAGCGTAGTACAGGAGAGCTTGTAAGAACACGGTCCATCATCGAAACGCTGCCCTACGTGAAGTCTCGATGCGCGCGTTTTCATCACGGTGGAAGTTGATGGTCCTTGAACGTTCTTCATTTCTTTCAATATAGCAAGATGCCACGTTAATTCCTGAGTTCGGTGGTGTTCGACGTCGTTCATCCGCAGAGCCGTCCTAGAAGCATCCTGCAATCCACAAGCGTAGTACAGCAAAGCTTGTAAGAACAGGGCCCATCATCGAGATGCTGCCATACGTGAAGTCTCGATGCGCGCGTTGTCATCACGGTGGCCGTCGATGGTCTTTGCACGTTCTCCATTTCAATCAAGATAGCAAGATGTCTCGTTAATTCCAGCGTTCAGTGGTCTTCGACGCCGTTCATTCGCAGAGCTGTCCTAGAAGCATCCTGCAATCCGGGAGCGTAGTAGAGAAAAGCTTGTAAGAACAAGGCCCATCATCGAGATACTGCCATACGTAAAGTCTCGATGCTCGCGTTGTCATCACGGTGGCCGTCGATGGTCCTTGCACGTTCTCCATTTCAATCAAGATAGCAAGATGTCTTGTTAATTCCTGCGTTCAGTGGTCTTCGACGCCGTTCATTCGCAGAGCTGTCCTAGAAGCATCCTGCGATCCGGGAGCGTAGTAGAGAAAAGCTTGTAAGAACAATTCCCATCATCGAGATACTGCCATACGTGAAGTCTCGATGCTCGCGTTGTCATCACGGTGGCCGTCGATGGTCCTTGCACGTTCTCCATTTCAATCAAGATAGCAAGATGTCTCGTTAATTCCTGCGTTCAGTGGTCTTCGACGCCGTTCATTCGCAGAGCTGTCCTAGAAGCATCCTGCAATCCGGGAGCATAGTACAGCAGAGCTTGTAAGAACAGAATCCGTCATCGAGATGCTGCCATACGTGAAGTCTCGATATGCGCGTTTTCATCACGGTGGCTGTCGATGGTCCTTGCACGTTCTCCATTTCATTCAAGATCGCAATATGCCTGGTTAATTTCTGCGTTCTGTGGTCTTCGACGTCGTTCATTCGCAGAGCCGTCCTAGAAGCATCCTGCAATCCGGGAGCGTAGTACAGCAGAGCTTGTAAGAACAGTGCCCATCATCGAGACGCTGCCATACGTAAAGTCTCGATCCGTGCGTTGACATCACGTTGGCCGTGCATGGTCCTTGCACATTCTCCATTTCATTCAAAATAGCAAGATGCCTCGCTAATTCTTGCGTTCGGTGGTCTTCGACGTCGTTCATTCGCAGAGCCGTCCTAGAAGAATCCTGCAATCCGGGAGCGTAGTACAGAAAAGCTTGTAAAAACAAGGCCTATTATCGAGATGCTGCCATACGTGAAGTCTCGATGCGCGCGTTTTCTTCACGGTGGCCGTCGATGGTCCTTCCACGTTCTCCATTTCAATCAAGATAGCAAGATGTATCGTTAATTCCTGCTTTCAGTGGTCTTCGACGCCGTTCATTCTCAGAGCTGTCCAAGAAGCATCCTACAATCCTGGAGCATAGTACAGCCGAGCTTGTAAGAACAGGGTCCGTCATCGAGATGCTTCTATACGTGAAGTCTCGATGCGCGCGTTTTCATCACGGTGGCCGTCGATGGTCCTTGCACGTTCTCCATTTCATTCAATATAGCAAGATGCCTCGTTAATTCCTGCGTTCGATGGTCTTCGACGTCGTTCATTCGCAGAGCCGTCCTAGAAGCACCCTGCAATCCGGGAGCGTAGTACAGAAAAGCTTGTAAGAACAAGGCCCATCATCGTGATGCTGCCATACGTGAAGTCTCGATGCGCGCGTTGTCATCACGGTGGCCGTCGATGGTAATTGCACGTTCTCCATTTCATTCAAGATAGCAAGATGCCACGTTAATTACTGCGTGCGGTGGTCTTCGACGTCGTTCATTCGCAGAGCCGTCTTAGAAGCATAATGCAATCCGGAAGCGTAGTACAGCAGAGCTTGTAAGAACAGTGTCCATCATCGAGATGCTGCCATACGTGAAGTCTCGATGCGCGGGTTGTCATCACGGTGGCCGTCGATGGTCCTTGCACGTTCTTCATTTCATTCAATATAGCAAGGTGCCACGTTAAGTCCTGCGTTCGGTGGTCTTCGACGTCGTACATTCGCATAGCCGTCCTAGAACAATCCTGCAATCCGAGAGCGTAGTACAGAAAAGCTTGTAAGAACAAGGCCCATCATCGAGATGCTGCCATACGTGAAGTCTCGATGTGCGCGTTTTCATCACGGTGGCCGTCGATGGTCCTTGCACGCTCTCCATTTCATTCAATATAGCAA